>NC_140991.1:207987163-208368734 GCF_052327205.1 Somniosus microcephalus
ACCTCAGTGTCGATTAGGGAGGGAAAATCAGCCAGGCTTCCCACTTCTGATCACTACCCAGTGACTCCTGCTGGAAAGTGCACATGTGTGAATGTCAGGTGAGAACAGGATTAGGCTTGACTGACAGAAAGGATTTACAGTTTGGCAGTTCTTTATCTTACCAACACTGACTGTCTAGTCTCAAAAATATTTGGGTGAGATACTGGAGGTCCTGGGCACTATATGGAACTGAACCCCAGTATACATCAGCAGCTTTTGGAGAGAATGGGAGGGGCAATCTTTGTGACTGCTGATATGAACTAAGAATGTGTTTATGATTCCAAAACAATGTATTAGAACTGGAAATATTCTGTACTTTCAATAAATGTTTAAGTGAAAAATATTCTGTAAATGCATTGGTATTTACCTTCCCACAGAGACCTGTCATTTCAAATCACCGCTCACACTGATCTGGGTGGATAGTGTATACTAAGGGGATACTCAGCTGATGCATCTACTGAAAGTGCCCCACCCTCCATCCTTTAACTTTTAAATTTGCTGCCAGTTATTTGGTTTAAAAAAATTAAGTAGTGCATACAAGGCATCATGTCTGACTAACTTGATTGAATTTTTTGAGGAGGTAACAAAGAGGGTCGATGAGGGTAGTGCGTTTGAGGTAATCTACATGGATTTTAACAAGGCCCACATGGCAGACTGGTCAGAAAAGTAAAAATCCATGGGATCCAAGGGAAAGGGAGTTCTGACGAAGGGTCATCGACCTGAAACGTTAACTCTGTTTCTCTCTCTACAGATGCTGCCTGACAAATATTTCCAGCATTTTCTGTTTTCATTTCAGATTTCCAGCATCCGCAGTATTTTGCTTTTGGAAAGTATCAAGTTGGATCCAAAATTGGCTCAGTGACAGGAAGCAAAGGGTAATGGTCGACGGATGTTTTTGTGACTGGAAAGCTGTTTTCCAGTGGGGTTCTGCAGGGCTCAGTGCTAGGTCCCTTGTGGTAGATATCAATGATTTAGACTTCAGTGTAGGGGGTGACATGAATCAGTCATTCATGAAAGAAAGACTTATGAAATAATACTGAGCAGCTTGTGGGTGGCGCTGTCCAAGGTGTGTATAAATACTCTGGCACGGGCCCAGCTTGCGCAGGACATTCTTAACAGGAACTAGTGAAGGACACAACTAGACCTCCATGTTGTAAAACACTTGATTAAAGCTTTGTTTAATGCTTAGACCAAGTGCCTAGCAGTTTTCTTATGTCAGGGGGTATGATTAAGAAGTTTGTAGATGATACAAAAATTGGCCACGTGGTTGATAGTGAGGAAGAAAACTGTAGACTGCAAGTAGATATCAATGGATTGGTCAGCTGGGCAGAAAAGTGGCAAATGGTATTCATTCCGGAGAGGTGAGAGGTAATGCACTTGGGGAGGGCTAACAAGGCAAGTGAATACACAATAAATGGTAGGACACTGAGAAGTGTAGAGGAACAGCAAGACCTTGGAGTGTATGTCCACAGATCCCTGAAGGTAGCAGGACAGGTAGATAAGGTGGTTAAGAAGGCATACAGGATATTTTCCTTTATTAGCTGAGGCATAGAATATAAGAGCAGGGAGTTATGCTTGAACTGTATAAAACACTAGTTAGTGCACAGCTAGAGTACTGTGTACAATTCTGGTCACCACATTACAGGAAAGATGTGATTGCACTAGAGAGGGTACAGAGGAGATTTACGAGGATGTTGCCAGGACTGGAGAATTTTAGCTATGAGGAAAGATTGGATAGGCTGGGCAAAAGCAAAATACTGCAGATGCTGGGAAATCTGAACTAAAAACAGAAAATGCTGGAAATACTCAGCAGGTCAGGCAGCATCTGTGGAGAGAGAAACAGAGTTAACGGGGTTGATTTTCCCGAAGCTGTCGGGAAGAAGGCGGGACTACAACTTTCGGGTTTTAGTCCCGCCTACTTCGACGTCCGGCCAATCCGCGCGATTTTCCCTTGATTGACCTTGTTGAGCCCGCCCAGCGGGCTCAGCAGGCCAATTAAGGGCCACCCGGCAACAGGTGACGTCACACTGCAATTTCATCTGTCAAGAGTTCTTGACAGATGAAATATCAGTGTTTCACAGCTGTTTGACGCTGTGAAACACTGACGGTTTGAGTTCTAACATGAGTCCTTCTGCACAGACTCAGATAGAACTCTCAACAGCACTCAAAGCTGAAGGCTGTCACTTTTCACAGACCGCAGCCGTTCAACTTTAAGTACCGGCTGAGTGATGGGCTCCCGACGGCTGCAGGAAGAAAGGCTGTTAAGGTAAGTACAGGTAAGTAAAAGTTCTTTACACACTTTAGACACACCAAACACACTTACCTTTGCAGTCATGCACCCATCACTCACCGGAACACCGACATCGCGACCCCTCTAACTCCTTCAACCCGACGGCCCGCCTGCTCTAACCTGGCGTGGTTTGGAGCCGTCGGGAATCCCACATGAAACCCCTCAAAATAGGGATTAGGCTAAAAACTGCCTGTTAACAGGCAGTTAATTGGCACTAATCCCTTCCCGCCTGGTTTCGGCGGGTCCCATAGATACATAGATACATAGAAGATAGGAGCAGGAGTAGGCCATTCGGCCCTTCGAGCCTGCTCCGCCATTCAATGAGATCATGGCTGATCATCCAAATTCAGTACCCGGTCCCTGCCCTCTCCCCATATCCCTTGATCCCTTTAGCCTTAAGAAATATATCCAACTCTTTCTTGAATATACTTAATGAACTGGCCTCCACCGCCCTCTGTGGCAGAGAATTCCACAGGTTCACCACTCTCTGGGTGAAGAAATTCCTCCTCATTTCAGTCCTAAATGGCCTACCCCTTATCCTTAGACTATGACCCCTGGTTCTGGACTCCCCAGCCATCAGAAACATCCTTCCTGCATCTAGTCTGTCCAGGCCTGACAGAATTTTATAGGTTTCGATGAGATCCCCTCTCAATCTTCTAAACTCCAGTGAGTATAAGCCCAATCGACACAATCTCTCCTCATACGTCATTCCTGCCATCTTAGGTATCAGCCTGGTGAATCTTTGCTGCACTCCTTCCATGGCAAGAACGTCCTTCCTCAGGTAAGGTGACCAAAACTGCACACAATACTCAAGGTGTGGTCTCACCAAGGCCCTGTACAACTGCAGCAAGACATCCTTGTTCTTGTACTCGAACCCTCTTGCTACGAAGGCCAACATACCATTTGCCGCCTTAACCGCCTGCTGCACCTGCATGCTTACCTTCAGCGACTGGTGTACAAGAACACCCAGGTCTCTTTGCACTTCCCCTTCTCCCAATCTATTACCATTCAAATAATAATCTGCCTTCCTGTTTTTGCCACCAAAGTGGATAACCTCACATTTATCCACATTATAGTGCATTTGCCATGTTTCTGCCCAATCACCCAACCTGTCCAAATCGTGCTGGAGTTTCACGACATCCTCCTCACAGCATACCCTCCCCCCCAGCTTTGTGTCGTCTGCAAATTTGGAGATATTACATCCAATTCCCTCGTCCAGATCATTAATATATATTGTGAACAGCTGGGGTCCTAGGACCGATCCTTGCGGTACCCCACTAGTCACTGCCTGCCACTCGGAAAACGACCCGTTTATTCCAACTCTTTGCTTTCTGTCCGCCAACCAGTTCTCTATCCAAGTCAGTACCTTGCCCCCAATCCCATGTGCCTTAATTTTGCACGCTATTCTCTTATGCGGGACCTTGTCGAAAGCCTTCTGAAAGTCCAAATACACCACATCCACTGGTTCTCCCTTATCTATTTTACCAGTTACATCCTCAAAAAATTCCAGTAGATTAGTCAAGCATGATTTACCTTTTGTAAATCCATGTGGACTTTGTCCGATCCAGTCACTGCTTTCCAAGTGCTCTGCTATTACATCTTTTATAATGGACTCTAGCATTTTCCCCACTACCGATGTCAAGCTTACCGGTCTATAATTCCCCACCTTTTCTCTACCACCTTTTTTGAATAGTGGGGTAACATTAGCTACCCGCCAATCCATGGGTACCGTTCCAGAGTCTATCGAGTTCTGGAAGATGACCAGCAATGCATCTACTATTTCTAGGGCCACTTCCTTAAGTACCCTGGGATGTAGATTATCAGGCCCTGGGGATTTATCAGCCTTCAGTCCCATCAATTTTCCTAACACCATTTCCCTACAAATACTGATTTCTTTCAGTTCCACCCTTTCATCAGACCCTATGTTCCCCGGCATCTCTGGGAGGTTATTTGTGTCCTCCTTTGTGAAGACAGAACCAAAATATGTATTTAGTTGGTCTGCCATTTCTTTGTTCCCCATTATAAATTCCCCCGATTCTGACTGCAAGGGACCTACGCTTGACTTCACCAATCTTTTTCTCTTCACATATCTATAAAAGCTTTTACAGTCAGTTTTTATGTTCTCTGCAAGCTTACTCTCATATTCTATTTTCCCTTTCTTAATTAATCCCTTTGTCCTCCTTTGTTGAATCCTAAACTGCTCCCAATCCTCAGGATGATTGCTTTTTCTGGCCAATTTATATGCCCTCTCCTTGGACCTTATGCTATCCCTAATTTCCCTTGTTAGCCACGGTTGGGTCACCTTTTTTGTTTTATTTTTATGCCAAACTGGGATGAACAAATTCTGTAGTTCATCCATTCGGTCTTTGAATGTTTGCCATTGCCTATCCACCGTCAACCCTTTGAGTGCCATTCCCCAATCAATCCTACCCAACTCGCTCCTCAAGACCATCATAGTTTCCTTTATTTAAATTGAGGACCCTAGTCTCCGAGTCAACTACTTCATTCTCCATCTTAATGAAGAATTCGATCATATTATGATCGCTCCGACCCAAGGGGCCTCTTAGAACAAGATTGCTAATTAATCCTTTCTCGTTACATAATACCCAGTCTAAGATGGCCTGATCTCTGGTTGGTTCCTCGACATATTGGTCCAGGAAACCATCCCGTAAACACTCCAGGAATTCCTCCTCCACAGTATTGTTACTAATTTGGTTGGCCCAATCTATATGTAGATTAAAGTCACCCATGATAACTGCTGTGCCCTTATTGCACGCTTCTTTAATTTCTCTTTTAATGCCATCCCCAACCTCCGCCTTACTGTTTGGAGGTCTATAAATCACTCCCACTAACGTTTTTCTCCCCTTAGTATTTCTCAATTCTACCCATACAGATTCCACGTCATCAGAGCTAATATCCTTCATTACAATTGTGTTAATCCCTTCTTTAACCAGCAATGCTACCCCACCTCCCTTTCCTGTTTGCCTATCTGTCCTGAATATCGAATACCCCTGGATGTTGAGTTCCCAGTCCTGGCCTTCCTTGAGCCACGTTTCCGTAATCCCAACCAAATCGTATTTGTTTACTTCTATTTGCGCAGCCAATTCATCCACCTTATTACAAATGCTCCTCGCATTAAGACACAAAGCCTTGAGGTTTGTTTTTTTAACGCTCTTAGACCTATTAGAATTATTATTTACTGTGGCCATGTTTGATTTAAACCGTTGATTTCTCTGACTGCCACTTTTGTTTATCTCCTTCCTATCTTTTGCTTTTATCCTTGTTTCCCTTTCCTCTGTCTCCCTGCTCAGGTTCCCAACCCCCTGCCATTTTAGTTTAAACCCTCCCCCACAGCACTAGCAAACACTCCCCCTAGGACATTGGTTCCAGCCCTGCCCAGGTGCAAACTGTCCGGTTTGAACTGGTCCCACCTCCCCCAGAACCGGTTCCAATGTCCCAGGAACTTGAATCCCTCCCCCTGGCACCATTCCTCTAGCCACGTATTCATCTGAAGTATCCTTCTATTTCTACTCTGACTAGCACGTGGCACTGGTAGCAATCCTGAGATTACTACCTTTGAGGTCCTGTTTTTTAATTTATCTCCTAACTCCCTATACTCCGCTTTTAGGACCTCATCCCGCTTTTTACCTATATCGTTGGTGCCTATATGCACCACGACAACTGGCTGTTCACCCTCCCCTTCCAAGATGTTCTGGAGTCGCTCGGAGACATCCTTGACCCTTGCACCAGGGAGGCAACACACCATCCTGGAGTCTCGTTTGCGGCCGCAGAAACGCCTATCTATTCCCCTTACAATTGAATCCCCTATTACTATAGCTCTACCCCTCTTTTTCCTCCCATTCTGTGCAGCAGAGCTACCCCTGGTGCCAGGAAGTTGGCTGCTGCTGCCTTCCTCTGATAAGCCATCCCCCCAACAGTACTCAAAGTGGTGTATCTGTTGGAGAGGGGGATGGCCACAGGGGACCCCTGCACTACCTGCCTGCGCCTAGTACTCTGCCTGTTGGTCACCCGTTCCCTTTCTTTCTGTCCAACCTCTACCTGCGGTGTGTCCAACTCCGTAAATGTGCTATTCACGTTGTCCTGAGCATCGTGAACGCTCCAGTATGTGTCCAATCGCAGCTCCAGCGCCGCAATGCGGTCTGTCAGCAGCTGCAGCTGGATGCACTTCCTGCACATGTAGTTGTCAGGGACACAGGAAGTGTCCCTGAGTTCCCACATAGCGCAGGAGGAGCAGATCACGGGGCCCGGCTGTCCTGCCATGACTTACCCTTTAATTAATTGAATTTAAATTAAATCAATCAATCCCACTAATTACACTACAGTTAACTGGTTTACCAATAGTCCCTGCTACACCAGAGAGACCTTAGAAACTATAAACCAGAGTTAAAGTTTAAAAAAAAAGAGAAATACTCACCAACCAAACACTCACCAACCAATCACTTACCTGCTTCCTGGTGACGTCACACTTTGATTACTTTTTACCTCTCTCCCCTGCTGTTGAATTCGTCGGGCTGCTCCTGACTCACTGCCGCCGGTGTAACTGCCGCCGATGCTGTGTTTCCACACAGGCCTGCTCTAGTCGGGCTGCTTCTGACTCACTGCCGCCGGTGTAACTGCCGCCGATGCTGTGTTCTCACACAGGCCCGCTCTAGTCGGGGCGGGTACCCGCCGCCCCTGAAAATTGCGTGGAGCGGGGTTTTGGGCGGGATGGTGTTGGGACCCCCAAATTCGGGATTTCCCCCCCCACACACCTGAAACCCTGCCTGACAGCTCCACGAAAATCGACCCCAATGTTTCAGGTCGATGACCTTTCATTAGATAGGCTTGGGTTGTTTTCTTTGGAACAGGGGAGGCTGAGGGGAGACTTGATTGAGGTGTATAAAATTATGAGGGGCTAGATAGAGTGGATAGGAAGGACCTGATTCCCCCAGCAGAGAGATCAATAACCAGGGGGCATAGATTTAAAGTACTGTAATTGGTAGAAGGATTAGAGGGAAGTTGAGGAGAACTTTTCTCACCCAGAGGGTGGTGGGGTCTGGAACTCACTGCCTGAAAGCGTGGTAGAGGCAGAAACACTCATCGCATTTAAAAAGTACTTGGATGTGCACTTGAAGTGCCGTAACCTACAAGGCTACGGACCAAGAGCTGGAAAGTGGGATTAGGCTGGATAGCCTCCTTCTGCACCGTAAATTTCTATGATTCTATCATGACTTGAGTGAAAAAATAATAGAGGACAGTCATGCTGGACCTTAAGGTATCAAGTCACTAGTACGGTAATAAAACTAGTGTTATGTTTTTATATAAATAAATAAATTTTGCGGTAACCTTTTACCAACCAGCTGTAAGAGGGATTTCCGTTGTTTTCAGTGGGAATCATAGTTTTTGTCTGCTTTGGTTAAAGTGAAATCAGTAAGTGGATTTTAAACTGTTAACAGTTTTCAATAAAAATCTATGCATTACAGATGATAACCGTTTGGTAGCTGACGATTTGTAATACAGTACTTTGCTCAGTCTGAGCAAATAATTTTCAGCAGCTGTTTCAATTCAGTGGGCTTAACATGCTCATAAGTACTTCTGGCAAAAGCGCCAATAGATTTCATTTAGATGTTTGTAATTTTTTTTCCTGGTTTCATTTGGCCAATGCACATTAGCTTGTGCTTTTTTCTTCCTTCCATTGGAAAGTCTTTCCATCTGTAATAAATCTGAGTTGATGAATTAATGTTTTACCCTGTTAAACCACCTCTTAATCATAGATATTTGGTACTAATTCAACTTACACAGGACTTAACCCTGAAAATACTAGCCCGAAAGACAGCTCCTGCTTACTTTGCGAAGTGCATGTGAATAGATAATTTACTTAAAACAAGTAATTTTTTAAGAAGCCTTGTGAAGATTTTACAACTTAAATTAATTTAATACTACTTGGATGCTTGCTTTTTAAAATATTAGAATTTTGCCTGTGGGAAAATATTGACAGACATTTTTATTTCTGTTGCATGTAATTTTGAGGACTGATTTATCGCCACGGCAATTTGCGACCTATGTTTTGTCACAATATGCCATCACATTATAATTGTGGCTGCAAGTTATTTTCAAGTCCCTGTATGGCGGCGTACCAAAGTGGTTTGTGACTACTACTGGGAGGGGGAGGTGGAATGCAGAAAAGTTCTTTATTATATATTTTTAAATCTCTTGCTAGTTTGTTGATAACCTATGTTCTCATGATTGCCCTGATGCTGCCCTGGAAAGGATGACAAATTGTTTGTAACAGCTGCCAAGATGTAATTTCTGAATTTTGTTATGCTGACTTAACCCTGCCTCCAATCTGTCTACCACCATGATTGTGGAGAAAGGTGCTAAGTGCTGTCCAATTGTGCATTTATTTCCCCCACTCCCCTAATTTTCTCACCTCACTCCTAAACACACCTCTCTGCCCCATTATTTCAGATGGCAGCTGTTGATGATTTTGCTATACCCATTTACACTTCTAGACCCATTTTTTGTTTCTTTACTTGTTCCATTACCATCTCTTTTTGCTTTGTACAATCATATCTTTTGTCATTTAATCTCTCCTGCCTTCCACCCTAGGACAGACCTTCCCCTTTGTTCTTTTCTTTCCTCCCCTCCCCACTTTCCCTGCCTCTGCACTTGCTTAAAATCTGTTCCACCTCTAACTTTTTCCATTTCTGACGAAAGGTCATTGACCTGAAACGTTAACTCTGTTTCTCTCTCCACAGTTGCTGCCTGACCTGCTGAGTATTTCCAGCATTTTCTGTTTTTATTTCAGATTTCCAGCATCCGCAGTATTTTGCTTTTGTCCTAAACACACTTTAACTGATTCTGGTGTATCGCTCCATGGCCGCTTGCTGCCTTACAGTAACCACCGCCCCCGCCCAAGTAGTCATTTCCTTCGGTGTAAGCTGAGACAGTGAATGTTGATAGGCTATTCAACTGGATGGGGTGGGGTGGGGGGAAACACAACTGCGCCCAATCCCATCCTTAACAGACTCTAACACAGTGCCATTCATAGCGTAACAATCATGAATGGGAAATCTGCTCTTCAGCCTAAGGTCTCTGAGGTCATTCGTAGGTGGTTCAGTTCATTTTAAGTAGTATAGTGACTAGCAGAGCTATTGGAGGAACCACTTGTGCTCTTCTGCTGTATTTTACACAGTAAGTAATTTGCATGCTTGCTCATTCTGGTGTATGGTTAAGTGATTAAGTGAGTGGGCAAAACTGTGGCAAATAGACTTCATTGTGGGAAAGTTTGAGGTCATCCATGTTGGACATAAGAATGATAGATCAGAGTATTTTCTAAACGGTGAGAAGCTAGGAACTTGTGGAGGAGCAGAGAGATTTAGGGGTCCACGTACAGAAATCAGTAAAAACTAGTGGACAGGTACAAAAAATAATTTAAAAGGCTAATGGAATGTTAACCTTCATCTCAAGTCGGCTGGAATACAATTGGGGTGGAAGTAATCCTACAGTTATATAGAGTTCTGGTTAGACCGCACCTAGAGTACTGTGTTCAGTTTTGGGGAAGTAATCCTATAGTTATATCGAGTTCTGGTTAGACCGCACCTAGAGTACTGTGTTCAGTTTTGGGCATTTTACCTCAGGATGGATACAGTATATTGGTCTTGGAGTGGGTGCAGCACAGATATACCAGAATGATACCAGGGCTTAGAGGGTTAAATTATGAGAAAACAGGTTGCATAGTCTAGGCTTGTATATCCTCAAGTAGAGACGATTAAGGGGGTGATCTAATTGAGGTGTTTAAGATGATTAACGGATATGATGGGGTAGATGGAGAGAAACTATTTCCTCTGGTGAGGGGAGTCCAGAGCGAGGATGTATTACCTTAAAATTAGAGCTAGGCCGTTCAGGGTGACTCTTTTGTTTGTACCCAAAAAACAAACAAATTGGACTTGGACTGTAAACAAAAGTTCAACTAAAACTTAACAAGTCAAATTAAAATTTGGTTTTCCGGGTTGATGATGCACTCCAGTCCCCGCGGCGCCCACCGGTCGCGGAAATACTCAAGCGCACCGGCGGACACCGCGTGCTCCATCTCCAGGGTCACCCGGGCGCGAACATGGCCGAGGCCGTTCAGGGTGATGTCAGGAAGCACTTCTTCACACAAAGGGTAGTGGAAATCTGGAACTCTCTTCCCCCAAAAAGCTGTTGAGGCTAAATCAAATGAAAAATTCAAAAATGATATTGATAGATTGTTGGTAGGTACGGGTATTAAGGGATATGGAACCAAGACAAGTAAATGAAGTTAAGATACAGGTCAGTCATGATCTAAATGAATGGCGGAACAGGCTCGAGCAGCTGAATGGCCTACTATGTGCTTTGTTCCTATGCTGTGCATGTCATGCAGGTGTGCTGAGATTATGCACCTCCAACTTTGAATCACTTACAAAAATGGGGAACCATCATTATTTTAATAATGTAAAACTATTTTTAAAATTGTCAATTTTAGTTGTGTACCTGGATTCCAAAGGTTACAAAATTGTAGTATTTGCGTCTAGCTCTACGCTGAGATGGTGGACATGTTGTGCCTTGAGTATTGGAGTTAGTCTTGATAGCCTGCAGCGTCCCTGAGATTGAGTTAGGAAAAATATTAACTGAGGAGTCACAGCGCAGATTTTTGTGAAGTAAATTTTACTCTTTGCAATAAACCAATGATTTATTAAAATTATTGTTTATTTTATTTGTTTTCCTTTAATTTTCTTCCGCCTCCCTTCCCCATTAACAACAATTTGCCTCAGTTGAAAATGCATTACCAACTTTTCACCAGATTTCATGGCCTTCATTATTTATGGAGAAGCAGGAGGGTGCGGGAGAGGCCGTAAACGGCCGAAGAATCCAGCAAGGCTGGGGACGCGGAGGTCCTGCAGAACTTAAGGCAGGACCTCATTAACATTTTTTAGCTCCATTTCCTGCCCGGCAGCTGGCTAAATGGATTGCCTGGCCGGCAGACGGGGGGTGGGGGGGGAACACCAGCAGCAGGAGGCCGTAGCCGGGGACCCTTGGAGAGGGTCTCCGGCAATCGGGAGGTCGGAGAGGCCTGCGACAGGGGATGGGGGGAGTTCCACGATCGGGGCTGGGGGAGTGGGGAGAGGCCAGTGATTGGGGCTGGGGGGAAGCTGGCGATCGGGGCTGGATGGAGGTCGGCAATCACAGCTGGGGGGACAGAGAGGCCCGTCATCGGGGCTCGATGGAAGTCGGTAATCAGGTTTGGGGGGAGTTCCACAGTCGGGGCTGGGGGAGGCTGGCGATCGGGGCCGGATGGATGTTGGCAATCACAGCTGGGGGGACAGAGAGGCCCGTGATCGGGGCTCGATGGAAGTCAGTAATCAGGTTTGGGGGGAGTTCCACAGTCGGGGCTGGGGGAGGTTGACGATCGGGGCTGGATGGGAGTCAGTAATCGGGTTTGGGGGGAGTTCCACAGTCGGGGCTGGGGGAGGCTGGCGATCGGGGCCGGATGGATGTTGGCAATCACAGCTGGGGGGACAGAGAGGCCCGTGATCGGGGCTCGATGGAAGTCAGTAATCAGGTTTGGGGGGAGTTCCACAGTCGGGGCTGGGGGAGGCTGGCGATCGGGGCTGGATGGAGGTCGGCAATCACGGCTGGGGGGGACGGAGTGGCCCGTGATCAGGGCTCGATGGAAGTCAGTAATCAGGTTTGGGGGGAGTTCCACAGTCGGGGCTGGGGGAGGCTGGCGATCGGGGCTGGATGGAGGTCGGCAATCACGGCTGGGGGGGGACGGAGTGGCCCATGATCGGGGCTCGATGGAAGTCAGTAATCGGGTTTGGGGGGAGTTCCACAGTCGGGGCTGGGGGAGGTCGAAGGCTTCCTGAAGCAGCTGCGGGGAGCTCTCCTGCTCCTCATGGCCCACAAGGAATGCTGAGAAAAGCATTTACCTTGGGGAGCCGGCAGCTCCCACCTCCCTTTCACTGCCAGGATTCCCAATCCCTGGGAAACTCGTGGAGCAACAGAAAATTTTAAATCGGGCTCCCAGTTGCACTGTGGGAGCCCTATTTAAATAAATGTTAAATAAGTGTCCCACCTCGCCATGGCGGAACACTCGGACGCCCCGAATTCCGCTGGCATAAAATAGGTGTGCGTGGTATGTTGGGGTCCCGTTCCTTGTTGTTAACTCTTTAACCTTCTCCCGCCCATCATTTGGTGGTGGGGGTGGGTAGGGGGGGGGCAGTGGTGTTAATATCGAGGCCCATAAGTCAGGTGAAGGTGGTGTGGTGGTTTGAGACACATTGTCATCTTTGGAAGTTGGGATAGTAAGAGGTTTATGTTTTTATTCATTGTGTTATGATTAATACATAAAAATAAGTTTTATTGCATTCACTTAGTGATAACCATCAACTGCATTAGAGACGCGGGCCTAAAAATTCGTCCTACTATGCTCCTACATTACAGCAGTGACTACACTTCAAAAAGTACTTCATTGGCTGTAAAGCGCTTTGGGATGTCCAGTGGTCATGAAAGGCACTATATAAATGCAAGTCTTTCTTTCTTTTCCCAATATGGCAGGCAGGTAGCGCATGCACATTCAGACCGTTAAAGCTGGAGGTGTGCCATCCGCCATACTTGATAAGGCGGTTGCGCTGGCATCAGGAGTGCACGTTCAAAGGTGGAATTAATTTATTTAGATTAGGGTCCAGCTCTTCTTGCAGGACCCGTTTTTGATTTTCGAATGCTCTAACACTTCACTCACCACATGCCAAACTTGTACAGCACAATATGGCATAAAGGCCCCCAGACTTACCTGAAAGCGGATCCGGGAGGAGCAAATTAAAATAACATGGGTTGCTGCCCCCTCCTCCAGCCAGCTACCACTGCCCATGACACGGTCACCAATCTCCCATACCCGGTCAACGCTTCGCCCCGGCCACCGATCGTTCCCTCCTGACAACTGTGCGCTAGCTTCTCCCCCCCCCCGACCCGAAACTCAATCGTTCCACCGGTCCCCCCCCCCGACCCGAAGCTTGATCGTCCACTCTGTGACGCCAACGCCAGCCCAATCTTCAGTCACAATTCGCTGGTAGCTCTGCCCAGCTTGCTGGTTCCATTGAAATGAGGTCTGAGGCCCAATATCGAGGGCACCTCGGGTCTTGCCACTCAGGCGCAGGGAACCCAAAAATGGGCACGTCTGAATTTCTAGGCCATTTTCTTTTAATCCAGTCCACACGAATGGAATTAAATTCAACCTAGTGGACAGCTTTAAGGGTCTGAAGTGAAATTAATTTGAGCTTAAAGGGTGGGAGGGTGTTCTTCCCTGATGCCATTATTTCCAATGTTGTATTGAAAATCAATAAAAAAAAATTAAAATAGCGTAGTATTGAGCTATTAGGAGTAAATTCACAGCATGAAATTACCCATCATTTAGCATTGAGTTGCCATTCCTTCAAAGAGACCACGAGGATACCTGAAGTGATAAATGGTAGTAGTGTGCTGGTGTATCCCTCAGCCTAGGGTTAAGTTGCAATGCTGGAGGTAATGTAGTGGCATTTTTACTTCGTATCTAAGTCGTGCGGTACCTGACCTGGGTATTCTCATAACTCAATCTCAAGAATGCTGCAGGCTAACAAAACTAATACCAAGGCACAACATGTCCACCATCTCAGCGTAGAGCTGCACACAAACGCTACAATTTACTGTAGTAACCTTTGGAATCCAGGTATGCAATTAAAACTGACAAATGAGAGTATGCATAACATAGTCTATATTAAAATCAACTTCAAAGCAGACAGGCATACCAAGAACGGTGTCAATCAGATAGTATTGCTACTCTAAATGTTTGAAAATTATTAGAATATTTTTACACTATTAAAAAACATTAGGTTCAAGAAAGTGGAAAGGTTTCATTACTCAGTACAGACATCTCTACCTTGATGAGCACAATATTCCCCCAGTCTTTAAAAATAAATTACTTCAGAAACATTTTCATCTAAATTAGATTCCTTTCAACAAAAAAAATTCTGTTCATGTATCCCACTCACACACATTTGCAATTAGAAATCTCCTCCCAGGAAAACGTAAAAATTCTTGGCTAAACTCCTTAAAGTTTTGTAGCTTAACTGGGAAAAATGCAAAAGTTAGGCATATTTGACTTTTTAAATATTGTCACTGGTGGACCAGATTAGCCCAAGGCTTTCATTTTTAATAACTGATACAAATCTGCTGCATTTTTGTCTCTTTTTAAAAATGGCTGTTCTTTAACAATGCACCTAAGTAAAGCTGAAAGCAGGAATTACTGACATTCAAACATGTAGATTGTATATTCTTCAGTGTGGATGGAAAAGCTTTATTACAGTACTTTCACTTACATCAAGGAGTTTTGATAATGAAATTAATTGAGGTTTTGTGAAGTGTACCTGGGTCAAATGGGCTGCAGGAGATGGGCTGGATCATGCTTTAAAAAAAAAATTGTTCTGAATGATTTGAATTTGCCCAAACATCTCCAACAATATCTTTAATGGAAGATTTTTGTGAGTTCAAGTTTCAAGCACTATCCATGTCTGTTTATACTTTACACAAGTGACTCCTGTGTGTTTCATCTTGGGCTGCAGATACACTGTGCGACCAGCCTGAGAGCGGTAGCTGTAGGCAGCATCCCAGTTGTATTGTGCAGCTGCAAAAGACATTCTCCTCCCATGAGAAAATTCTATGTATGCATGTTTAAATCCATGTAGAGTCCTGGTCAGTCCACACACCTAGCTCTGCTCCTGAACAGTCATTATAGTGAAGCCTTGATCTCATTTCATTTTATAATTGGATTTCATTTTCCCAACCTGTCTGGAAATGACACAATCTACTAACAAAATCTTTTAACAAAAAGAACTTCAGTTTTTTAATTCAAGTAATCAGAATATTCCATATGCCAATTTGAAAGGATTTTTCAACAAATCCCTTTTTAGCACTGTAACTGCTGATGTTTGTGTAATAGTCTTCAAATGTTTCTAATATACAGAAGTAGTTTGCTAGTGAAACTGATTTATGTTGTATTTTTCTATGAGAAGTTAAAGTAAAAGCAGTTAATGATGACAATCCTTAGGAATGAGGAAATAAAATAAACTGAGCCAATTATCAAAATTTAGATCCTGTTAACTTTAGATCTATACTTACAGTAAGAGAAAAACAATGACGCATTAAAGAGGAATTCAAAATGTCTCCATCAAAAGCAGCCTGAAATTGGTTGGCTTAAGGAAGGGAGGGGAGAAACCTGCCGATTATATTTTCATGTAGGGTCTAGGAAATATAAATACATATAGGAACGGAAATTTCCTCAGAACAGCTCCCACTTTGTTGCCGAAAGTACAGAGGAAATGGGGTTTTTCAACGCACTTCCAAGAAAGATACGGCAGCGGAGAGGGAGCAGCTCCAAGGAAATTCCTGGCCTATAGTCAAGCCTAGAACTACACTTCAAATGATCTTTGGATTAATTCCAGCCCGCCATAATTTCATCTGTCCTTTGTGCACTGTTAATCGTTCCAAATATTCAATTTACCATTGCTTTCCAACAACAACAACTTGTATTTATATAGCATCTTTAATGTAGTAAAATGTCCTAAGGTGCTTCACAGGAGCGTTATAAAAAATATAACACCGAGCCACATAAGGAGAGATTAGGGCAGGTGACCAAAAACCTGGTCAGGTAGGTTTTAAGGAGCGTCTTAAAGGAGAAGCGGGAGGTGGAGAGTTTTAGGGAGGGAATTCCAGAGCTTAGGGCCTTGACAGCTGAATAGTATCTTATAACCATTAAAATTCTGATAATATAATCATCTAATCTCTAGTTTGGGGTTCTACAGTAAAAAAAATAACAATCTTGTTCAGTAACGAGCCTTGTGAGATTGTCGTTGATACAGTAGTTTTAATGTAAAATAGCAGTACATTTGTTGTGAGTTTGAATTGAACACAATATGTGTCATAGGTTTTTATCATTGTAAAAAAGACCTTCATCCATGAGATCATTGAACCATGTCTATTCTTATAACAAATGTTGTGGATTTTCCAAGAGCTATATTTTAATGAAACAAAACTTTACTACTTTTGTCAAAATTGCATCTTAAAGTTTTTATTATTAACTTCAATTTCCTGGAAAGTTGTGAACTTTACATTATTTGAATACTGAGCGATGTGTCTGATCTCAACGTATCATCTCATTTGTTTTCTCCCTACTTAAAAAGTTTATTAGTGAGTTAATGTGAACCAGTGTAAAGTTGCACTAGTATTAATAATTGCAAACATTTCCCCCCCCCCCTCCCCCCCGTAGATACTGACCCACGGGTGTTAGAGAAACAGGAGCTACAACAGCCAACATACGTAGCTCTTAGTTACGTTAACAGGTAAGAAAGCTTTTTCATAAGAACACATAAATGAATGCTTTGTCATTTCTTGTAGAAAATTCCCAGTAAAAGGGAGCGTAGTCTTGTGAAACCATTATTTTGGGTGCAGTGTACTTGACCCATTTTAAAAATCTCAAACCTGACTAATATATTTACTAGCTTTTCTACGTTTGTTAAAATGTTTTTATCTATTATAAATATGTTTGCACAAGAGTGGAACATTAATGGTAGTGAATGTGCAGTCCAGCATTGACTTGCTAATACAAAATTAAACCTTTTCCCCCAAAGTACTCATTAATGCAACTTTTTAAAGTGCATTATTAGTTAAATATTTAATATCCTACGTGTGAAAAATTTCTTTTGAATGCAAAGCTAATATTCAAAACTTACTTTGCAATGATTCAAATACAGTATGTGAAAATCCAGGCTAATATCACCACCACAAAATGTGACCAATAATGTCTGGGACTGCAAGTGGCTCCTGGTCTGAGTTCCTGAAGGTTCTTTGATGAAAGTTCCTTGACTAGAAAAGGTTACTGTAAATTTTGTCTTTTATAGTTATCAATATGAACTGCAATACAGTTTTCCTCCCTTGACTCTTCCCTATCTTCTCCTGGAGTCATTGGGGGTGAAATTCGGGTTGGCAGTAGTGCAGAATGGGTAATGGCAAATTGGCATTCTGTTTTACATTCTGTTCAATTTTCTTTTCCATTGAAGTCGCCGATTCGCTATCGCCTGTTTTGCATTGCTGCCCAACATGAATTTCACCCCCATTGACTCCTTGCTGGTTCACAGTTACGTGGGAGCCATTCACCATATCATATCTTGCCCAACTGGCTTGTCTTGTGTGAACCTAGTCAGTGCGTACTGGCAGGCTATTCGACTGTGGAGACATCTGATGGCAAACCTAAACCTTTTCTCACCAAGCATTTTAATGAGTTGACTTCCAGCAGAGGCCACTGGGTAGCAATCAGGAGTGGGGCGTAAAAGCCCATTTAACTTGTGGGGGAAGGAGCATGGTCCTATATTAAGATGGCTTGACTACAAGGTGAAGACTGCAGTTAGAAGTCTGCTGGCTAACCCTTAGCAGAGAGGGTAAATCACAGATCATTGTATATATTTATACTTATAAGGATACATTTAGGGCTAAAATTTTGTATGATGCAACCTGCATGATAAACATTTGACTTTTGCAGCATATAAGCTGATTTAATCTGCATGATCATAAACCATTGTTTAAAGAAGTATTTAGAGGAGAAAGTCAAGAAAAATGTAATTTATATTGTATCTTTATCACACATATCAGAATGTTTCACATTCAGTGAATTAATTTTGGAATGCAGTGACTGTTATATTTGTAAACACAGCAGGTACTGGTATATTCCTTATAGATTTTTATAGAAATTATGAATCCCAAAGTATTCTTGGCCTGCATATAGTAAGGATGGTTATAGTGAAGTTTTTTAAAATAAAATAACAAATGTGAGGTTTTGTGCCAGTATAAGTTCAGAGGAAGTGAAGTGATTTTGAAAGAAAGAAATAATTAGCATTTATGCAGCATCTTTCATGACCTCAGGACAACCCAGAGTGCTTCACAGTCAATTGAGTACTTTTTGAAGTGTTGCAATGTAGAGAAATGCAGCAGCCAAATTGCACAAAATAAGGTTCCAGAAACAGAAATGAGGTAAATGACCAGACCATCTGTTTTTGTAATTGCTGGTTGAGGGATAAATGTTGGTCATGGCATCAAATTGTCAGCCTGGATTATGTGCTCAAGTATCTGGAGTGGGGCTGGAACCCTGAACCTTCTGACTTAGAGCGGAACGTGCTATCACTGATCCAAGACGGACCGTTTGGGCTGTAATCCTAACAATGTATGATAGTCTACAAAACAAAAGTGATCATCATTTGGCAATCTCATTCAGAGAGGCTCCAAGTATGCATTGTGTGGAAAATAAAAATATAACCACTGCGAGGATGAAGGACTTCAGTTATGTGGAGAGACTAGAGAAGTTGGGATTGTTCTCCTTAGAGCAGAGAAGGTTAATGGGAGATTTAATAGAGGTGTTCAAAATTATGAAGGGTTTGATAGAATAAATAAGGAGAAATTGTTTCCGCTGGCAGGAGGTTCAGTAACCAGAGGACACAGACTTAGGATAATTGGCAAAATAATCAGAGGGGAGATGAGGAGAATTTTTTTTTTACGCATTGAGTTGTTATGATTTGGAATGCAATGCCTGAAAGGGTGGTGGAAGCAGATTCAATAATAACTTTCATGAGGGAATTGGATATCAACTTGAAAAGGAAAAAATTGCAGGGTAATGGGGAAAGAGCATGGGAGTGGGACTAATTGGATAGCTCTTTCAAAGAACCAGCACAAGCACGATAGCCCGAATGGCCTCTTTCTGGTTTGTATGAAAGAAAGACAGAAAAACTTGCATTTATATAGCGCCTTTCCTAACCACTGGATGTCCCAAAGCGCTTTACAGCCAATGAAGTACTTTTTGAAGTGTAGTCACTATTGTAATTGTGGAAACGCGGCAGCCAAATTGTGCACAGCAAGCTTCCACAAACAGCAATGTGTTAATGACCAGATAATCTGTTTTAGTGATGTTGGTTCAGGGATAAATATTGGTTGAGGGATAAATTAATATATGATTCTATGAATAGAGTGTCAAACCTGGTTCACAAACTGCTCAGTGGGTGCATTGGACCCCCTGGACACCTGATTAATCTATCTGACCTTACTACAGACTGAGGATTCTCCCCTCCCCTGCTCTTCAAACATTTAAATTTCTATCTGTTAGAGGAGAGCTCCACTCATCCATGTATCATAAAAAAGGAAAGATAAAGTTTCAGCCAGGCAGGAGCCAAGCAATGTAAACCGGATTCTAACATGCACTACAGCTTCTAGTCTGAGACTGGTAACTGCAGTGTAAATGCATTGGTAGTGATTATCTCAAAACTTGGTACATAGAAGTAAATGATGTGGGCAAAAAATAAAAGAGTGCCCAGAATTTGCGGTCCTGATGACTGCAAACTGGCAGCGTTCAGCATCATTTTGCTTTTGCAACTGACCGCAACTTCAGGATTTAGTGCATACGCGGCCTAATGCGGAAATCTTGAAGTCGTGGTCTGTCATTCCCTGCTCCTCTGCAGGCTGCGGTGCACCCCTCCCCCCTCCTACACACAACCGGCAATCAGTGAAATTTCTCATCATGGAAACGGACAAAAACTTCGGCTCTTCCGCAGTAAGTACGCTGTTTAATATCCCATTAAAAGTTAGATCCAAGTTAGAATAGGGTTTTAACAGCGTATTGACTGCTATACAAAGGTTATGGCCCTGAAAAATAATTTTAATTTTGTGCAGTGTCAAATTTGTCCATATTAATAAAAAATAAAAATTAGGAAACTTTTATTTAAAAAAAATGTAATTAAAAAAAAAAAGTTTGCTCATCTTTATTTCAGGTTTGCCTTTTCCCCATGTGAGAGTCCCAATCTTTGTTTTACCCTCTCTAACATTTTTTTAAAGTTAGAATTTTAAGAGCTTACCCACTTCCTGGTTCCCTGTTGGTGAGAATTCTGCGTTTTGATTGGCTGCTTAGACAGCTTGTTGATGTCACAGCAGCTTGTACTGGGGATCCCCACTATACTCTGTTGATTTGAATTGCACGTCGGTAAACCCAAACTTCTCGACACAGAGATTGCAAGTTCTTTGTGTGAAGCTTACTTCGGGACCATCAGCGAATGCCTTTGCTTCGCCGCTGACCACAAGTTCCTGTTTATGGGATCTTGATCTGGCTGCCGCGTTTCCCTAAATTACAGGAGTGACTGCACTTCAAAAAATACTTCATTGGCTGTAAAGCATTTTGGGATGTCCTTAGGTTGTGAAAGGCATTATATAAATGCAAGTTCTTTTTTTGTTGACTGAATGTCTGCTAAGAACAGGATTGTAGGTTACATGGACAACTATAGATGATCAAATAGTATGAGGACATTTAGCTTTGTCTTTTCACATAGCTTTTCATTTTTGGAAGTTTTAGCTACTTGTTATTCACCTCATTCCAGAGATTAAATAGATTGGGTACAGTCCATGATGATGATAAATTATACATTTTCTGTGAGATGGAATAAACTTGAATCACTTTCATTTATCTGGTGCCTTCTCAGTCTAACATCCCTCAGTGCTTCCTTCCAGATCATCCTCATCTTCCTCCTGAAAACAGAGGTAAGGAGGAGTGTCTAGGATAAAGGGCATCATTGGCAGTGGAACAATGGCTCCAGAAATATCAAAATCATGGTTTCAAACTCTTCAACATTCCAGCACTTTTATAGGAATACTGCCCCCAATCTAGCATTGGGGTGGAAAATTGAATGTGGCACAGTGCACACTCATTGCATAATCATTTTCATGCAGCAAACTAGTTTTGATAGGGGACTTTGAGCAGGGAACTAAGTGCAGCCCCTCTGCTACATTTTCCTCAATTTTACACCTAAAAACGAGTGTGAAAACAGAAAAATCTAGCTTGTAGAGTTTTCCGTTCCTTTTACAGGATTTCAGTAAAATAGAGATGAATGATTAATACTTCACCCTGTTAAACTTGCTGAGAAATACTGATCTAAGGGATAACAGGCTTAACTACTAAATTAGAGGATACTGAAGATAGAGCCCACTGAATCTGGCCCATCCAGAATCCATATATGCTTGTGCTAAAATGGACTTTCCTCCCACACCACCTGTTGATCACCTGCTTCAGCGAACACTAATTTCCTTCCTCAATCACCCGGGCTAAAAATAATCTCTTTCTTTACCACAGATATTGTTCTAGCTCCTTTTTATCAGTGTCAATTGGCCCAGAATCATCTACCGATGCTGTTAGAAAAAAGTTTTTTCTGATCTCTAATTTTTCTTGAGGCTTGTGAATTTTATATTTCTACAGCTGTATTCTGTATTCCTATGTTCATTGTCCAAGATAACAGCTTCCTTTATACCTTGTTTTATTTTGAAGATCTGTATTATGTCTCCCTTGTATTTTCCTTTAGCCATGAAAATAAGTTCAATCACTTGAGTTTGTCTTCATAATTTAGTTCCTCGAGGCCAGGAATGATCTTAGTCACTCTTTTCTGAGCCCCTTCTAATACATCTTGTCTCCTTTATGAGGTAAGGTTACCAAAACTCATCTGAACAATGGCAGTACAGCATAACTTGTACTGACTTCTAATCCAGTGCTCTCCAGATGCAGGCCAGTACCCAGTTTGCTTTAATTAATATCTCATACTGTATGAAGTATGAACACAAGGTAGTGCTAAACCTGAAGCCTTAATATAAAATTTTATGTAGCTTATGATAATTGCTGGCCCTATTCAAATGTGAATGCAGGCAGGCCTCACTCTGTATAGCAGGAGAAATATTAGATACATATAGGCAGAACTGTAACTTTTGGCCTGGCCACAGACTTGCAGCTTTCACATAAAAATGAAAAAATATATAGAATTAGATTCCAGAACACTTAGTAAAGAGATAGAGAGTAAGATGAAGCAGAAAAAGTATGACAGATGTCAGGTTGAGAATACAAGTGAGAATCAGGCTGAATATAGAAAGTTCAGAGGGGGAAGTGGAAAAGGAGATAAGAGGGGCAAAGAGAGAGTATGAGAATAGATTGGCAGCTAACATAAAAGTAAATCCAAAAGTCTTCTATAGGCGTATAAATAGTAAACGGGTAGTAAAAGGAGGGGTGGGGCCGATTAGGGACCAAAAAGGAGACCTATACATGGAGGCAGAGGGCATGGCTGAGGTACTTTGCATCTGCCTTTACCAAGGAATAAGATGCTGCCAAAGTCATAGGGAAAGAGGAGATAGTTGAGTTACTGGATGGGATAAAAATTGATGAAGAGGAAGTACTAGAAAGGCTGGCTGTACTTAAAGTAGGTAAGTCACCAGGGATGGGATGCCTCCTAGGATGCTGAGGGAAGTAAAGGTGGAAATTGCGGAGGTACTGGCCATAATCTTCTAATCCTCCTTAGATACGGGGGTGGTGCCAGAGGACTAGAGCATTTCAAATGTTACACCCTTGTTCAAAAAAGGGTGTAAAGATAAACCCAGCAACTACAGGCCAGTCAGTTTAACCTCGGTAGTGGGGAAGCTTTTAGAAACGATAATCAGGGACAAAATTAACAGTTACTTGGACAAGTGTGGATTAAAGAAATTAATTTAGGGATGGGTTTCTTGAGCAGTATGTAACTGAACCGACCAGGGGGCAAGCAACCTTAGATCTGGTCCTGTGTAACGAGACAGGATTAATTAAAAATGTCCTAGTAAAGGATCCCCTTGGAATGAGTGACCATAACATGGTTGAATTCCATATTCAATTAGAGGGTGACAAGGTTGGATCTCAAACAAGCGTGATAAGCTTGAGTAAAGGAGACTATGAAGGTATGAGAGCAGAATTGAGTAGAGTGGATTGGGAAAATAGATTAAAGGGTAAGACGATACATGATCAGTGGTGTACATTTAAGGAGTTATTTTACAACTTCCAAAAAATATATATTCCACTGAGAAGAAAAGGGTGTAAAAGAAAAGACAGCCATCCGTGGCTAAGTAAAGAAATTAAGGATAGTATTCGACTAAAAACAAGGGCATATAAGGTAGCCAAATCTAGTGGGAGGATAGAGGATTGGGAAAACTTTAAAAGACAGCAAAAAATAACAAAAAGATTGATTAAGAAAGGGAAGATAGATTATGAAAGTAAATTAGCAAAAAATATAAAAACAGATAGTAAGAGTTTTTATAGTTATATAAAAAGAAAAAGGGTGGCTAAAGTAAATGTTGGTCCCTTAGAGGATGAGACCGGGAAATTAATGGTGGGAAATATGGAGATGGCAAAAACACTGAATGAATATTTTGTATCAGTCTTTACAGTAGAAGACACTAAGAATATCCCAACACTGGACAAACAGGGGGCTATAGGGGGGGAGGAGCTAAACACGATCAAAATCACTAAGGAAGTGGTACTCAGTAAAATAATGGGACTCAAGGCGGATAAATCACCTGGACCTGATGGCTTACATCCTAGGGTCTTGAGGGAAGTGGCGGTAGGGATTGTGGATGCATTGGTAATAATTTTCCAAAACTCCCTGGACTCAGCAAAGGTCCCGGCAGACTGGAAAACTGCTAATGTAACGCCCTTATTTAAAAAGGGCAGTAGACAGAAGGCTGGAAACTATAGACCGGTTAGCCTAACACCTGTGGTAGGTAAAATATTGGAGTCCATTATTAAGGAGACAGTAACAGGACATTTGGATAATCATAATTTAATAGGACAAAGTCAGCATGGTTTTATGAAGGGGAAGTCATGTTTGACAAATTTGCTGGAGTTCTTTGAGGAAGTAACGTATAGGGTGGATAAAGGGGAACCAGTGGATGTAGTGTATTTAGACTTCCAAAAGGCATTTGACAAGGTGCCACACAAAAGATTATTGCTTAAGATAAAAATCACGGGATTGGGGGTAATATTCTGGCATGGATAGAGGATTGGCTATCTAACAGAAGGCAGAGAGTTGGGATAAATGGTTCATTCTCGGACTGGCAATCAGTAACTAGTGGTGTTCCACAGGGGTCAGTGCTGGGTCCCCAACTCTTTACAATCTATATTAACGATTTGGAGGAGGGGACCGAGTGTAACATATCAAAGTTTGCAGATGATACTAAGATGGGAGGGAAAGTAGTGAGTGAGGAGGACATAAAAAACCTGCAAGGGGACATAGACAGGCTAAGTAAATGGGCAGAGATTTGGCAGATGGAATACAATACTGGACAGTGTGAGGTTATGCACTTTGGCAGGAAAAATCGTAGAGCAAGTTATTATCTTAATGGCAAGAAACTGGAAAGTACTGAAGTACAAAGGGATCTGGGGGTCCTGGTGCACGAAACTCAAAAGGTTAGTATGCAGGTGCAGCAAGTGATTAAGAAGGCCAATGGAATGTTGGCTTTCATTGCTAGGGGGATAGAATATAAAAATAGGGAGGTATTGCTTCAGTTGTACAAGGTATTGGTGAGACCGCACCTGGAATACTGCATACAGTTTTGGTGTCCATACTTAAGAAAATACATACTTGCCCTCGAGTCAGTACAAAGAAGGTTCACTCGGTTAATCCCGGGGATAAGGGGATGGACATATGAGGAGAGGTTGAGTAGATTGGGACTCTACTCATTGGAGTTCAGAAGAATGAGAGGCGATCTTATTGAAACATATAAGATTGTGAAGGGGTTGGATCGGGTGGATGCGGGGAGGATGTTCCCGATGATGGGTGAAACTAGAGCTAGGGGGCATAGTCTTAGAATAAGGGGCTGCTCTTTCAAAACTGAGATGAGGAGGAACTACTTCACTCAGAGGGTGGTAGGTCCATGGAATATGCTGCCCCAAAAAGCTGTAGAAGCTACATCATTACATAAATTTAAAACAGAAATAGACAGTTTCCTAGAAGTAAAGGGAATAAAGGGTTATGGGGAGCGGGCAGGAATTTGGACATGAGTCTAGGTTTGGATCGGTCATGGCCCTGTGGGTAGTGGAGCGGGCCCAGGGGCCATGTAGCCTGATCCTGCTCCTATTTCGTGTGTCTAATTCTGTTAGATTCAGGAGATGGTTCTGTGATAGTAGATTGGCGGTTAGGATCAGATCAGCCATGATCTTATTGAATGGCGGAGCAGGCTCGAGGGGCCGATTGGCCTACTCCTGCTCCTATTTCTTCTGTTCTTATTAATTAAGGAAAGCCAGCACGGATTTGTTAAAGGCAAATCGTGTTACAATAACTTGATTGACTTCTTTGATGAGGTAACAGAGAGGGTTGATGAGGGCAATGCGGTTGACTTGGTGTACATGGACTTCCAAAAGGCCACATTACAGGCTTGCCAGCAAAGTTGAAGCCCAGGGAATAAAAGGGACAGTGGCAGCATGCATACAAAATTGGCTAAGTGACAGGAAACAGAGAGTAGTGGTGAATGATTGTTTATCGGACTGGAGGAAAGTATACAGTGGTGTTCCCCAGGGGTCGGTACTAGGACCACTGCTTTTCTTGACTTAATGACTTGGTCTTTGGTGTACAGGGCACAGTTTCAAAATTTGCAGATGACACAAAACTTGGAATCATAGTGAACAGTGAGGAGGATAGTGATAGAGTTCAAGAGGACATAGACAGGCTGGTGGAATGGGTGGACATGTGGCAGATGAAATTTAACGCAGAAAAGTGCGAAGTGATACATTTTGGTAGGAAGAACGAGGAGAGGCAATATAAACTAAAGGGTGCAATTCTAAAGAGGGTGCATAAACAGAGGCACCTGGGGGTGTATGTGCACAAATCGTTGAAGGTGGCAGGGCAGGTTGAGAAAGCGGTTAAAAAAGCATACAGGATCCTGGGCTTCATAAATAGGGGCATAGAGTACGAAAGCAAGTTATGATGAACCTTTATAAAACACTGGTTTGGCCTCAACTGGAGTATTGTGTCCAATTCTGGGCACCGCACTTTAGGAAGGATGTGAAGGCCTTAGAGAGGGTGCAGAAAAGATTTACAAGAATGGTTCCAGGACTTCAGTTACCTGGATCAACTGGAGAAGCTGGGATTGTTCACCTTGGAGCAGAGAAGGTTGCGAGGAGATTTGATAGAGGTGTTCAAAATCATGAGGGGTCTAGACAGAGTAGATAGAGAGAAACTTTTCCCATTGGCGGAAGGGTCAAGAACCAGAGGACACAGATTTAAGGTGATTGGCAGAAGATCCAATGGCGACATGAGGAAAAACATTTTGGTTATTACCTGGAATGCACTACCTGAGAGGGTGGTGGAGGCAGATTCAATCATGGCTTTCAGAAGGGAATAGGATAAGTACCTGAAGGAAATAAATTTGCTGGGCTACGGGGAAATGGCGGGGGAGTGGGACAAACTGAAGTGCTCTTGCAGAGAGCCGGCATGGGCTCGACAGACCAAATGGTCTCCTTCTGTGCTGTAACCATTCTATGATTCTAAAAATCCCAGAATCCCATGAAATAAAAACAGAATTTGACTTATTCAGTCACTGTAAATAAGTGGTCCTAGCTATTGGGTATGTTCGCTTTTCATTATACTCTCTTAATAAGCAGAGGACAGCTGCCAGGTAAAAGCCCATCTAAGAAGGATGAGAGCAGAAGCAATATACATGCTAATTTCAAACCTGTGACTTTAGAGAATATTTGTAATGTCGTCAGGACAGGAGTTACTCTTGCATTTTCACTAATACATACTGTTTAGAATTTGATTGCTAAACGGGAGTGATTTTCATTTCCAGGTGTAAAAAAAAATCCCATTCTCGTTTTCGCTGCTTTAAGATCCATCAGAATCCCAAGTGCAAATAGCACACTTTCCAGGTCAAACTTTATTTGCACAATGATCACAACTCCAGCTGTAAACTGTGCTGGGTCTCGGAATGACACCACTGGTAGGAGAAACAATTTGCGTGTAAGTCAAATTTTAACTGTCTGGGGACCAATAAAGGGGAATGTCAAAAGGAGGGGGGACAACATTTTAGAGAGCTTCTGGAGGGCTTAAAAAGACATCTCAACACATCAGCAAGGCTGGCAGACCATGAGCTTATGAAGTGATAAACTAGAATGGAGGGAAAGGGGCCCCTAGGTGCAGCCATGTGTCTGCAGACAAGCGACAATACAGTCCAGCACTCGAACTCTTTCATGGCTGCTCAAGCAGAGCTTGGTGCTACATCAGATTCTTGCAAGGATGATTTTCCTCTACCACCTATGGGTCAGCACTGTAGCATGCATACAAGAAGGCACAGCCAAGTTTGAGGCCAAAGTTTTCTATTACTGTGCCTGCATATTTGCAAGCTCTGTGCCTCAAGCTGAACACTGGTATACTTGCAGCAGATGGCAGAGCTCGGTATCCTCCCCTTTGCTGGTCCAGGCAGGTTATCGCAGTCATTCCCAGATGGGTTTTCCAAGGCCCAGGGAATTGGTTGGTGGCATCTTGATAGGTGCAGCCAAACAGGCAACGCTGGTGCCTGATAACCCTGGCATGTTTTCTTTCATACAATACCATGTAAAGAATGACATGCTGTGTTTGGAAGGCTTCTGAAGAACCTTCCAGCATAACGGTTATACAAGCATTCACATCTCTTTGTGATGCCACCGGGAGACACAGTCATCATTGGAGAGAGGAGCCTCCACTGACGATGTCTGTCAAAGTGAGCTTTTTTTTAACCTTGCTCTGCAAATGGGTTTCAGGTAAGGATATAAGTGACGGTGGGCGGGCAGGCCCGGAGCAGATTTCAGGGCAACCTGACCTGCTTGGCATCCTTCTGCTTGTCCCATTTTCCTTGGAGCAGATCAGATTGAAGGAATCCTCATGGCAAACCTTCTAGTGCCAGAAAAGGAGCTTGGTGCAAACTAAATAACTGCATCTGGCACAAAAATGTTATGAAACCTAAGTGTCAGCTGAAAACCAAAAAGAAAATGACAAGAAGGATCTTTAAAAGGGTTAATGCATCTACCTTTACAGTGTGTGATCCGTTTAAATGCTATCCCACCTGCAGGTTCACCTGAAGCCTTAGCCCCTACCAGGTGGCACTAGCATGCTGGGACTCGACATCCAGCAAGTCCCTGGGCCAGAAATGGCGCAGAACCCTGTCCCACCCCCTTCTGCATGCATTAATGAAACTGTCACTTGTCGATGAAAATTACCCCCATACAGTTTATTGGACTGGTATTCACCCTCACCCCAGACTTGAAATGGATAGGTCCACCACATTCCTAGACAAGTAATATGTTGTGAAAGTTACACACGTGGAAATTGAATTTTCCCTCTTAAATACACTTAATCTCCACATACCATATTTCCTACCTTTTAGGCAAAATATCTGGGTTCCTTGGTGTTTATAGTTTTCCTGCTCAGATTAATTAATTCTCCTTACTATGATCATTTACTCTAACTATTTTTGTCCTATTAACTTTCAGTTACAAATTTCTCATAGTGAGCAGTTTATCTCCAAATTTTTAAAACTTAAGCAAATTCAACATGCAGCCTGCCCTCAATTTACCAATGTGCTGTTATTAACCTGTGGATGAAAGAACTGAAAATGGCCACATGAGGGAGCACCCTTACAGTGCATAGAAGAGTGAAAATCAATTCCGTCTGACTGAAAATTACTCGATGGGACAGGCTTACCTTCTAATTTCCTGGTTACATGGCTTACCATAATTATGACATTTGTTTCAGAAATGGCATTAAAACTTATATTTTATGGAATGTTCCTGTTTTAATCTTAATCTGTAAATTATGTTCTATTTTGTACTTAGAATACAATTTTGCGCTGATGTTTATTTTTGTATTTTCTGTATATTTGTACTGCAGCATTTTATGGCAGAAAGGCATCACTATTATCTCAAACATCTCACTTCACTTTTGGAAATTGGCAGCTCTTTGTTTATGCATACAGTGTTGGTAGGTGTGTTGAACGTATGATAAAGGTGAAGTAGCTAGATCAAAGCTGTCACTTTACAGGAAGCTGATTGAGACAAATCCTAAATGCTACTATTATTTATTATATATATAAGGCAGCCAGTAACACAGATGTTTTTACTTATATACATGTGTTTTCACACCCATGATTTTGAGTAAATTTAGAGATGGAACCCAAAGAAAAAGAGAAATGTACGTAATACATACAACAATTGATCTCTCTTTTCCTAATTAAATTAATGCAAAACAGTATAATAATGGCTCTTTTAATTGTACTTAACCAGACTTCAGCTGAAGAAAAGTGCAAAGCACATTTCCTTTGCTACTGAGACTGGTCTACTGCCAAAAAATAAAATCTAGACAACCTATTGTATTTTTATGAGCAATGCTTAGGAGACCATAACCATAGACAGACACAACATACAACAAAGAATATTAGCAACGCTTAGCAACAAGTTCTTTCAAGTGCTTATTGTGTTTTTACTATCTTGGTAAGCACTCTAAAGATGTTAAGACCAGTTCCAGAGTCAAGGCTGTGAACCATTTCTGGGTGGGGGATGGGGGAAAGGCAATAGGAAGAAGGAGTGAGTGGAGCTGGGGGGAACCACCAGCACTTGGATGGGGTAGGTGGGAGCAGTGAGGTGGTGGACAGGAGCAAAGAGGGAGGACAAAGCCACCTGAAGTCCTCGCAGATGGAAATCTTACAAATCACTTGAATTGACATGAACTTCCACTTTTTATGCACTAGTCTCACTGTAAAAAACCCATAAAAAGTGAAGCCTTGCTGAATAAGGCGTAACTGGGTTTTTAACGGCGTACTATGTCATAATTACTGCTGCACAACCTCTCTGGCTCTGCAAAGCTAATTTTATATTTGTGGAGTGTCAGAGTTCACCATTATGATACAAATTCCCGTAGATTTTTAAAATAATAAAAAATGTTTTTTTAACGTTTGTTTATGATATTTCAGCTTCTACCTTAATCCCATGTGTATGTCCCAATCTTTATTTCACTCTCTGTAAAATGATTAAAAAGTGAAGGGTAATTAGTGCTTTTTACTTCCTGGTTTGCTGTCTGTGAGAATTCTTCAGTGTGATTGGCTGCTTAGCCTGCTTGATGACATCAATGTTGCTGCACGCCGGAGATCCCCTGTACATGGCGCCAGAATGAAATTAATGTCTGGAAAAGTGAAATCCACACCAGAGATTGCTAGATCTTTGTAGGAAGCTTTCTTCAAGGTCAGTGGTGAGCGCTGTCACTTTGCCGCTGACCGCAAAATCTGATCCAATATATTACTGGTTGATATCTCATGCCATTGCTCACTGGAAGTTGGAGTGCAGAACAATTTAGAATATGTGAATCTTTTGTGGAATTACTCATGATAAGTCAGATGCAATTATGTTTTGTAAGATAAATAGGAGGTGAAATTGATCTTCGGCAATAGTGCAAAACGGACAGTAACGAATCGGCAGCCCGTTTTCCACCATGCCTGATTTTATTTTCCATTGACTTCAATTGCCAACAGATAATAGTTAACTCAGTTATTTATTACAAAGTATATGAAGCACTTTGAGACATTTCTGGAAGATGCACTAAGGTGCTATATAAATCCCAAATCTTTATTTCTAACATCTGCTTTCGTCAGAAATATCAACAAGTAAAGTATGCATCCAATCAAAATATTCCTTCACTGCATGCTCCATAGCTTTGGAATCCTTAGAGCCACCTGGGGAGGAAGAAGTGGAAGTGCATGAGCAGGAAAAACAGCAGGATTCCAAAGAAGAGTAAGAGCCATCAACCCTGCCAGCTGCCAGAACTTTACGGCAGGAAATCATCGAGGAGCGCTTTGGTACTGAATCATCCGTACCACCCTTGCACCAACAGTCCTTCCTACCATCAGACACAATCCTTACACCCTCAAGATGAATGCCTGCAACTTCAACACATGAGTATTGCTATCACTTCACCAGGCATGGTCAAACAAATACCAGTCTGAAGAAACAGTGCGCACCAAGAAACTGGTTCCAAAGCATTCATTTTTCAATCGTGAACAAACAAGTTACACACTAAATATTAATCATGTTTTGGTCTCCTTACCAAAGGAGGGATATACTTGCCTTGGAGGGAGTGCGACAAAGGTTCACTAGACTGAAATGGGGCCGGGGGTGGGGGGAGGGCTTGCCCTATGAGGAGAGATTGAGTAGACTAGGTCTATATTCCCTAGAGTTTGGAAGAATGAGAGGTGATCTCATTGAAACATTTAAATTTCTTGAGGGGCATGACGGGGTAGATGCTGGGAGGATGTTTCCTCTGGTTGGGGAGTCTAGAACTGAGGGTCACTCTCAAAATAAAGGGTCGGCCATTTAGGACTGAGATGAGGAGAAATTTCTTTACGCAAAGGGTTGTGAATCTTCGTAATTCTCTGCCTTAGAGGACTGTGGATGCTCAGTTGTTGAGTATATTCCAGATAGAGATCGATAGATTTTTGGACTCTTAAGGGAATCAAGGGATATGGGGATAGTGCAGGAAAGTGGAGATGAGATAGCAGATTCACCATGATCTTCTTGAATGGCAGAGCAGGCTCGAAGGGCCGTATGGCCTACTCCTGCTCCTGTTTCTTATGTTCTTGCATTCTTGTGCAAACCCCTAGTGCCTGTCTTGAGTGCTCTTTTGCCTAACCTGGTGCCCCTACGAGTTGCTATAGCAATAATTACATTGTTTTGTCTCATTCCTTGTTTTTCCTCCTAAAGTGTATTACCCCTCACTTATTAAATTGCAACTGCCACCTGTCTGCCCATCTCACTAACCTATCTATGTCTTCTTGAAGTCTTTTATAGTCCTCCTCACTGTTTCCAAAGCCCCTGTTTTTGTGTCGCCAAAGTACTTTGAAATTGTGTTCCCTGTACGCAAGTCCAAATTATCTATATATACCAAGAACAAAAGTGAAATCAACACAGACACCTGGGGTACACCATTGCCAAATCTTCTCCAGTCCGAGCATTTACTCTAGCTTTTTGTTTTCTGTCTGAGACATTAACTAAGCGCTTATAAGGTGCTTTCAGTAGCACACAGGTGTTAGTATGGTTCCTGACACCTGCGGCGTAGCAGTGGGTTGCTGTGCTACAAAATCTGCTTTATAGTGTGTAACAGATGTAAAAAGTTTAAAAGAATTACAGCTGTTGCATTACTTACACGGTCTGATGCAATTTTCTGCAGTCCCCTCTGTTCTTGTCCTTCAACTGGCATTCGTGTCAGGGATTCATTGAACACCAATTATACTAAATGCACGCACAGTTAGTTCATACATCAAAATAGTGTTGTGATATAAATCAATATATAATATAGAGAAAACTATAGAGAATTAAATATCCCTTTCTGTCAACTGAGTTTGAAACCAGAATGTAAAGACACTGGGAATTGAGCATGACAGTGCAATCTTGATTGGTGCTTGTTTCCTGATGTATAATTGTAAATGCTCTTACTGTGACACAAAAGGATGAACAGCTTTATTTTCCAGTAATCCTTCACACTGATTGGCAGAAGACCCAAAGGGGACATGAGGAAAAACTTTTTTTTGCAGCGAGTGGTTATGATCTGGAATGCACTGCCTGAGAGGGTGGTGGAGGCAGATCTAATTGTGGCTTTCAAAGGGAATTAGATAAGTACCTGAAGGAAAAAATGTGCAGGGCTACGGAGAAAGGACAGGGGAGTGGGACTAGCTGAAGTGCTCTTGCAGAGAGCCGGCACAGGCTCAATGGGCCGAATGGCCTCCTACTGTGCTGTAACGATTCTATGATTTTATGATTCTAAGTAGCTGGCAACAAATTAAAGGCGGGTAATTCAGTGTTGGGGTTCTCTGATATTAAACTTCTCAAGATACGGGTTCGAGGTTTTTGACATCAAATTCCTCAAGTGAATTCTAGCTTTCTAACACTTATCTCATATTTAGTTTACCGCAAAAACCTCATCAATATAGGTATAAATAAAGGTTATGTCACAGCCAGTACTGAAATAGCATGTAAATATCTTTACAGTTAAATTATGGTCAGCCTCAGCAGTTAAGATGTTTATCATTGCACAGTGATGCCCTTAACACAGTTTATGAATAACGCTTTGGCTGTGTTTTCAACTAGCAAGGTGTGGGCCAGAGCAGAGAAGAAAACACATTGAAGGTTTGTCAATGTAATAAAATCTGAGCACTTTCCCAATGATGCGGCTTTCTTGTTTTGTTAATATACCAGTTGAAATGAGTCTTTTTCCTCCTTCCCCTTTGACTTTGGTCACTGGTATTACAAAATGAATTCTTCTTCACATTCAATTAGTCAGTAAGCAGCAGAAGACAAGGTTGAAAGTGTGTTCCCTTTTCCAGGAGTTATATGTTAGATTTAATTATATAATTGTGCCAGACCTTCTCAATTTTATGGTTCGGAATGTTGTTTAAATGATTGGAAGAAACACTAATGAATACCAAAAAATGCTAGTGCACTTTCCTCTTACTCTGATTCTCTGTTGAATCAGCAAATATGTGCAGCATTTTTGTGTGCTGCATATGTTGTCTTTGATTATGCGAGACAAGGTCTTTAACGCTGCTGGAAGTATGGACTGTGTCAGCATGAAGTCTTTCATAGCTGGAAGATGCTCACTAAGGTACAGCGGATTGTGAAAAGGTGGTTGTGGTTTGCCTGTGTAAAACACCATGCAGTTAATTTAAAAGATTGCAGTGTGGGATTTTGAGTGTTTCAAGCTAGTTGTGACCTTTGTGTTGTAGAATTGTTATCTATAAGGAGCAGGAAGAAAGGGTTTGATCATTTTTGAAGATAGTACCAAGTTGCAGGGCCCCTCTAAAAGATGAACAAGGAAATGACAACACCTTATTAATGTTAAGTAGTTGTATATTTAGTCTTCTGTAATGATCGTTTTAATTGTTTTTCATTGCATGTTTGAATTAAGGGTCCTATGTATTGGCGACACAAACATTCAACAGGGCCTCATTAACATATGGCTGTGAGCAGTAAACGAATGACCGAAGAAGTCCGCTGCAATATCAGCTCGTAAAAATACTGGTCCTGTGGGGGGAGGGGGGAGGGAACGGAGAAACGTGGTGCCTTCTGGGTTCCTCTTTGGCTGAACCAGTTGAGTCTTAAAATGGCAATTGTACGTCATAGGACCCCAATTTCAATATTAACAGTGCCTACCTCCTGACATAGGCGGGTGCTTCTGCTGCCCAGTGGTTGGCACTTTTGAATATAGCATCGGCCACACTGTTGACGGGTATGAGATAATAAATCATGCTCCATTATTTTTGGAGAAATACCGCTCTATTTCCGTTGGGTGAGGACCTCAAAATCTCCCCCAAAGACTGAATCCTGCACCCAGAGATATGAGCACCGAACTTTGTCAGAGCAAAATCCTGAAGCTCTGGAGCAAAATGATTATATTTTCACATTTTGCTAACATGTTCTCATAGGTGGATAACTTACATGACAGGTCCATCCATGATGGTAAATGATCTAAACAAATATCTGTCCTGTGTGGTTATGGTTCCCTCCTCTCTCTCATTATACGTATATATTCCCATGTATATTTGTGGTTTTCATCTCTCTAACCCTCTGTATATGTTTTTTCCTCTCTTTTTCCTTAACTTGTCAGTTGTGGCTCAGTGGGTAGCACACTCGCCTCTGAGTCAGAAGATTGTGGGTTCAAGTCCCACCCCAGGGACTTGAGCACATAAATCTAGGCTGACACTCCAGTGCAGTGCTGAGGGAGTGCTGCACAGTTGGAGGTGCCGTCTTTCAGATGAGACGTTAAACCGAGGCCCCGTCTGCTCTCAGGTGGACGTAAAAGATCCCATGGCACTATTTCGAAGAAGGGCAGGGGAGTTACCCCGGTGTTCTGGCCAATATTTATCCCTCAATCAACATAATTAAAAAACATTATCTGGTCATTATCACACTGCTGTTTGTGGGAGCTTGCTGTGTGCAAATTGGCTGCTGTGTTTCCCACATTACAACTGTAACTACACTTCAAAAGTACTTCATTGGCTGTAAAGTGCTTTGAGATGTCCGGTGGTCGTGAAAGGTGCTATATAAATGTATGTCTTTCTTTATTTCTTTCATTAACCCTATGTGTACCTGTGGTTCTTTAACACCATGTATGAGCATTCATCTGCTTGCCTCGCCCCCTCTCATTCTTTCACTCCTCTTCTTCCTGTTCTTCTATTGCTCCATCTCTCGGCCTTAATGATGGGGTTTAATATATTTGCTATGTAACACATGATAATTCATCCACATCCTATAATCATACATAATCCAGAATGATGACTAGCATAAAATGTGGAATGATTAAAGGGCATTTAACTCATCAGTTCATTTATTCTGCCAGTCATACACAATCCATCATATCTTGGACTTTACCCCACTTGTGGGCTAAACATCATCTCAGTCATACTTGTGCCTAATGAGCTACTATGTTCAGTTAAAAATGTGCACTCTTTTAACATATTCATTAACCCATTTCCTTTAAATGGATTAATAAATGCATTAAAATAGCCCACAGAAGGATTCATGCTGATGCGTTCATCACAAGTCTCGCAGAGAGTAGTTTCGCCCCCGTTATTTCCCAACTGAAAGTTTGTAAAGTAACCCTTGACCACCTCCCTCCCCATTGTAAGTAGGTGGCCTTTGTGATGGAGACGCTATGAGGACGGAAACTCAGTGCAACTCCGGAATGAATTGGACTCCAAGATTGTGAACAGTCTGGTTGAGGCTGAGGTGGCGTCCAGGAAGGTTGATGGAGTCAGTGGCGAGGGAGTGGTGTATGTAGCAGGGACTGAAAAATTCCCAATGTTTAGCAGGTGCAAGTTAAGGCTCATTCAAAACTGGATGGTAGAGGAGAAGTCCGACCGATAACACTGAGGCAGTAGAGGGATCAAGAGAAGTTCTGGAGGGGTAGAGCTGGGTGTCATCAGCACACATGTGGAAGTTGACTTTGCGATGATGTCACTGGGGGAAACACATAGATGATGAAGAGGAGGGGTCCAGTAGGTCTTTGGGGCAACTCCAGAGGTGACAGTGTGAGGGTTAGGGAGAGAAGCTATTGATAGAGATTCTCGGGTTGCGATTGGTTAGGTCAAAATGGAACCAAATGAGGACCGTCCCACTGCAATGCACAACTAAGGAAAGGTGTTGAAGGAGGATGATGTGGTCAACCCCATAAAGAGCTGCAGAGAGGCCAAGGAGGGATAATGCACCATGGCCGCAGTTACATGAGTATGTCATTCATAACTTTGGTCTGGGCCATTTCGGTACAGAAGGGAAGGGGTAGAAACTGGATTGGAAGATTAAAATGGGGACTTGCGAGAGACCCACGGAGCTTGGAGGTAACTGTAGGTTTGATGACCTCGGCTAGGAGAGAAAAATTGAAACTGGGGCAGTAGTACCAAGAACAACAGAGTAGTACGAGGACAATATATTTGAAAGGGAAGGGAGCAGCACCAGATGAGAGGGAAACCATTTACAATGTCCACGAGCAGGTGGGGCCAAGAGGAGAGGTTGGATGGTCAGCAATTTAGTGGGAATGGGGTTGAGGAATGTGGTGGTCATGAACGTGATGAGTTTGGAGAGGTTGGGGGGCGATGGGGGAGAAACTAGAGTGAGTTGGGCGATCAGGGCTGGGGTAGCATGAGGACTGGGGAGAGGGGAAGGAGAGTAGGCAGCTGAATGAATCGTGTTGATCTTGTTGACAAAGTAATCTAACATTTGGCATTAAAGATGAGGGTGGAAGAGACAAGGAAAGGGGATTAAGCAGATGGATTGTAATAGAAAAAATGACTGGTGTTATCTTTCCCTACAAGTTAATCTAGAATAGTGGATGGTTTTGGTAGCAGAGAATGAATCCGTAGTCAAGTCATCACAACTAAGCCAGTTGTGCACCTCGTTTGCACCCCACTGATTTGAGGAAGCAGAGGTGGGGATTGTACCCGGGAAATAATGGATGGGAAAGAGTGAACGTTTTGTTAGGGATGTGGGCATGAAAAGTATAAGTTAAAAGGAGTGGTTGAGCAAATCAATAGCAGGAGTATTGAAACAAATTGAAGGCCAAAGGCCAGGCAAATGGATGGGAATTTGAAATTGTGGTGTAAGCAAGTTGGGGTGAGTTTTTCCCATGGTCGAATGCTGAAGGAAGTGGGGTTGAAAGAGACTAGGGAGATATGGGTGGTGAAGGATACGAGAGTTGGAGATGGCCTTGTTGGTAATTGAGACTTCGGAAGTTGGTCAGCCACAGGAGATCGCAAGATCCAAGAGATAACTGAATATGGGTAGGGGCTTTTATATGGAGAGAAAGAGAGATTTAGAGAGGACAGGGGGAAGTGAATTTGGAGGACAGATTCAAGGGGAACTAAGGTGAAGATTGAAATTACTGAGAACAAGGAGTCACTCAGTGTAAAAGCCAAGGGAAAAAGAAAGGATGATAGTTTTGGGAGGAACTCAGGGTGGTGCTTGGGAAGGGCGGTCGACAATAAGGATTTTAAAAGAATGTTCCCATTAAGCTGCATGGCTAGCCAGTGGTCTGGAGGTCCCGCGCAGGCCGCTTGCCGGCTTTACAATGGGGAAAAAACCCGCATGCACGGAAATTTGAATGTGCTGCGCAGCCTGTTAATGGGGCTGCGCACCCAAAAAAATTAGAGGGAACATTGGGTCGCACACAATGAAGTGCTCAAAAGAAGAAAATATGCCTGAGGAGCAGGAGATAAGACTTGGTAATAAGGGCTCTGCCACCATCATGGTGGTTTGGGTGTAGGAAGTAGTGGAAAGTGAAACCAAGTGGGAAGGCTTTGGTGAGGGGGAAAGATTTGCCATCCATGAGCCAGGTTTTGGTGAAGGCCTTGAAGTTAATATGAGCATCTAAAATAAGGTCTTGAATGGCAAGAGTTTATTAGAAAGTCACCAGACATATTGGAGGGAAATATGGAGAGGGGAAGTGATTGTGGATTCGCTAGTAGTGTTTGGGGTAAATGGGGTGAGAAGAAAGTTGGTGAGGTTAGCCCTCAATGACTGTGCAGGGCAGGAAAGTTGATCAGAGTGAGTCAAGTTTGTCCCTCCTAAGCCCTATCTTCCCCCCTCATCTTGCCATTCCTCTTGCCATATTACCTTCCCTTCCCCTCTTGCCTACTCTTCCCCAGTGAGAAACCAGCTGTTAAGTGTTCACTTTAAAGAGTAAAGACCTGGTTTTGCATTGCCGAAGACCAACCAGCAGGCCCAGGAGTGGATGAGGTAAACTGACAAAGAGCACCCCCAGGTCTGGGAGCAGCCAAGGAGGGAAACTGCTGGGGCAGCACACTCAGCAGAGAGTACAGGAGACCACTGCTTTTCTCCTGATTACTACTGGCTACAATCAGAAGTCTGGGTGCTCAGGAGCAGAATGTCATAAGAGCTCCAGGTAATACTCCCATTCTTCTGCGATTGACCTGCTAGTGTCCCACAATGTTGGTTGTTGTTTGTTTCTTGTTCCATTGGTTTGAATTCACAGCACTTGAGGTCTGAGGTTCTCTGCGCTGCTATTCGCAGACTCAGGATATTTATCCTAAATCCATTATTCGCAGCACGGAGAACAACCTCCAAATCTGAAGGACTGAACACTTCAAACTTGTGGGGCAACAGGTACGCAGCAGCCAGTATCATGGGACATTTGTGAAAATTGATATTTTAAATTTGCAAAAGAAATGCCCACTCCAATCACCTAGAGTTTCTGTTTTCCAAAATATATTTTTTTGTTAAAAATGCTATTTTATAAAACTGACCACCCATGAATCTGTATATTTAGGTGAATTTTGCCATTATTACTGTTCCAAATAAGTAGTTTCATTGTAAGAGTTTGTGATGCTCAGGTAGAATTTTTTTGAAATAATAGATCTTCCATTTTCCACTTCCAAGTGCAGTAGTTCAGGGAAAAAAACCTTTTGAGAGTTCTGTTTTGGAATTAGTTAAGGGTTGCAGCTGAGTTTGTTCTTTGTAGAGTTATTATTCGGGAGTCTTTTCTAAAACAATAGGTTGATGTTGCAACCTGTAAATGATTGAAAACCATAGTTTAAGCTAAATTTTTGGTAATGATTTTCATACGCTCACATTACACAGAATAGTCTTGCCACTCAATTACCCTGCCTATGGCATATAAAGTATAGAATGTTAGGCTTCTATATTTTAATTTCATTGCCTTTTTTGCCATATTCATTCTCACTTATGGGAGTACTAGGGTTTGTCCACCTCCCTCCACATTGTATTAGAACCCTTAAGTCTTATGGGACTGCCTTTTAACAGATCTGTTCCACAGAGAAAGGGAGAGGATTGGGACTACCAGTTGAAGCTGAAGTAGCGACATAGGTAAAAAAACGGGATGAGGTCCTAAGAGCTGAATATAGGGAGTTAGGAGGTAAATTAAAAAATAGGACCTCAAAGGTAGTAATCTCAAAGGTAGTGCCACGTGCTAGTGCTAGTCAGAGTAGAAATAGAAGGATATTTCAGATGAATACGTGGCTAGAGGAATGGTGCGAGGGGGAGGGATTCAAATTCTTCGGACATTGGAACCGATCCTGGGGGAGGTGGGACCAGTTCAAACCGGACGGTTTGCACCTGGGCAGGACCGGGACCGATGTCCTAGGGGAATGTTTGCTAGTGCTCTGGGGGAGGGTTTAAACTAAAATGGCAGGGGGTTGGGAACCTGAGCAGGGGGACAGAGGAAAGGGAAACAAGGATAAAAGCAAAAGATAGGAAGGAGAAAAACAAAAGTGGCAGTCAGAAATCAACGGTTTAAATCAAACATGGCCACAGTAAATAATAATTCTAATAGGTCTAAGAGCGTTAAAAAAACAAGCCTGAAGGCCTTGGCCTAGAAATTGAGTGGGCTTAGCGCCCATTTTGCAGCGCTAGAGGGCATTGCGCTGGACTTACAGCCGGTTTTGAAATTGACTAGGGCCCAACATCGGCGTTACACCGGTAGCGCTGCGCCGGCACCGATGACGTCATCGGTGTGCGCAGCGTCCCGGTTGCCGTGGTGACGGGCCCCAGCGCCGAAATTCAGTTGCGGCCGCCTCGCCCGTGGCAGCCGCAACTAAGACTCTGGCAACAGAGTCTTACACGACTTTGCGCCGGCGCATAAAGGTGGAGCGGCGGCCGGCCGCCTGCCCGCACCTCCCTCCCCGGACTCCCCCACCCCCCCCCCCCCCCCCGCGGAACAGATGCTTCTCGGCTGCGAGCCCGGCACTTCCCCGAGGTGCCGGGCTCATTTTTGTGGCGATTTAACCGGCCAGCGGGCGGGTGCAGGCAGCTCCTCCTTAACTGAAAGAGGAGGCCTGCACTTCCCGAGCCTGCCGCACCGCATCGGGCACCGGAATAGCGCCGCAATGCGGCGCGTAGCGCCAGTTTTCAGGCGCAAACAGCCTTCAGTAGCGCCGGCAGCCGTTTGGGCGCGGCGCTACTGAATTTTTGGCGCGCACAGCGCGACTTAGCACCGGCGCTAAATTTCCGGCGTTAAGCCCCGGCGCAGCGCAAACTCAATTTCTAGGCCCTTGTGTCTTAATGCGAGGAGCATTCGTAATAAGGTGGATGAATTAGCTGCGCAAATAGAGGTAAACGAATATGATTTGATTGGGATTACGGAAACATTGCTCCAGGGTGGCCAAGGCTGGGAACTCAACATCCAGGGGTATTCGATATTCAGGAAAGATAGGCGAAAAGGAAAGGGAGGTGGGGTAGCATTGCTGGTTAAAGAAGGGATTAACACAATTGTAAGGAAGGATATTAGCTCTGATGATGTGGAATCTGTATGGGTGGAACTGAGAAATACCAAGGGGCAGAAAACGTTAGTGGGAGTGGTATATAGACCTCCAAACAGTAATGCGGAGGTTGGGGATGGCATTAAAAGGGAAATTAGAGAAGCGTGCAATAAGGGCACAGCAGTCATCATGGGTGACTTTAATCTACATATAGATTGGGCTAACCAAATTAGTAACAATACTGTGGAGGAGGAATTCCTGGAGTGTTTACGGGATGGTTTCCTGGACCAATATGTCGAGGAACCAACCAGAGATCAGGACATCTTAGACTGGGTATTATGTAACGAGAAAGGATTAATTAGCAATCTTGTTGTAAGAGGCTCCTTGGGTCGGAGTGATCATAATATGATCGAATTCTTCATTAAGATGGAGAATGAAGTAGTTGACTCAGAGACTAGGGTCCTGAATTTAAATAAAGGAAACTACGATGGTCTGAGGCGCGAGTTGGGTAGGATTGATTGGGGAATGTCACTCAAAGGGTTGACGGTGGATAAGCAATGGCAAACATTCAAAGACCGCATGGATGAACTACAGAATTTGTTCATCCCAGTTTGGCATAAAAATAAAACAAAAAAGGTGACTCAACCGTGGCTAACAATGGAAATTAGCGATAGCATAAGATCCAAGGAGAGGACATATAAATTGGCCAGAAAAAGCAGTAAACCTGAGGATTGGGAGCAGTTCAGGATTCAACAAAGGAGGACAAAGGGATTAATTAAGAAGGGGAAAATTGAATATGAGAGTAAGCTTGCAGGGAACATAAAAACTGACTATAAAAGCTTTTATAGATAGATATGTGAAGAGAAAAAGATTGGTGAAGTCAAGCGTAGGTCCCTTGCAGTCAGAATCAGGGGAATTTATAATGGGGAACAAAGAAATGGCAACCAATTAAATACATATTTTGGTTCTGTCTTCACAAAGGAGGACACAAATAACCTCCCAGAGGTGTCGGGGAACATAGGGTCTGATGAAAGGGAGGAACTGAAAGAAATCAGTATTTGTAGGGAAATAGTGTTAGGGAAATTGATGGGATTGAAGACCAATAAATCCCCAGGGCCTGATAATCTACATCCTAGGGTACTTAAGGAAGTGGCCCTAGAAATAGTAGATGCATTGCTGATCATCTTCCAACGTTCGATGGAATCTGGAACAGTACCCATGGATTGGAGGGTAGCTAATGTTACCCCACTATTCAAAAAAGGTGGTAGAGAGAAAACGGGGAATTACAGACCGGTAAGCCTGACATCGGTAGTGGGGAAAATGCTAGAGTCCATTATAAAAGATGTAATAGCAGAGCACTTGGAAAACAGTGACAGGATCAGACAAAGTCAACATGGATTTACAAAAGGTAAATCGTGCTTGATTAATCTACTGGAATTTTTTGAGGATGTAGCTGGTAAAATAGATAAGGGAGAACCAGTGGATGTGGTGTATTTGGACTTTCAGAAGGCTTTCGATAAGGTGCCGCATAAGAGATTAGCGTGTAAAGTTAAGGCACATGGGATTGGGAGCAAGGTATTGACTTGGATAGAGAACTGGTCAACAGACAGAAAGCAAAGAGTTGGAATAAACGGGTCTTTTTCCGAGTGGCAGGCAGTGACTAGTGGGGTACCGCAGGGATCGGTCCTTGGACCCCAGCTATTCACAATATATATTAATGATCTAGACAAGGGAACTAGATGTAATATCTCCAAGTTTGCAGACGACACAAAGCTGGGTGGGCGTGTGTGCTGTGAGGAGGATGCTGAGAAACTCCAGGATGATTTGGATAGGTTGGGTGATTGGGCAAAAGCATGGCAGATGCAATATAACGTGGATAAATGTGAGGTTATCCACTTTGGTGGCAAAAACAGGAAGGCAGATTATTATCTGAATGGCAATAGATTGGGAGAAGGGGAAGTGCAACGAGACCTGGGTGTCCTTGTGCACCAGTTGCTGAAGGTAAGCATGCAGGTGCAGCAGGCGGTTAAGAAGGCAAATGGTATGTTGGCCTTCGTAGCGAGAGGGTTTGAGTACAGGAACAAGGATGTCTTGCTGCAGTTGTACAGGGCCTTGGTGAGACCACACCTTGAGTATTGTGTGCAGTTTTGGTCGCCTTATCTGAGGAAGGATGTTCTTGCCATGGAAGGAGTTCAGCGAAGATTCACCAGGCTGATGCCTGGGATGGCAGGAATGACGTATGAGGAGAGATTGGGACGATTGGGCTTGTACTCGCTGGAGTTTAGAAGAATGAGAGGGGATCTTATTGAAACTTATAAAATTCTGACAGGACTGGACAGACTAGATGCAGGAAGGATGTTCCCGATGGTCGGGGAGTCCAGAACCAGGGATCGCAGTCTAAGGATAAGGGGTAGGCCATTTAGGACGGAAATGAGGAGGAATTTCTTCACCTAGAGAGTGGTGAACCTGTGGAATTCTCTGCCACAGAAGGCAACAGAGGCCAATTCATTAAATATATTCAAGAAGGAGTTGGATATATTTTTTAAGGCTAAAGGGATCAAGTGGTACTGAAATTGGATGATCAGCCATGATCGCACTGAATGGCGGAGCAGTCTCGAGGGGCCGAATGTCCTACTCCTGCTCCTACTATGTTTCTATGTAGCCTGATTCAGCCTAATATCAGCACATGGTGTCTCTTAAGGTCATTCTGGAGAAGCACATATGTATTTAAAGTCTTTAAAAATATGAAACTGTTTATGGCCATGGTTGCATGTAAATAAATAATAGGTCAATGACCTCTAAAGCTTATTAAAGCTAATCTTTTCCCTTAATCTTTTCTACCAGGGCTGAACTTGATTAGTGTGCGTGATTTAGTCAGTCGCCATATGTGGATATGGATTTGATTTCTTTACATCAAAAAAATAAGATGACTAATCGCAGACTTTACAGTGTTTCAATCACATTCTGTTGATCTGACAGGAATTTAGAGTGCCAGTAGTACAAATTTTGGGATAAATGGCTGCCAATAGAACTTTTATCAAGGTATTTCAGTTATCCATAAAATCACATAACTGGAGATTGCAGATTTTCTACTTTTTTAAAGTGGCAGGATCCACTCTTTGTTTTTTTACATTTGTATAGTTTTCCGCAAATTAAAGAATAGTCTGACAGCTAAAGCTGCAATCGCAGTCTTATGCCAAGAATATATTGTACTTTATTTCACATTACCCTATCGTGGATTCCACACCAGCCAATTAATTTTCTGTGACAAAATACTGTATAAGTAGTCCCTGATCCCAAAAGATAATCAAACAGAACTCCAGAATATCTAGTCATCCCAAGATCCCCATTAATCACCTCTAGCCTACTACACTCCTTGCTCCAAAATGAGGGCAATTGTGAGATATAGAGTATTTGATGTATCTATGTCATTATTTTATTGCAGGACCACTTCTCTGCCATGTGTTAAAGCTGCTTAACACAGCTTTAGAATGCACCTATTTATAATGCAGGGTGAATCCAGACCATTGAGAGAAACACTGAAACAACTATACTAGATGCAGTGTTCAAATGTTGCGATTAACTTTAAAACACTGATCTTACACATGTGCAGTTACTTCCAAGTTAAGCTTGCATCTTTAACTTTCTGGCCATACGTTTTTCATGATGTTAGAGTAACATCTGTGCGTACAGGCCAGAAGTACAAAAACAGCAATGATATGCTTCTGGCGATGCAAAAAGATACCATCATGTTGAGGTTGCCAATCATTGATACTGCCCTGTTTATATTAAAGCACTGCCACGAGGTTAGGACTCTCCCTAGGGTTGCCTACCCTCCCAGATTGTTCAGGAGTCTCCTGGAGTCGGACATGGATCTCCTGGGTGCTGCTTCTAGCAGCCCAGGAGATATTCCACTTTAAATTTCCTGCCAGGGTAGTGGCTCTTCTCGCTCACACCCCACCACCTCTCCACCCCCCCGCCCCAATAACATCGCCAGTTGCCGCCGCAGAGAGGACTCCGGCTCTCTGACGTCAACTTTCCCCCCGACTATGTGCAGTGGGCCGGGAGTTGGCGGAAGAGAGGGGGATGTGGAGTCGGGGAGGATAGATCCGGGGTAGGGGAGAGAGGGGTGAATGGCAGGGAGTGGTGGGGGTCAGAGACTTTTTTAAAATTCATTCACGGGATGTGGGCGTCGCTAGCATGACCAGCATTTATTGCCCATCCCTAATTGCCCTTGAATAGGTGGTGGTGAGCCACCTTCTTGAACCGCTGCAGTCCGTGTGGTGAACGTGCTCCCACAGTGCTGTTAGTTAGAACATCATAAGAATTAGGAGCAGGAGTAGGCCATACGGCCATTCAATAAGATCATGGCTGATCTTCGACCCCAAATCCAATTTCCAGCCTGATCCCAATATCCCTTGATTCCCCTAGAGTCCAAAAATCTATCTATCTCAGCCTTGAATATACTCAACAACTGAGCATCCACAGCCCTTTGGGGTAAAGAATTCCAAAGATTCACAACCCTCTATGAGTAAAGAAATTCTTCCTAATCCAGTCATAAATGGCCTGTCAATCCCCCTCAGAATCATATATGTTTCAATTAGATCACCTCTCATTCTTCTAAACTCCAGAGAGTATAGACCCATTCTACTCAATCTCTCCTCATAGGACAACCCTCTCAACCCAGGGATCAATCGAGTGAAATTTCGTTGCGACCCTTTAAGGCAAGTATGTCCTTCCTCAGATAAGGAGACCAAAACTGTGCCCAATACTCTAGATGTGGTCTCACCAAAGCCCTGTACAATTGTAGTAAGACTTCAAGACTTCCTTACCCCTTGCAATAAAGGCCAACATGCCATTTGCCTTCCTAATTACTTGCTGTACCTGCATGCTAACTTTCTGTGTTTCTTGTACGAGGACATCTAAATCTCTCTGAACACCAACATTTAATAGTTTCTCACCATTTTAAAATACTCTGTTTTTCTATTCCTACCAAACTGAATAACTCACATTTTCTCACATTCTACTCCATCTGCTACCTGTCTATATCCCTTTGCCGGCTCTTTGTGTCCTCCTCACAGCTTACTTTCCCACCTAGCTTTGTATCATCAGCAAACTTGGATACATTGCACTCGGTCCTTTCATCTAAGTCATTAATATAGATTGTAGATAGCTGAGGCCTAAGCACTGATGCTTGCGGCACCCCACTAGTTACAGGTTACCAACCAGAAAATGGCCCGTTTATCCCCACTCTCTGTTTTCTGTCTATTAACCAATCCTCTATCTATGCTAATGTATTACCCCCAACCCCATGAGCCCTTATCTTGCGTAGCAACGTTTTATGTGATACCTTATTGAATGCCTTTTGGAAATCCAAATATACCACATCCACTGGTTCCCCTTTATCTACCCTGCTAGTTACATCCTCAAAAATCTTTAATAAATTTGTTAAACACAATTTCTCTTTCATAAAACCATGTTGACTCTGCCTAATCATATTATTTTCTAAGTGCCCTGTTACCACTTCCTGAATAATGGATTCCAGCATTTTCCCAATGACTGATGTCAGGCTAACTGGCCTGTAGTTCCCTGTTTTCTCTCTCCCTCCTTTCTTAAATAGCGGGGTTAGATTTACTACTTTCCAATCCGCTGGGACTGTTCTAGAATCTAGGGAATTTTGTAAGATCACAACCAATGCATCCGCTATCTCTGCAGCCACCTCTTTTAGGAACCCTAGGATGTAGGCCATCAGGTCATGGGGATTTGTCGACTTTTAGTCTCATTAGTTTCTCAGGTACTTTTTCTCTACTGATATTAATTACTTTAAGTACCTCACTCTCGTTAGCCCCTTGGTTCCCCACTATTTTTGGTACGCTTTTTGTGTCTTCCACTGTGAAGACAAATACAAAATATTTGTTTAAATTCTCTGCCATTTCCTTATTCCTCAATATAATTTCACCTGTCTCAATCTCTAAGGGACCAACACTTACTTTTGCTACTCTCTTCCTTTTTACATACTTGTAGAAGATTTTACAATCTTGTTTTATATTTCTTGCTAGTTTACTCTCATTCTATTTTCTTCTTCTTTATCAATTTTATGGTCATCCTTTGCTGGTTTCTAAAGCTCTCCCAATGCTCAGGCTTACTACTATTCTTCGCAACATTATAAGCCTCTTTTAATGTAATGCTATCCTTAACTTCTTTAGTTAGCCACGGATGGATCAGTTTTCCCGTGGAGTTTTTATTTCTCAATGGAATGTTTATTCGTTGAGAATTTTGGAATATTTCTTTAAATGTTTGCCACTACTTATCTACCGTCATACCTTTCAATCTAATTTTCATATCTACTTTAGCCAACTCTCCCCTCCTACCTATGTAATTGGCTTTATTTAAGTTTAAGACTCTTGTTTCAGACTTAGAATTTCACTTTGAGTTTGAGAGTGAAATATTTATCAAATTATGATCACTCTTCCCCAGAGGATCCTTTACTATGAGATTGCTAATTAACTCTGTCTCATTACACAATACAAGATCTAAAATAATCTGTTCCCGGGTTGGTTCCATGACATATTGTTCTAGGAAACTGTCTCGAATGCATTCCATGAACTTGTCCTCCAGACTACCTTTGCCAATTTGATTTGCGCAGTCTATATGAAGATTAATCCCCAATGATTATTGTAATACCTTTGTTACAAGCTTCTATTATTTGTTGACTAATACTATGTCCAATCTGTATAGCGGCCTATAAACCTATAATATTTCTTATCTCCAACCATACTGATTCTACTTCCTGATCTTCTGAGCCAAGATTCTTTCTCACTACTGTCCTTATGTTATCCTTTATTGTCAAGGCTCCCCTTCCCCCCCCCCCCCCCCTTTTCCATTCTGCCTCTCTTTTCGCAACGTCAAGTACCCTGGAATATTTAGTTCCCAACCTTGGTCACTTTGCAACCGCGTCTCTGTAATGGCTATTAGATCAAAGCCATTAATCTCTATTTGTGCCATTAATTCATCTATCTTTTTACGAATGCTTCGTGGATTCAGATAAAGAACCTTTCATTTTAACTTTTTACCATTATTCTCTGCTTTCACCTTATTCATTGATGCACTATTACTGTTAAACTCTCTGTCCCTTCCTGTCACACTCTGCTTATCTTTACCCAAATTGCGACACTGCTCCATTGCCTTGACTTTTCTCTTTAGATTTCTAAATTTCCGCTCACATGACCTCCTCTCTAACCCCCCACTTTTTTAGTTTAAAGCCCTATCTACAGCTCTAGTTATTCGATTCGCCAGGGCACTGGTCACAGCCTGGTTTAAGTGGAGCCTGACCCAAGGGAACAGCTCCCTCTTTCCCCAGTATTGGTGCCAATGCCTCATGAATCAAAACCCCTTTCTCCCACACCACTCTTTGAGCCACACATTTAACTCTCTGATCTACTTGTCCCTAAGCCAATTTGCGCATGGCTCAGGTAACAATCCAGTGGTTATTACCTTTGACGATCCGCATTTTAATTTGGACCCTAGCTCCTCAAACCCTCTCAGCAGAACCTCTTTCCTAGTTTTACCTAGGGAGTTAGGGATTTCCAAGATTTTGATCTAGTGACAATGAAGGAACGGCAATATATTTCCAAGTCAGGATGGTCTGTGACTTGGAAGGGAACTTGGAGATGGTGGTGTTCCCGTGCACCTGCTGCCCTTGCATATGAGCACGGACTGCTTCATTATTTGAGGAGTTGTGAATCAGTGAACATCCCCACTTCTGACCTTATGATGGCGGGAAGGTCATTAATGAAACAGCTGAAGATGATTGGACCTAGGATTTAAACTAGTTTGTCAGGGGGCTGGGAACCTAAGTGTGGGCCCAGAACAGAGAGAAACAAAGCTGGAAGTGCAAGTTAGAAAAGTAGTCAGCAAAACTAGTAGGGAGCAGAAACAAAGGCCAACAGTAAAGAGGGTCAAAGTGCAGAAAAATATTAAACAGGCAAAGTTGAAGGCACTTTATCTAAATGCACGTAGCATTCGCAACAAGGTGGATGAATTAATGGCACAAATAGAAGTAAATGGCTATGATGTAATTTCCATTACAGAGACATGGTTGCAGGGTAACCAAAGCTGGGAACTGAGGCCTAGAAATTCAGTGGGCTGCGCCACCAGTTAGCGCCCAAAGAGGGCACTCAGTGGCTTTAGCGCCACTGGCCACGCCTCCCGCGATATTTAGCGGGGCGCTAATGGCGGCGTTAGCTTGTAGCGCTGCGCCGCCACCGATGACGTCATTGGTGTGCGCAGCGCCCCGCTCCCGCCCCGATCGTGATATTTGGTCGCGCCCGCCTCTGTAACGCCGGTCGCAAATCGCGACCGGTTCACTGGGCCTACCTGTGGCGGTAGTGGCGCAAATTAAGGTGGAGGTGCGGGGCGGCCATTTTTTCCGGTGGCCGCCTGCCAGCACCTCCTCGCGCCGCCCTCCCTGGCTTCCTGATCCACCCCCCGGGCAGTGCCAGCTGTGTCCCAAAAGCCCGGCACTTCTCCTCGGTGTCGGGCTCTTTTGCTGGCACTCGCGATCGGTGATCACGCTGGTGCAGGCCCCTCCCCCTTAAGAAGGGGAGGAAGGCCTGCAGTACAGCAGCGCGCCGTGCCACAGCATGTGGCGCTGTGGCACGTAGCGCGGCGATATTCAGTTTGAGCGCCCCAAGGGGGACGCGGGGAGCCTCGAGCAGCGCCCCGAGTCCCTCTTGGGGCGCTCCCACTGAATACCGGGAGGGCGCAAGCGGCTCTGGCCGGAGCGCAAATTCCGGCGCCCAGGCGAGCTTGGCGCTCCAAACGCGGCGCCACCGAATTTTTAGCCCTGAATGTCCAGGGTACTCAACATTTAGGAAGGAGAGACAAAAAGAAAAAGGAGGTGGCGTATCGCTGTTAATAAGGAATGAGATCTGTACGGTAGAGATAAAAGATCTTGGCTCAGCAGATCGTGATGTAGAACTGGAATCAGTTTGGGTGGAGCTAAGAAACAGCAAAGGACGGAAAACATTGGTGGGAGTTGTGTATAGGCCACCAAACAGTAGTGGTAATGTAGGGCACAGTGTTAATCAAGAAATTAGAAGTACATGTAACAAGGGCGATATGGTAATCATGGGGGACTTTAATCTACATATTGACTGGGCAAATCAAATTACCACTAATGGTGTGGAGGATGAATTCTTCAAATGCATGCGAGATGGTTTCCTGGATCAGTATGTGGAGGAACCAACCAGGGAACAGGCTATTCTGGATCTGGTACTGTGCAATGAGAAAGGGCTAATCAATAATCTTGTGGTAAAGGGGCCTTTCGGGACAAGTGACCGTAATATGATTGAATTTTACATTAAGTTTGTGAGTTATGTAGTCCAATCTGAAACTAAGGTCTTCAATCTAAACAGAGGGAACTACAAGGTTATGAGGGAACAAGTTGGCCATGGTAGATTGGGAGACTACACTAAAAGGTATGAAGGTGGACATACAATGGCTAACATTCAAGGAAATAATGCATAATTTGCAACAGATATATTCCTCTAGGGCATAAAAACCCGAAAGGAAAAGTGATCCAACCATGGCTAACAAAAGAAATTAAAGCTAGTATTAAGTCAAAGGAGGAAGCTTATAAAGTTGCCAGAAAAAGCAGTCAGCCTGAGAATTGGGATTTTTTAGAAATCAGCAAAGGGGGACCAAGAAATTGATAAAGAAAGGGAAAATGGAATATGAGCACAAACTAGCGAAAAATATAAAAACGGATTGTAAAAGCTTCTATAGGTATGTGAAGAGGAAAAGACTGGTGAAGGTAAATGTAGGTCTTTTACAGTCAGAGACGGGAGAATTTATAATGGGCAATGAGGAAATGGCAGAGAAATTAAATAAATACTTTGTTTCTGTCTTCACGGAGGAAGACACAAAAAACCTCCCAGAAATACGAGAAAACCAAGGGTGTGGCGAGAATGAGGAACTTAAAGAAATTATTATTAGTAAAAAAACAGTAGCAAAATTAATGGTACTAAAAGTCGATAAATCCCAAGGACCGGATGACCTACATCGTAGGGTTTTGAAAGAGGTGGCCATTGGGATAGTGGACGCATTGGTTGTCATCTTCCAAAATTCTATAGATTCTGGAACGGTTCCTGCAGATTGGAGGATAGCAAATGTAAGGAGGGAGAGAGAAAGCAGGGAACTACAGACCTGTTAGCCTCACATCAGTAGTTGGGAAAATGCTGGAATCTATTATAAAGGATGCAATAATTGGGTACTTAGAAACTAATAGTAAGATTGGGCAGAGTCAACATGGATTTATGAAAGGCAAATCCTGTTTGACAAACCTATTGGAGTTCTTTGAGGATGTAACTAGTGGAATAGACAAAGGGGAACCGGTAGATGTGATGTACCTGGATTTTCAGAAGGCCTTCGATAAGGTCCCACACACGAGGTTGGTGAACAAAATTAGGGCACATGGAATTGGGGGTAATATACTAGCATGGATTGAGAATTGGTTAACAGACAGAAAACAAAGAGTAGGGATAAATGGGTCTTTTTCAGGATGGCAGGCTATGAGTAATGGGGTACCGCAAGGATCGGTGCTTGGGCCCCAGCTATTCACAATCTATATCAATGATTTGGATGAGGGGACTAACTGTAACATTTTCAAATTTGCTGATGATACAAAGCTAGGTGGCAGTGTCAGTTGTGAAGAGGCTTCAAGGGGATCTCAACAGGCTCAGTGAGTGGGCGAGAACATGGCAGATGGAATATAATGTGGATAAATGTGAAGTTATCCACTTTGGTAGAAAAAACAGAAAGGCAGAGCATATCCTAAATGGGGAAAGATTGGGGAATGCAGATGCTCAAAGAGGTGCAGCAAGCCATTAGGAAGGCAAATGGTATGTTCGCCTTCATTACAAGAGGATTTGAGTACAGGAGTAAAGAAGTCTTACTCCAATTATATAGGGCCTTGGTGAGACCACACCTGGAGTACTGTGTACAATTTTGGTCTCCTTATCTAAGGAAGGATATACTTGCCATAGAGGGAGTGCAGCGAAGGTTCACGAGATTGATTCCTGGGATGGCGGGACTGTCGTATGAGAAGAGATTGAGTAAACTAGGCCTGTATTCTCTTGAATTCAGAAGAATGAGGGGATCTCATTGAAGCATACAAAATTATTACAGGGCTTAATAGGATGAATGCTGGGAGAATATTTCCCTTGGCTGGGGAGTCTAGAACCAGGGGTCACAGCCTCAGGATAATGGGAGGGCCATTCAGGACTGGGATGAGAAGACATTTCTTCACACACAGGGTGGTAATTCTCTACCCCAGAGGGCTGTGGAGGCTCAGTCATTGGGTATATTCAAAACAGAAGTCGTTAAAAAGGCATATGGGATACTTGCCTTCATTAGCCGAGGCATAGAATATAAGAGCAGGGAGGTTATGATGGAGCTGTACAAAACGTTAGTTAGGCCACAGCTGGAATACTGTGTACAATTCTAGTCACCACACTATAGGAGGGATGTGATTGCATTGGAGAGGGTGCAGAGGAGATTCACCAGGATGTTACCTGGGCTGGAGCGCTTCAGCTATGAAGAGAGACTGGACAGGCTGAGGTTGTTTTCCTTAGAGCAGAGAAGGCTGAGGGGGGACCTGATTGGGTGTACAAAATTATGAGGGGAATAGATAGGGTAGATAGAAAGGAACTTTTCCCCTTAGAGGGGTCAATAACCAGGGGGCATAGTTTCAAGGTAAGGGGCAGAGGTTTAGAGGGGAGTTGAGGAAAAGCTTTTACACCCAGAGGGTGGTTGGAATCTGGAACTCACTGTCTGAAAGGGTGGTAGAGGCAGGAACCCTCACAACATTCAAGAAGCATTTAGATGAGCAATTGAAACGCCATAGCATACAAGGCTACGGACCAAATGCTGGAAAATGGGATTAGAATAGACAGGGCTTGATGGCTGGCGCGGACATGATGGGCCGAAGGGCCTCTTTCTGTACTGTATGACTCTTATGATAGATTTCTGACTAGTAAAGGCATCAAGGGATATGGCAATAGGGCCGGTGAATGGAGTTGAGGCAGAAGATCGGCCATGATCTCATTGAATGGCAGAGCAGGCTCGAAGGGCCGAATGGCTTACTCCTGCTCCTATTTCTTATGTTCTAGGATACTCCCCTGAGTAACTCCTGCAGTGATGTCCTGGGGCTGAGATGATTGGCTTTCAAGAACCACAACCATTTTCATTTGTGCTCGGTATGACTCCAGCCAGTGGAGAGTTTTCCCCTGAACTTCACACTCTGTGAAATGCTGCCTTGATATCAAGGCCAGTCACTCTCATCTCACCTGGAATTTAGTTCTTTTGTCCATATTTGGACCAAGGCTGTAATGAGCTCTAGAGCCAAATGGTCCTGGCAGAACCCAAACTGAGCAGCAGTGCGCAGGTTATTGGTGTGTAAGTGCTGCTTGATAGCACTCTCAACGACATCTTCCGTCACTTTGCTGATGACTGATGGGGCGGTAATTAGCCGGATTGGATTTGTCCTGCTTTTTGTGGACAGGACATACCTGGGCAATTTTCCACTTTGTCGGGTAGATGCCAGTGTTGCAGCTGTACTGTAACAGCTTGGCTAGAGGCGTGGCTAGCTCTGGAGCACAAGTCTTCAGTACTACACCCGGGATGTTGTCAGGGCCCATACCCTTTGTTGTGTCCAGTGTGCTCAGTCGTTTCTTGATAGCACGTGGAGTGAATCTAATTGGCTGAAGTCTGGCTTCTGTGATGGTGGGGACCTCCGGAGGAGGCCAGTACATGGTGAGTTGGAGCTGCACAGTGAGATGAGCAGCCAGTAAAAGGGTGAGTGAAACCTGGAGAACTTACAGTGAAAGATTGTTTCCACTGGTGGGCGAATGGGGGAAAAGGGGCCGGAGACTGAGGATTCACACTGGAAGAACCGAGGAGGGAGGGAGATTAAAGAACTGAGGGCTATTGGACCATGGGATGCTTCACCACAAGTGGCTATTGGTAGAGACTAGAATATTATTTAAAAGGGAATGAGTTAAATATTTAAAACGGAGGAAGATAAATGTATCTGGGGGGAATGGAGTTACAGGAGAGAGCACCAGCACCAGAGGCCAAATTACCTTCGCCTGTGTTTTATAATTTCTATAATTCTATGAAAACTCTCCTTTATTGAGCCTGAGCCCAGGGAGTGGTTTTGAAACGTTCGTGCTGAGCTGAGTTTAGGACAATGTGCCCTGTGAGAAGTGCCCCAAACACTGAGTCCACTGCACTTTGTGCGATCTCTTGTTTGGTTCAGGTTTTGACGTATGAAACACAAGTACAGATCAGCTCTGACTGAGGTTCCCAGTTCAGAGTTGTCACCTTCACACACAACCTGAGTCCAAACCAGAGTCCAAGGTGATAAGGAGGGAGATGCAGTAATATTTACAGACATCATGTGGTCAGAACACCATGTGATCAGACCTTCAGGAATGCTTTCAATCAGAGTTGGCAACCTTAGCTTAACGTGGCAGCATTATAATACAAATGCACCATCAGTCTATATTTATCCCTAGAGCCTTCAGTCTTTTCCCCAACCAGCTTTATACCATTATTTTTTCAAGAGCTAATTGATCCAGCATTAACTTGTTTTTTGTTGGCAATCTGAAAAAATACTTCTAATCTCAAGTCTTGCTCCAGTATTAATTTTGAACTTGTGTCCTGTAGTTTGATGATGATAGTCTAATTAGGGTTGTTAACCCTCCAAAATAGTCCAAGGCCTAGAAATTTGGCGGGGTGCCAAGCTCGCCTGGGCGCCGGAATTTCCGCTCCAGATGGAGCCGCTTGCGCCAGCGCGATATTCAGTTTGGCACCTCTCCTCGGTGCCGGGCTCTTGGGACACAGCCGGCACTGCCCAGGGGGGGCTCAGGAGGCCGGGGCCGGCGGCGCGAGGAGGTGCTGACAGGCGGCCAGCAAAAAAAATGGCCGCCCTGCACCTCCCCTTTAATTAGCGCCACTACCGCCGCAGGTAGGCCCCCCTGAACCGGTCGCAAATTGCGGTAGCGGGGCGCTGTGCACACCGATGGCGTCATCGGTGGCGGCGCAGCGCTACAGGCTAACGCCGCCATTAGCGCCCCGCTAAATATCGCGGGAGGCGTGGCCAGTGGCGCTAAAACCACTAAGTGCCCTCTTTAGGCACTAACTGGTGGCGCAGCCCACCGAATTTCTAGGCCCAAGAGTCTCCAGGAATTGAAGATTAATCTCCAGGACACTGCTGCAAGCAACTCGGAGAAAACTCATAAGGTGCATTAAACAATTTTTTAAAAATTTTCTTTGAACATTTTAATTTATTAGTTATAAAAAATATTAGAGATGGGGAAAAGAAGGCTGTTTCACTAACGGTCAAGATCAATCCAATTGGATAATAAAGAGTCTGTTCCCTTTCCAGTTGGCATGGGAAGGTAGTGTGCCTGGAGGATGGACCAATGCCGGGACTGTGGGGTGGTTGGTGGTGGGAGGTCATGTGATGAAACCTCCAGGAATACACCCAACCAGAGTTGGCAACCCTAAGTCTAATGCCAACACTTGTGAAAGTCTGCACAGATTCACAGTCTAAAGACATGGCTGCCTCGGCACTAAAGGAAATACCTTTTATGAGACTCCAATTTTTTGGTGCAGCAGCACAGAGTCATTTATTGTGCTGCTACCAAAGTAGGGCTTGCTATAAGGCCTGGATCTGAAAATTTTTAAAAAATGCATTAAAGATAGAAATCATTTTTTTTAAAGCATGACCAGCTATAAATCCTCCCATCTTGTCTTTCTCTGAATTTTAACTTTGGGTTTGGGAAATCTTTCTGATTCCGTGAAGGACAACTTGGAAGCTTCAGGAATTCAATATCACAGTGGTCTGAATTGCATCCTTCAGATTCTTTCTTTTAATCTTAAATCTTATTTAAATTAAATTTATTTATTGGCACAAAACAGGAAGTAAATTGATAGAAAAAACATTTTAGTGTGTTTCTTTTATTCCAAATCTACTAACTGCACAGCTCCTTTTATAAACAAAAGCGAAATACTGCAGATGCCGGCAATATTGGCAGGCTCCACTGTAGTGAAAAATATGCCTGTCTTCCAATATGGTCTCGTTCTCCCACATAGTGTGTTTACTCATCCTACTCCGCTCCCTGGATCATTTCCATAACAAAGTCCCTTTTTAAGTGGATAGGACGTTAGCCCGACTCATAACTCCCTACCAGGAATTGGCTAGCTGTGATGGGCTGAGGGTGGTGACCAGGGGGTGGGGTGACACTTCCTTCCCATATACATATTTCTCCACACTCAGATCTTGGCAGATCTTCTGGGTTAGGCTAATTACAATAACCTGCAGCAAGTTCCCGGCACTATTTCTGGTCCTGTTGTGTTGCCCACCTCGGGTGGGGGGGGGAGGGAAATCATTGCAGCATTTGCCACAGTGTAGTATGGCTGGTGGCTCTGGCTTTTTTCTTCTCTGTCTTTTGGATGAGATGTTAAATCGAGGCCCCATCTACCATCTCAAGTGGACGTAAAAGAGCCAATAGAACTATTTGGAAGAACAGCTGGGGAGTCTCCCCAGTGTCCTGGCCAATGTTTATTTCTTAACCAACATCATTAAAACAGACTGCCTGATCATGATCACATTGCTTGTTTATGGAACCTTGCTGTGTGCAAATTGCACGCCACGTTTCCTACATTACAACAGTAACTGTACTTCAAAAGTACTTCATTGGCTGTAAAGCCCTTTTGGGACGTCCTGAGGTTGTGAAAGGCGTTATATAAATAGAAGTTTTTCTTTTATTAATTGAAAAGGCTCTGAATTGAAAAGGTTCCATCAATTGCATTGTTGAATGTAGCCCTTTAAATTTTACATGGCACTCCACTGCCTTAGAAATGCTGGATCCCCCAGGAAAGCAATGCAATTCCTGTTGCTCAGAATTGCTAAGGTGTTAATGATGGAAAATGCATCTAGAAATCATCTAAAAATGGGCAGAAAAAAGCATGAAAAATCCAGGCCCATGACTATATGTAATTTGTAGATTGCCATTTAGCAGAGTTTGATCTCATTAAAGGAAAAAAGCAAAAAACAAACTATTGTGGAAGAAAAGCGATAAACACAGTTTCATAAAAATTATACATTTACAATAATTTTTTTCTCATCAAAAATTAAGTTTCTTTCTCTTTGGAGGTTTTTATTCCTGTGATTATATTGCAAGTACCAATCACGAGCAGTTCAAACCAGCAGAACCAAGGCGGCTACTACACCGTCCAGATTGCACTGTACGCATGGAAACTTAATTTCAGCAAACCACCTTGGAACTTTAAACTTCAATTTTACTGTTTAAAAGTTTGTTTGTATAGTTATGCTGCAATCAGTACAAATCCACAGTCTCGGACGCAAAATCAAATTCTGAACTTGCACCAGTTTGACTGCAATTTTACTGCACATTTTACATCGCTGTGAAGCTTCATACTGATACAAAGACTAAAGTGTAACTGCCCGTTCAATGTTCCATTCAATTTTGTTTTTTAGTTTCCCATAATTGATACTTTCCTGTGGTTTGATTGTCTCATCTTTAATATGCATTTTCTCTCCATTGATTGTGTAATGCTGAATGGACTCCTGATGGAAGCTTTAGCACTCAGCTGGTAAATAATTCTCCTTTTATAAAGCAATGGGATAGAATTTTGCTACTATATACCTTTACCTTAAATATTAATAACTCAGGAATAAAGCTTCCCCAGAAGCATTATTAATCAGTGTTTTTATAAGGCTACTTGGATTGATTTGTTGCTATTATAAAAATGATGATGTTACTGTAGTTTTTATTAAATTCCATATATCAAAAATGATGACTTATGATAGTGATTGTATTTGGGTTTTTTAAAGTGGAAATAAAAATCTCCTCAAATTCCCATTTCATCATTCACATCTAAAAACTATAATTATTTGATTAGTTGACCCAAAATTGCATAGAGGATTCATAGTGATTTTGTTATTTAATTAGGTTTAGCCATGTGTTATATATTTGTGTCCAACTGATTCCCAGTGGGGCCGATAATGTGGTTCATTGCACCCGAAGTGCTGTACTCAGGCAAAAGGACTTCTTATTGGGCTATGAAGCCTGAGTCCAACTGAGCATTCGATGAGCACAACATCCCATTGTGTGGGCCAGAAGCACTTTGAGTACGAGTGCTTGCATGCCAACTTTACACAATTCCCATTAAAGCCCCAGCTTTATACAAATTAGGCTAAAACCTCATGATGTGTTGGGAGTGCTTGTAAACCCTTTATGCAGCAGGTGCTTGAGGGGAGGCCTGTGGAAATAAGATTTAGATTTGCTCCATGGTGCCTCTCGTCTACTAATTGAAGCACCTTTCTTTGATCAACCTTTCCTCTTCAACCTCCAAAGGCCATGAAAGGAGTGGCTCTGCTTCAAAATAATTGATTCTAAAAGGAAAATGGTGGCACTTTAAGGGCAGTCAGCAGCTATTTAGTAGCTGCTGCCACCTGGTATTCTAGCCCCAAACATTGTGGTGGTCCCAGTGTGTCAAACACTAAGCATTGAGAGTGCCATTAAAATATTTAAATGAGCTAACCTTGCCATATTGTGTGCGGTCAGTGGGGCGCAAAAGAATGCAAAGTCTCAGAAACCCCAATCTTTTTTTGCTATACCATCCTTAAACTGAAAACAATACAATTAATGGATTCTAGTTTGTAGAATAACATGAGGAAAATATGAATAAAACAGCAGCAGATTCACTCTAGATGTGTAGGAACATCACAGAAAATGTCACTTCCTCACAAAGCAGCAAATGGAAAAGAACATTTGGGCTGTGGCCATCCCCACCACCCCCACCAACACCACCATTCTTCTGTCTATAAATAAGTGGTAAATGTATGACCATAAAAACATTGTGAAGGAAGTTTCACAATATCGCCAAATTAGTCAGTGAAATGATTTGCGCCTCTCTTTCACTCTCATGCAGAGATTATGATGAGCATAAGGAGAATTAAGCCACTGTGTATTGCAGTTGTAATAATTTAGAGAAATGTAATTATAACTTTGCAGCAACTGGCCTCCACTACTTTTTGTGCCAGTCGTTTTACTTACTGAGTTTAGTGTATTCTTTGATGTTTATGTAAGGAGCAAGCAATAGTACTTAGTAAAATTACTTTTGGTGATTTTTATCCTATGGGCTATGGAATTCAGTCTGCCTTATAAAAACATCTAGCTACTGAATAATGAATGAGTTAATATTTTTAGTCATTCTAATCAGTTCTATATATTGATATTACATGCACAATAGTTATTTTTCTGTCACTATAATTCACTATCCAAAACCAACCTCATTGTGCTACACCAGTAAACTGAAATCAACTGCTAATAATCAAGTTGCAAAGGTGGTAAAGATATATTTTATAGGGAAAAAGTCATTAACTTGGTTTACAAATATTGTAAATGATGCAGATTACTTCTCAGTAAACTGCAAGATTGGTTCAATTTCTGAAATCAGGCATCAAATCTAAAACACTTAAAATTCACTCGTGGTATCCGACATGCTCAGAGCCAATCTGTTAGATTATTGTTGTAATAGAAAGAAAGACTTGCATTTACATAGCACCTTTCACAACCTCAGGCCGTCACAAAGTGCTTTACAGCCAATTAAGTACTTTTTGAAGTGTAGCCACTGTTGTAATGTAGGAAATCCATTGAGGTATCCTGTATCTTCTCTATTTCCTAATATTGAAAATGTTAATTTTCAAACTAAGTTAGATCTTTCATATTGTTTACCCCAGCTAGTCAGAATAGCTCCTTAGACGTTGGAACTAATCCATGATCCAGTGGAGACTACATAGAAGCTTTAGATTGAACATTTGAGCTTATATTGTGACAGAACCTTGTGTAACAGATTTTACAAATTTATACTGTATAATTTTAAGAAGGACATTTTTATCAAAACCACTTAATTGCATACCATAAATCCCAAACATTGCACTGTTCTGTGTAATATCTGGGATTTATGGCACCCACATCATAATGGTTCATATGATGAATGCTTTCGCTGTGAGCATGTAATTGTTCAGGTGTGTGTAATTGGGTATGATTGTGCTCACTCACCCCAGTTACATAATCACGCCCGAACAATTGCACACGCCTGAAAAATTGCATACTCACACCCAAAGCATTCATCATATGAACCCTTATGACATTGGTGCTATAAATCCCAGAATTTGGAGGCTCTCTATTATCCACCAATTTTATTATCCAGCAGTTTGGGGTGGGTGCTTTCTCTCCATTAAGTTGGATCATTGGTTTAACTTTTAGACGCAGTCTTTTTTAGCTATAGTTCTGTGTATTTTTTGTTGATACAGCATCAAAATTGGACTACAGCTCTTGCATGAATTTTCTAATATGATTTGCCAGTGCACAGCATTTTACAAGCCTGCTGCACAGTATTTTATAGTGTTCCTTGGAGATTATTTTATAGCTGCAGCTAAATCCTGCTGTTGAGGATCAAAATAACCTAATCTGAACTTCCTGTTCATAAAAAAAACAGTGGAAAAATTAATTATTTTATTACTATGAAGACACTTTTTCAAATAAATATTTGTGGAGCATGTTACTTTGCTTCCAATTTAATGGATTTCCTTTGGCAAAAAGCTAGCCATAACAGCAAAATTTGATTGTAAACTAGAGGTTTCTGAAGAAGATGTACTTGTTATAAGTGAAAGCAAACTTTAAGCAGAATTAAACCAATTACTGTAGCTACTGAAAGCTGTTTTCCATCGAGACCATGTTGAAAAGACCACATGTAAAAATATGTATTCTAAGCACTACAATAACAGAAGTATATAAATCAAAGTACAATAAAGGGAAAGGAAATAGCAAATGAGAGCATACAACATTAAAGTGTAAAAGTACAAATATTTCAAACAAAGGTCAGTTCCACAAGTAATAAATATTCAGAACATAACAATAAAATATATAATAAAAAAGACTGTAAACTTTTCTCTGGAAATACTGAAACTACTTTGAAAGCAGATAATTTCATGTTTGATGGTCTGTTTCTCCATAATAGGATTATTACGTTATGCTTGAACATTACACTGATGAAAACAGTGCTGCTGTCAGCTTATAAAAATTAAAAATATAGAATGATACGTTTCTTGAAAGCATAATAGTAACCAGTTCAAGGATCAAATACTCTACAATATGATGTTGCTCGAAAGAAGGAAACCTGCTATTTAGCATCTCAATTTCACAGGGTAGAAATCTATTTTCTGGCCAAATAATGGTATAGTAATTACTTTGTTTGGGGTGGGGATGGGGTGGGGTGGAGGGACGGAGGGAAGGAGAATTGAATGAAAGGGACCATTGAAAATCAATTTTGCAAGTTTCTCAAAAGAGAGGGCTGCATGTTCAGGATGGAAAAGGTGTGGTAGAGACCTAAAAAAGGAGTAGCAGAACAGACCGCCTGTTGCCACTGTCGCGGTTGCCTGAAGACGGTGCTCAGCTGATTGAAAAATTGAAATCAGAATCCTATGACGTCAGTAGGACCCAATGCCATTTTTGGACTGAACTGGGCCGAACATGTGCCGTGCTCGCTCCAGCTAGTATCAGCCAGCGTTGCGGCCTAAGAGGAGCAGCCAAGGTAAGTTAGAGTTTATTTTTGTGGGGCCAGGAGGAACAGGTGTGCTCCCCAAAACCAGCCTGGGGAACTGCTGTTCCGTTTCAACACCACCACCCACCCCACCTCACCTAAGAGAGTCTTATCCTTTTCAAGAAATAGTCTCCACTGCGAATTTATTTATCAGTTTAGACCTGTGGATTTATTTTGGGGTGGTATTGGGATTTACTCCCAACTATTTGATTTTTGAAATCTTCAAGAAGCACCAAATGAAATATTTATAGTTCCAGCTTCCTTTAGCATTCTTGGATTTAATATATAACCTTTGGAAGCATGTGGATTCCCACGATTTTTATCTAGCCACTCAATCACTGAGGTCATTTCCTATGACAGAGTTAAAATGTCATCAGCTATTCATCAATATATATGGTAGAAGTCTCATCAGCATACGGGAGCAATTTTACTTTGCAGTGAATGATTGCTAAATTATTAATATGTAATGAATATAACAAAGCTCAAAATTAAACCTTGAGAGACCCCAATTGATGTGTCAGATTTGACTCTGGTAGCATGCTCATCTCTGAATCAGAAGATTGAGGGTTCAAGCCTCACTGTGAGATTTAAGTACATAATCTAGTGCAGTACTGAAGGAGTGCTGCGTTGTTGGGGGCATTGTCTTTCAAATGAGATGTTAAACTGGGGCCCCAATTGCCTGTTGAGGTGAGCGTAAAAGATCCCATCACACCATTGAAGAAGAGCAGGAGAGCTTTGCCGATGTACTGGCGAACATTTATCCCTCAAACCAAAGCCATCAAAACAGAATCATTATTTAATTTGATAGCAAAATACTGCGGATGCTGGAAATCCGAAATAACAACAGAAAAAGCTGGAAAAACTCAGCAGGCCAGGCAACATCCATGGAGAGAGAAACAGAGTTAACGTTTCGGGTCGAAACCCTTCTACAGAACTGAGAGAAAAGGCAGGAAATGAAACAAAAGGCAGTTTGGGGGCAGGGAAATGGGGGAGGGGATGAAAGAAGAGACATTAAGAGATATTCAAGGTGAGACGAGATAGTAATAGGACAGGTAAAGAAACAGACAATGGCTCTAGACGAAGTGTGAAATGCGCTGGCAGAGTGAGAGACAGCTGTCATGTGGGAGAGAGAGAAAAACAAGGGAAAAGTCACAAACCAAAAGTGTGGTTTTTCGGACGCCCTCCGCCACTTTAACAGTTTCCAGTTTCCTGGCCTCAACCGCCTCCTTTTCACCATGGACGTACAATCCCTCTACACCTCCATCCCCCACCAGGGTGGCCTGAGGGCACTCCGCTTCTTCCTTGAACAGAGGCCCAACCAGTCCCCATCCACCACCACCCTCCTCCGCCTGGCTGAACTTGTTCTCACATTGAACAACTTCTCCTTTGACTCCACTCATTTCCTCCAAATTAAAGGTGTTGCTATGGGTACCCGCATGGGTCCTAGCTATTTTTCGTGGGATATGTGGAACATTCTTTGTTCCAGTCCCACTCGGATCCCCTCCCTCACTTCTTTTTCCGGTACATTGATGACTGTATCGGTGCCGTTTCCTGCTCTCGCCCTGAACTAGACAATTTCATTCACTTTGCCTCCAATTTCCACCTTTCCCTCACCTTCACATGGTCCATCACCGACTCTTCCCTTCCCTTCCCTTCCTCGACTTCTCCGTCTCCATCTCTGGGGATAGGTTATTGACCAACATTCACTACAAGCCCACTGACTCCCACAGCTACCTGGACTACACTTCCTCCCACTCCGCCTCCTGTAAGGACTCTATTCCATTCTCCCAGTTTCTCCATCTCCGCCGCATCTGCTCCGACGATGCCACCTTCCACAGCAGTGCTTCCGACATGTCTTCCTTTTTCCTCAACCAAGGATTCCCCTCTACCGTGGTTGACACAGCCCTCAACCGGGTCTGTTCTATCTCCCGCACTTCAGCCCTCACCCCTGCCCCTCCCTCCCGGAACCACGATAGGGTTCCCCTTGTCCTCACCTTTCACCCCACCAGCCTCCACATTCAACGGATCATCCTCTGCCATTTCCGCCACCTCCAACGTGATCCCACCACCAAACGCATCTTTCCCTCCCCTTTCAGCATTCCGTAGGGACCGCTCCCTCCGAGACACCCTAGTCCACTCCTCTATCACCCCCAGCACCCCTTCCACTTCACCCGGCACCTTCCCGTGCAAGCGCAGGAGATGCAACACCTGCCCATATACCTCCCCTCTTCCCACTGTCCAGGGCCCCAAACACCCCTTCCAGGTGAAACAGCGATTTACTTGTACTTCTTGCAATCCAGTATACTGTATTCGCTGCTCACGATGTGGTCTCCTCTACATTGGGGAGACCAAACGCAGATTGGGTGACCGCTTTGCGGAACACCTCCGTTCAGTCCGTAAGGGGGACCCCGAGCTTCCGGTCGCCTGTCATTTTAATTCACCGCCCCATTCCCACTCAGGCCTCACCGTCTGCGGCCTCATGCATTGTTCCAATGAAGCTCAGCGTAAGCTCGAGGAACAGCACCTCATCTTCCGATTAGGCACTTTACAGCCTTCCGGACTCAATATCGAGTTCAACAACTTCAGATCATAACCTCGGCCCCTATTATATATTTTTATATTTTTTATCCACACTTTTGGTTTGTGACTTTTCCTTGTTTTTCTCTCTCCCACATGGCAGCTGTCTCTCACTCTGCCAGCGCATTTCACACTTCATCTAGAGCCATTGTCTGTTTCTTTACCTGTCCTATTACCATCTCGTCTCACCTTGAATATCTCTTAATGTCTCTTCTTTCATCCCCTCCCCCATTTCCCAGCCCCCAAACTGCCTTTTGTTTCATTTCCTGCCTTTTCTCTCAGTTCTGTAGAAGGGTTTCGACCTGAAACGTTGACTCTATTTCTCTCTCCACTGATGTTAATTATTGAATTTGTTGTTTTTGGGACCATGCTGTGTACAAATTAGCTGTCATGGTTGCCTACATAACATGACTACACTTGAAAAATAATTCATTGGCTATGAAACACTTTAGAATGTCCTGAGAATGTGAAGCACGCCATATGATTGCAAGGTTTACATTTCTTTCTTTAAATTAAAACTGTCTTTTCATATGTGTTAAATAAGTAACGTCTAAGCCAATAACTGTAAAATGTGGTATGTTATTTGTACTTACTTAGAATTTCCTCCCTATTTTAACAGTGTCATATCAGCAAGTCATACTGTTATTGTCCTATGTTGCAAGAAACAAAAACCTGTTTGATGGTGTGATTTTGTATACTAGATTTTACGGTTCTTGTTGCATTATGAAAAACAAAAAGAAAAAGAAAATTCCAGAGCAAATGATTGGATTACACATAAGAACATAAGAAATAGGAGCAGGAGTAGGCCAATCGGCCCCTCGAGCCTGCTCCGCCATTCAATAAGATCATGGCTGATCTGATCCTAACCGCCAATCTACTATCACAGAACCATCTCCTGAATCTAACAGAATTAGACACACGAAATAGGAGCAGGATCAGGCTACACGGCCCCTGGGCCTGCTCCGCTACCCACAGGGCCATGACCGATCCGAACCTAGACTCATGTCCAAATTCCTGCCCGCTCCCCATAACCCTTTATTCCCTTTACTTCTAGGAAACTGTCTATTTCTGTTTTAAATTTATGTAATGATGTAGCTTCTACAGCTTTTTGGGGCAGCGTATTCCATGGACCTACCACCCTCTGAGTGAAGTAGTTCCTCCTCATCTCAGTTTTGAAAGAGCAGCCCCTTATTCTAAGACTATGCCCCCTAGTTCTAGTTTCAACCATCATCGGGAACATCCTCCCCGCATCCACCCGATCCAACCTCTTCACAATCTTATATGTTTCAATAAGATCGCCTCTCATTCTTCTGAACTCCAATGAGTAGAGTCCCAATCTACTCAACCTCTCCTCGTATGTTCATCCCCTCATCCCCGGGATTAACCGAGTGAACCTTCTTTGTACTGACTCGAGAGCAAGTATGTCTTTTCTTAAGTATGGACACCAAAATTGTATGCAGTATTCCAGGTGCGGTCTCACCAATACCTTGTACAACTGAAGCAATACCTCCCTATTTTTATATTCTATCCCCCTAGCAATGAAAGCCAACATTCCATTGGCCTTCTTAATCACTTGCTGCACCTGCATACTAATTTTTTGAGTTTCGTGCACCAGGACCCCCAGATCCCTTTGTACTTCAGTACTTTCCAGTTTCTTGCCATTAAGATAATAACTTGCTCTACGATTTTTCCTGCCAAAGTGCATAACCTCCCACTTTCCAGTATTGTATTCCATCTGCCAAATCTCTGCCCACTTACTTAGCCTGTCTATGTCCCCTTGCAGGTTTTTTATGTCCTCCTCACTTACTACTTTCCCTCCCATCTTAGTATCATCTGCAAACTTTGATATGTTACACTCGGTCCCCTCCTCCAAATTGTTAATATAGATTGTAAAGAGTTGGGGACCTAGCACTGACCCCTGTGGAACACCACCAGTTACTGATTGCCAGTCCGAGAATGAACCATTTATCCCAACTCTCTGCCTTCTGTTAGATAGCCAATCCTCTATCCATGCCAGAATATTACCCCCAATCCCGTGATTTTTTATCTTAAGCAATAATCTTTTGTGTGGCACCTTGTCAAATGCCTTTTGGAAGTCTAAATACACTACGTCCACTGGTTCCCCTTTATCCACCCTATATGTTACTTCCTCAAAGAACTCCAGCAAATTTGTCAAACATGACTTCCCCTTCATAAAACCATGCTGACTTTGTCCTATTAAATTATGATTATCCAAATGTCCTGTTACTGTCTCCTTAATAATGGACTCCAATATTTTACCTACCACAGATGTTAGGCTAACCGGTCTATAGTTTCCAGCATTCGGTCGACTGCCCTTTTTAAATAAGGGCGTCACATTAGCAGTTTTCCAGTCTGCCGGGACCTTTGCTGAGTCCAGGGAGTTTTGGAAAATTATTACCAATGCATCCACAATCCCTACCGCCACTTCCCTCAAGACCCTAGGATGTAAGCCATCAGGTCCAGGTGATTTATCCGCCTTGAGTCCCATTATTTTACCGAGTACCACTTCCTTAGTGATTTTGATCGTGTTTAGCTCCTCCCCCCCATAGCCCCCTGTTTGTCCAGTGTTGGGATATTCTTAGTGTCTTCTACTGTAAAGACTGATACAAAATATTCATTCAGTTTTTTTGCCATCTCCATATTTCCCACCATTAATTTCCCGGTCTCATCCTCTAAGGGACCAACATTTACTTTAGCCACCCTTTTTCTTTTTATATAACTATAAAAACTCTTACTATCTGTTTTTATATTTTTTGCTAATTTACTTTCATAATCTATCTTCCCTTTCTTAATCAATCTTTTTGTTATTTTTTGCTGTCTTTTAAAGTTTTCCCAATCCTCTATCCTCCCACTAGATTTGGCTACCTTATATGCCCTTGTTTTTAGTCGAATACTATCCTTAATTTCTTTACTTAGCCACGGGTGGCTGTCTTTTCTTTTACACCCTTTTCTTCTCAGTGGAATATATTTTTTTTGGAAGTTGTAAAATAACTCCTTAAATGTACACCACTGATCATGTATCGTCTTACCCTTTAATCTTTTTTCCCAATCCACTCTACTCAATTCCGCTCTCATACCTTCATAGTCTCCTTTATTCAAGCTTAGCACGCTTGTTTGAGATCCAACCTTCTCACCCTCTAATTGAATATGGAATTCAACCATGTTATGGTCACTCATTCCAAGGGGATCCTTTACTAGGACATTTTTAATTAATCCTGTCTCGTTACACAGGACCAGATCTAAGGTTGCTTGCCCCCTGGTCGGTTCAGTTACATACTGCTCAAGAAACCCATCGCTAATACATTCAATGAACTCATCCTCAAGGCAGCCCTGCCCAATTTGATTTGCCCAATTAATATGATAGTTAAAATCCCCCATAATTATAGATGTTCCCTTATTACAAGCCTCAACTATTTCCTGATTGATACTCCGTCCAACAGAGTTGCCCCTGTTCGGAGGCCTATAGACTACGCCCACTAGTGTTTTTTTCCCCTTATTATTCCTTACCTCCACCCAAACTGTTTCATTATCCTGATCTTTTGACCCAATATCATTTCTCTGTATTACAGTGATTCCTTCCTTTATTAACATAGCCACCCCACCTCCCCTTCCTTCCTGCCTGTCCCCCCTGATCGTTAAATAACCTGGTATGTTTAATTCCCAGGCATTGTCACCCTGCAGCCATGTTTCTGTAATGGCCACAAGATCATACCCATATGTAGTTATTTGTGCCATTAACTCGTCTATTTTGTTACGAATGCTACGTGCATTCAAATAGAGAACTTTCAAATATGTTTTGTGACACTTAGTTCCTGCTTTTGCCCTTTTTATTACTTTACCTTTTACTCCATACCTTCTGCCCCTTCCTGACACGCTCTGGTTTTTAATTTCCCCACTGCTACCTAAGTCTATGACCTTCTCTGTTGTCATTTTTATTATTTGCTCTCTAGGAACCTCCCCCCCACTAGTTAGTTTAAAGCCCTCTCTACAGCCCTAGTTATATGATCCGCCAGGACTCTAGTCCCAGCACTGGCCAAGTGAAGCCCGTCCCAACGGAACAGCTCCCTCCTGCCCCAGTACTGGTGCCAGTGTCCCAGGAAGCAAAACCCATTTCTCCCACACCAGTTTTTGAGCCACGCATTTAACTCTCTAATTTTATTTGTCCTAGCCAAATTCGCTCGTGGCTCAGGTAATAATCCAGAGATTATTACCCTTGAGGTTCTGTTTTTTAATTTGACCCCTAGCTGCTCATACTCCTTTAACAGAACCGGCTTCCTAGTCCTATCTACGTCGTTTACTTTTAAACATGAAAGTCCCTCGACTGTGCTGCTTTAGCTGATCTAAACCATGGTGGTAATAAAGGTGCTGCTAATGGCATCAGTGCCCCTATAATAATGAGGGGCAAAGCACCTCGAATTCCTGCTCATGCTGTAAAATCCACGCGTGTGGATGTCAGGTGAGAAATTGTATCCAAACTAATTGTTGACCTGATCAATATCTGTAGTTTGTTAGCTATTTAGTCATACATTTGCTGCTAGAATGGTTAGAGGAAGTAAGGATGGGAGCAGGACAAGTCGAGAGGTTTAGTACATTTGCAGGTTGGGCCAAGGATGATGGGGCACAACTTTGCTCCAATGACTCCACCACCCTCCCCACCATATAGAGTTCACAATCTCAGCTGGGCCGTCTGGCAGAAGGCTTTTCCCAGATGAAAGGATTAAGAAAACTGAGGCAAATGAAATCTCACTGCTCTTGTGCAAACTGTAGCAATTGATTTGAGGCTTTATGTTGCCTCCCTGCTGTTCTGATTTGGAAACATCAGGTTGTCTTTCTGCTGTCACAGTTGGGTATTGGATATTGGTGTGGGTTTGGAATACAAATAATAGGGAGAAATATAAGGTAAGAAGAAAAAAATGAAAGAATGGGTAAATAGATGGAGAATGCACACTGGGCATTCAAGCAAGCAATTACACTTAGACAGCAACGGTATGTAGCATCGACCGTCCATGACTGTGGTGTATGTCTCCATATCAAGCATCAGAGAGTTCCACTGGATTGTTACTGATCTAGGCTAATCAAGGATGGCCGTGTGGATATTCCTAAAATTGGAGATGGCCACGTGATCGTTCTCAATTAACAATGGGCATTAGTTCACTGAAAGATGAAGTGTCATGTGATTCTGTGTGCATGACTCACTTAAAGATTTCTTTTTTCACAGTGCATCAAGTCCCAATATATATGTTTACACCAACGACGAATTCACAAGTTAGACTCAAAGGGCGCGCGCCGGTTTTTTGAGCACTACGAGTGCCCTCAGAGATCCAAAATGGCTTCCGCGGCATGCATGCGCGCACACATGTGGGCAAATCGCGCTGGATGCCATATTGGTCAGAGTGTAGGTGCGCGCGCAGTGAATGTCCGCCAGAAGCAGACAGAGCAGGCAGATCATGATGTCAATCAATGTGCAACACTGATTTGACACCAGCAGTGCTGTTTTGGAGCTAAGTGCTACAGCTGAACACGCGTTCAGCAGCAGGAAGGGCCCCCCACCAGCACTATTTAAAGGGATCATCAACTACTTACAAATTAGTTGCTAGTTGATTTCTTCTGGCTCTTGGTTTGGTTCTGCAAGTGTTTGGTGCTTTCTATAGTTGTTTCAAGTGGCAAAGTCTACAGGGAGTGGTGTGGCAGGTGCTGAAGAACTGTTTTGCTGACTTCAAGGCCTCTGCACAAACCACATGCTGCCAGACATGGCTGCACTAGTAGGCCTTCCTCTTGGAATACAGCATGACTGGGAGAATGAACAGAGGCCACACAGAGCAGGACAAGTTGCTAGAAGGGGGAGAAGGGCTCTTAGCAGGGTGCCATATCCGCCCAGGGTGCTCAGGGAGCAATTCTCCTACCTGAACCTCAGTGAAGAACAATTGTGAGATGCCTGCATTTCAGTAAGGACATGCTCACTGAAATCTGCCACCTGCTGCAGCCACAACTGCAACCTCAGAGCAGGGCATGGCCTGCATTGCCAATGGCTGTGAAGGTGACCATGACGATAAACTTTTATGCGTCGGGCTCTTTTCAGGTTGGAGCTGGAGATATTTGCAACATCTCGCAGTTTGCCGTTCACTGTTCCGTAAGGGAGGCCACTGAGGCTCTCTTTTCAAAGAGAGACGACTACATTTAATTTTCTCTTGCCAGAGAGCAGCATGCAAAGCGAGCACGCGGCTTCGTTAGGGTTGCAGGCTTCCCCATGGTGCAGGGTATCATTGACTACATGTGGGCGCATGTCAACTCTGCAATATACTGGAACCAAAAGGGATTCCAGTCCCTCAACGTCCAGCTGGTGTGTGACCATAGGCAGCGAATCATGCAGGTCAGTGCCCAGTATCCTGGCAGCAGTCATGATGCCTTCATTCCGCGGCAGCCTGCTGTGCCAGCTGCATTTGAGCTACCACGACAAGCCAAAGGGTGGCTACTGGGCAACGAGGGCTATCTGCTGACGATATGGCTGATGACTCTGGTGCACAACCCACGCACATGTGTGCAGCATGCATACAATGAAAGCCATGCTGCCACACAAAATGTGATGAAAGCAAACCAGTGACATGCTGAGACAGCACTTCCAGTGCCGGAGCCACTCTGGAGGAGCCCTACAGTACTCGGCAGACAGAGTGTCAAAATTCATGATGGTCTGCTGCATGCTGCACAACCTCACCATCATGAGGGCACAGCCCTTGCCACCAGCTATACGGTGAACAGCTGAGGAGGCAATCTACACAGACCCTTTCTGCCTGGGCTTTCCGTGAAGAACTCATCCAAGTACGATAAAAGTAACTATAACCCCAATTCCCCATTCACCAACAGTCCCACACCTTACTTTCCCTCTGTCACTGACCATCAAAGCATCCACTTGGCCACAATGCAAAAATAAAAGCCTCCACAAAATAAACATTCCAAACCAAATTTATAAATCAACTCATGCCATTGTTGCATACAAACACAAACTAATCATTGTGTGCATTCCCTTAGTGCCTGTCTTCCGTGTGCTCCTTTGCCTGTTCTAGTGCTTCTACGCAATGCTACCCCAGTGGCTGCAGCATGGCTGGTGGAAGGCTGCTGACTTTCAGTGGAGGAGGCTGCAGATGGCCTTGAAGGACGACCTCGGGCAGCTCTGGGCCTAGAAGGATGGCTGCGGACTGCACCATTTCAGCATTAGCGGCAGCAGTCTGACAGGCAACTGCAAGGGCACTGGCGTAGTGGCAGGAGTGGGAGGACGAATGCTGTCATCCTGAGAGGACAGCAGGTTCGTGCACCATGGAGCCACTGCCACTCCCCTGGGGCGGTGCCTCAGCAATCCCAGTAATCCTTTGGAGGACAGATTGCTGGACTGCTGTGACACCCTGCAAGCTCCTTTGAACACTATAATCCACAGCCATGATGGCAACCGTCTGAGCTTGCATAGCAGCAAGCCGACCTTGCATGATAGCAATCTGAGCTTCCACTGCAGCATTCAGAGGTTGGGTGGCTGCTGCTTGTGCTTCAGTGGAAGCTGAGATATCGGCCATTAGACGCTGCATCATGGTTGGATCCACAAGTGTGCTAATGGAGTTGGCCACCAGTTCCATGCTGGAATGGATGGGCTCCAAGCTCTGCCGAAATCCCTGTGCCAAGTTGGTGCTGGACTCCTCCATGCTCCTTGATATTGCACCCAGGCTTTCTGGCAGGCTTCCCAATGCACCAAGCATTTCATTGTGCATACACATCAGCCTTCTCCTGTAGCCCACCCCCATCAAAGTGCTCATCTGAGTCCTCTGCAGCACAACTCATGTGTGACCTCGCCCTCCGGAAAGTTGGCACTGACGCTATCCTTGTCCCCTGCTCTGGCTGCGGGCCACTCGTGCCTGGTGTCTCACCATGTGTCAATCCCGCCTCTATGCTATCCTCTAAATTACATGCAGTGTCAGTATCTGAACTGGTGGCTGCGAGTGTGAAATCAAATGACGGTGTGTCTTCATCATCACAGTCTTCTTGCTCTTCCACCACTGCCTGGGCAGGTTGCAGTTCTTGAGTATCTGAAAGGAGAAAGGCACAAGGGTGAGCTTGTTGTGAGGGTTGTGATAGAAATTAAGAGCTGCATGCTTGCACACCATCTGCAGCTTGTAAATCAGGAGAGATTGTGGGATGAGGGGGAAGTGGGATGTGAGAAGGAGGATTAGGTATGAGGATACCGTCATCTTCAGTGGTTTCAGCCCCGCCACTGGCCACGACCTCAGCAATGACTGTTCCAATAATGGCCTGCACCGTTTCCTCCATGGAGGTTAGGACATGCAGGCGTCTGACCCCACCGGTTAGCTCCTGCTGCCTCTGGTTGTGCGCCACCTTGTCCTGCAAGAGAGAGGGAAGTGTGTCAGTGAGGGTGATGTGGATGTCATGGTTGAATAGCTGGCAGTGTGTGCAAGCTGTGAGATGTGGGTGTGAGGCTTGCTGCAGTGCTAAGTGTGTAAGGGTGAGGTGAAGCTATGAATGTTAGGTATGAGTCCTGATTGATAGAGATTAGAACATAATAAGAAGTAGGAGCAGGAGTAGGTCATACGGCCCCTCGGGCCTGCTCCGCCATTTAGTAGGATCATGGCTGATCCGAATCTAGACTCACGTCCACTTCCCTGCCCTCTCCCCGTAACCCCTAATTCCCTTGTCTGCTAGGAAACTGTTTATCTCTGTTTTAAATGTATTTAATGTTGCAGCTTCCACAGCTCTCTGGGGTAGCAAATTCCATAGATTTACTACCCTCTGAGTGAAGAAGTTTCTCCTCATCTCAGTTTTGAAAGGGCAGCCCCTTATTCTAAGATTATGCCCCCTAGTTCTAGTCTCACCCATCAGTGGAAACATCCTCACTGCATCCACCCGATCAAGACCCCTCACAACCTTATATGTTTCGATAAGATCGCCTCTCATTCTTCTGAACTCCAATGAGTAGAGGCCCAACCTACTCAACCTTTCCTCATACGTCAACCCTCTCATCTCTGGAATCAACTGAGTGAACCTTCTCTGAACTGCCTCGAGAGCAAGTATATCTTTTCTTAAATATGGAAACCAAAACTGCACGCAGTATTCCAGCTGTGGCCTCACCAATACCCTGTATAACTGCAGCAAGACCGCCCTGTTTTTATACTCCATCCCCCTTGCAATAAAAGCCAAGATTCCATTGGCCTTCCTGATCACCTGCTGCACCTGCATACTAACTTTTTGTGTTTCATGCACCAGGACCCCCAGATCCCTTTGTAATGTAGCACTTTGCAGTTTCTCTCCATTTAGATAATAACTTGCTCTTTGATTTTTTCTGCCAAAGTGCATAACCTCACACTTTCCAATGTTGTATTCCATCTGCCAAATCTCTGCTGTTTGTTGGTAGGTGAGTGATGGGGGTGTGGTGCATTGAGCAGTGCCTGAGGCTAGTGGTGCAGTTGGTAGGATATGGCATTTGAAGCTGCATTCACCGACCTTGACCACTCGTGTGAGGTCATTGAACTTCTTGCGGCACTGCATCCACATCCTCGGGGCTTGACTCCTGACATTGACCTCCATGGCTATCTGCTCCCACTGCTTTCTGAGCATGTGTTTGGAGGGCCTCCTGGCAACTGTGGATAAGGCCGCCAGTGCAGCCCACTCTCTCCCATGTTGTTGCATTCTTCACTGTTTCCCAGGTCAGATTCACTTCTTGAACAACTACCAGCACCTGCTGTAGCCACAGTGCACTTCCCTTTAATTTCAATTTCAATTTTATTTGTCACGTAACCAAATACAACAAGTGAAATCCAGTCAGTGAAATGCTTTTTTCTTAACGAGCCGAGCGCACCAAGCAGCAGTGCCGCCAATGAACAGAGCTGGCTGTACATTGAAATCATTGAAATGAGCAGTCAGCACGAAGTTGGTGTGCTGCCTGCATTACATTGAATGGTCGCGGGTTCATCGCGCATCGCGATCCCCATGCCCATTTTTGGGGGCTATCGAATTTAGCCCTCTTTGGCTTCCTTCTGTGCTTTGAGTCATTCAGTCCATCGTGCCTGTGTCGGCTGTTCAAAAGAGCTATTCAGTTAGTCCCACTCCCCTGCTCCTTCCCCATAACCCTGCAATCTTTCCTTTTCAAATATATATCCAATCTGCTTCCACCACCATTTCAGGCAGTGCGCTTCAGATCATTAACTCGCTGCGAAAAAAAAATTCTCCTCATCTTCTCTATGGTTCTTTTGCCAGTTACTGTACCTTAAATGTGTCCTCTGGTTACCGACCCACTTGCCAGTTGAAATAATTTCTCCCTATTTGCTCAAAACCCCTTCATAGTTAATTGAAGTTTAAAAAAAAAATTAGGACAACATACTAGCCTTGTGTGGTGAATTAACATTACAGAAATCTCTCGATACAGGAAACTCTTTCGTATCTGGCACTGACAGGACCGGGATGGTGCCGGGTGATTAAAAATTCCGGATGACGGAGAGGTATATCTACCTAGGCTATTTTTAACAAACAAAAATTTTAAAAATCAAGAAATGTGCAGTATAATTGGGTACTCACCTACAAAATGTTGTGTTAAATGGATGGTGAAAGTTGCTTACGTACAGTACTACCAGTTGAGGGTAATCCATAACTCTTTACTTACTTAACAGTAAAACAAAACTTATAAACAACTGTATACTGTGGTTGACTGTACACTTATTCCAAGTGAGCTGGTTCATCAGGAATATCCATGCCAGCTGGGTCATCAGGATCATGCACTTCAACAAATTCTTCAGGCACTTCCACTGCTTCAACTCTTTTGGAAGCTTTCTTAAACATGTCCCGGATGTCTGCTTGCTTAGTGGTTCTTGCCTTTTTTGTAGAAAGGTGGAATGCAGAATATGGAATCGCATAACTTCTTGGGCAGAGTAGCAAGGCTGCCTTTCAGCAAATTGGAGGATTAAAGCAAATCCTTCTGCAGCTTTAGCCCAAGAAATCTTCTTCTCTTCAGAAATCTCATCCTCTTCACTTTCCATTTCACTTTCCTTTTCTTTCTTTGTATTCAAAACAGTCTCAATTATTTCATCACCACTTAGCATATGCACAACACCAACTTCTCTCTGCATCAACCCACTGCTCAATATCACTTTCACTGAAGTTACGTAGAGGGTTTGCTGGGCCTACATTTTTCATCATGCCAGCCATTTCCATTATTGTACTCTTCTTGGGACGAACATTGAACCCATGAAATTCCTCCTCTGAAGAAGAACCTTCGGCAAACAGGCTTGCCTCAAAGTGTGACCTTTCACCAAGTTCCAGGAACATGCAATGTTAAAGATGGCATCTTTAAGATTGTATTCCTTCTGAAATGCGTGAATATTGTCAATTTGATTTATCAGTTCACTTAGGAAGTCTTTCTTGTAATGACACTTGAGATTTTGGATAACGCCCTGGTCCATGGGTTGTATATGAGAAGTTACATTTGGTGGCAAATAAATGTTGAAAATATTTCCCGAAACCAACTCGGATTCATGCGGATGGGCTCTACAACTATCAAGCAATAAAATGCATTTGCTATCTTCAGGTTTCCCTATTTTACGGAAATGTTCCCTCACAGATGGAACAAAAATATGATGGAACCAATACGAAAAGATTTCCTTATCCATCCAAGCATTTCTTTGAGCTTTGTACTCAACAGGTAAGTGCCTCACATTTTTAAATGCACGGGGATTTTTATACTTCCCAATAACGAGAAGTTTAACCCGGTGTGATCCAGCAGCATTCGCACATTTTAGCACGGTTACATGATCTTTATTTTTCTTGTAACCTGAAGCATTAGCCTCACTAGCCCCAGCAAGCATTGATTCTGGCAAAAACCTCCAAAATAAGCCAGTTTCATCGGCATTGTATATCTGTGCTGGCGACAAATCCTGTTGCTGCACAATCCGATTGAAATAATCGCAGCATTCTTCTGCGGCATCGTGATCAGCTGATTTCTTCTCCCCAGAAATATCGAGTCGTCGTATCCCGTGCCGTAACTTGAAGCACATTAGCCATCCCTTGGAGAAAGCACACTTGTCAGTGAGCTCCATCTTTACGTAGAAATCCTTCGCTTTCTCGATTAGCATGGGTCTGGAAAGTGGAACACCCTCTGAACGCTTAAGAGAAAACCACTCATAAAGCACGGTATCCAGCTCTTCAAGCTTAGGCTTACGAAGCATACGCCGTTTCTCTACACTCTTAGATGTCTCTGAGCTTGAATAAAACTTGAGCAGCTTATCCTTCTGCGATTTGATGTCGTAGATTGTTGATGAACCGATTTTGAATTCATTCATAATGTTGATACGCTTCTCTCCCCTTTCTAGTCGTTGACATATGTCGATTTTCTGTTTTAAAGTTAACACCACTCTCCTTTGCTTTGATCAACTTTTGGGAATTCCATAATGCAAGATGGGGGAGATAATTCACAATAAAGATGGAGAGACACACAGAAAAATGGCGGATTGGAAGAGACTACCAGCAGTGCGGGAGAGTCAGACTCCTGTTATTGAGGTGTTCGGACTTCCGACAGCGCCAAGAAGCTGAGTAGTGGCAGTTTGGAGAACTACCCCCACTGACTAACTTGGCCACCGTGGGAGACTCGGACTCAGCAACATTTCCAGTTATTGAGGTGTTGTTTTCGGAGTATAAATGTTGTCGGTTAATAGAGAATTCCGGATATTTAGGTGCCGTTTAAACGAGAGTTTCCTGTACAATGTGAGGCAAAGATCCTGCATTGTGTGGCGTTGGGCTCGCTTAGTCATACACTGCAACATGGTGTTGATCACTAAATTACAATGATAAATAGATGAAGCAAAGAACAAATAATTGTAATGTATAAACTGATTGTGTGATGGAAATCAGTGCCAGCACTGTGCGTGTGTCTGTATCACCTTTATGTAATTCAAAAAACATGTACATTTCAGAAATAATACATTGTAAATAAGCCATCAATATTAAGTTATTTTGTGTGTTATAAATATGATATGGGTCTGATTGTCCCAGTCCATTTTTCAGTTCTGTGGTTAAAACATTGTAACATCCATTCCCGCAAAAGATACTCCTATGATGGGATAATTTATTCTCTTAGGCAGTCCCTCGGAACCGAGAATGACTTGCTTCCACACTAAAAATGAGTTCTCAGGTGACTGATGAGTCCAATGTGGGACCTACAGTCTCTGTCACAGGTGGGGCAGACGGTGGTTGAAGGGGCGGGTGGGTGGGGTGCTTGGGTTGACGTGCGCTTATTCCACTGTTTGTGCTTGGCTTCTGCTTGCTCCCGGCGAAGAGACTCGAGGTGTTCGGCACCTTCCCGGATGCTTCTCCTCCACTTTGAGTGGTCTTGGGCCAGGGATTCCCAGGTGTCAGAGGGGATGTTGCACTTTTTCAAGGAGGCTCTGAGGGTGTCCTTGAAGCGTTTCCTCTGCCCACCTGGGGCTCTCCTGCCGTGTCGGAGCTCCGAGTAGAGCGCTTGTTTTGGGAGTCTCGTATCGGGCATGCGGACGATGTGGCCCGTCCATCGGAGCTGATCGAGTGTGGATAATTTAGTATTGGTGTTCTTACAGCATATATTTCTTTGTCATTTAGTTTCAGTGTAACTGTTTTTTGTCTTTTCTTTCCCCTCTGCACCAGAACACTTTAATTCTCATCCTTAAATAGATGTATGGAGCTGTGCTTTTGAGAATTGAAAATAACTATACATTCTACAAATGTACTTGTGATAGAGGGGGAAGTGTTGTGCAGTACTGCATTTCTGCCAATAGATGTCACTTATACACTTCACAAAGCGCATTGTTACGCGTGTTGGTAAAAAGATGTTTATAATCCAGGCTCAAGCAGTTCATGATGCAAGTGCACTGTTAAAATGTAATGGTGAGCACATCTACTTGGGTGGCTTGTTCTCCATTATTATAATTTTGCTGGGCAGCTTTAGCATGTGTATTGCCCTGCATGCCATATAATCAGGACGTTGCTCAAAATTGTTGGTTTATTTTCATCATATGATTGGAAACCTTGGTTTAGTTGGGAATATCTTCATATTCCAGATTTTATTAGAAATTGTATGAAGAATTGTTAGCAGTAGGTACAGATCTTTTTCGGAAAAGAAAATCATCTTGAAATATCTGGGTGGGTGCGAAAGATGTGGTATTAATTTTATCTGCGAGTTTATCAGCAGTACGCCATCTGGTCGCAAATGTTAAAGCCATTGGGGGTGAAAATCAACTTCGGCGGAGGCACAAAACCGGCAGTAGTGAATCAGCTGCCTGTGATAACCCCACCTGGTTTTCCTTTCCATTGAATTCATCACTGCGAGTACAAAAATTATGCATTTGCCACTTACAGCATATATTTCTTTTATCATTTAGCTAAAGTGTAACTGTTCTTGGCTTTTCTTCTCTGCAGAAAAATGCATTGAATGGAATGGAAAATGGAGCAGGGTGTATACGGATGGCCGATTCGCTACCACCTGCTTTGTGCCCCTGCCAAAGTTGCATTTCACCCCCATTGTTTGTAAATCACAAGGAGATAAGTAATGACCAGGAAATCAAAATATTTTACCATAACCAGAGGTTATAGATGGATACCATGTAATGTAGGTTAAATTGCATACATAATAACAAAAGTAACTCATTGCTTGTAAAAAAAAATATGGTGCTACAAGTTCATTTTTGTAGTTAGATTTTTACTGATAAACAGGGCTGTTTTGGTGACGTATGATCTAACACTGCACAGGTTACTGGATGCAAGCATTATACACCAGAGAATAGTCCCTACTTTAGCAACCCTGAAAAAGAGTGAAAGGGGGAAAAATTGGGTCGCGCCTCCTTTGGGGCACTAACTTCGCCAGGGCGCTACTTTTAGCGCCCCAAAAAAATTAGCACCCCTGCGCCCGAAATTCACTGGTAGCGCCCCAAGAGGGAGGCGGGGCGCTACTGGAAGTGTCCCACCTCCCTCTTGGGGCGCTGCGAGTGAATATCACGGCCCGACAGGCGGCACGTTGTGCCGCGGTACTACAGGCCTTCCTCCCCTTATTAAAGGGGAGGGGCTGAGCACAGCACAACCCGGGGCCCAGCTGGGCCACCAGGGATCGGAGTGCCGGCAAAAGAGCCCGGCACTCGAGAAGTGCCGAGCTCATGGAGCGCAGCCGGCACCCTGCAGGGGGGGGGGACTGCTCAGGAGGCCGGGGACAGCAACGGGGGCAGGTGCTGGCAGGCTTCCAGCAACAAAAATGACCGCCCGGCACCTCCCCTTTAATTTGCGCCGCCCCGGCCGCAGCTAGGCCCCCCTCACCTTGTCGGACGTAGCGTCCGGCGGTAAGTCAGGGGGCGCTACCGAAGATCGCAGCAGGGACACTGCGCACGGCAATGATGTTATCGCCGGAGATGCAGCACCACGGGATGTTAACGGTTAGCGGGCCTCCTGCTGAATTTCGCGGGCAGCGTTGGCGGCGCCGCGCCCAGGCGCTAGTTGCTTTGCGCCCCGTTAGCGCTCATCAACCAAATTTTTCCCACAATTTTTTTTTACTTAAATGAATTTAGCTGAAACGTATAATACAATCATTCACTTCAAGTTGAAGTCTAAAACTGGTATAACAGTTCCCCATGGGTTATGTGGAGGGCATTTTTTCACCATCCTAGTTACTTCTGTAATGATTTTGCCATTGTATCTACATCATGTAGCTGGAAAATCCAGTACCTGCCCGCCATCTCATGTTTTTATGCTAAATTTGGGAAAGTGAATAAGGTCTGATGTATAAATAATATTGGAGGCCACCAAATAGTTTATGTGAAAGTAAAATGTTGGAAGCACTTCAATCTAATTAGTTTTGCTATAACACAGTATTGTTTCAAAATTTCAGTATAGTTTTCACATGTTGACTACTTTTTACATGTGGTAGGTTTAAGTTAATTTGGAATCTCTCAAGGACTGTATCTAATTCTTCTGTGCTTTGAGGCCCTTCTGCAATGTTCACATCTATCCTAGAAAAGGTTATTGATCTAGCATCCAGTGGTGGATTAATAAGAACTTTAGAATCTCTGATGGCTGCCGGGTTAATCTATCTTGTTTAACTTGCACGTAAATCTGTGGTGGGGAAGGAGCAGTCCAAAAGGATTAAGTAGAGTTTTACCATGCAATAAACACATTCCAGCTCCGCAGGCTGGCATGTTTAGTGGCTCACTTTGGTATAACTTTGTTTTGGAAAAGGAAAAGTATTTGTTATCTCCTTTTATATTTGTACACATTTCTATTAGTGTTGTGTTTTAATTTTTTAACTTAATATCTAAATAGTTGTGGCTTTAAACCAACATGTCATGTTGGGGCTCCTTTAAGTTCACCAAAATGACTCATTTTCTTTTTAATTACTTAATCATTCTCCAGCACTTTATTATAGGAATTAGTTTATGGCAAGACAGCCCAGCCTGTGCACATCTCTACAGATGCTATCAGTGCTGCTCCATAATTAAGAACATACGCACCCATCCTTTCTCCCCTCCCCCCTAGCTTCGTTCCCAGAAGTCTGAGTCTGAATGTGAATATGGTGCACTGGGAGACTGGAATGTCACTCTAATGTCTTTTTGGAGAGTTCTGTGCTTTAGTTTTATAGTTGTCAGGCTGTCTTATCCTAGTTATTTATATTTTGGTAGTGAGACTTAAAACTTGTACTGTTGCTAAAATGATTGTTTAAATGTTATATACGTTGTGTTCGGTAGATGATTTACGAATTTTAATGAGTAGGAGATCCTCTTAATATGATTGGGAAAGAGTGTACAATTCAGAAGCATAAACATTTACAAGCAGTAGCCAGTAAGTGTTTAAATGTAATTAAGGATATTCGGAGTTTATTCACTTATTATATTCTTCTCAATCTTTTTTGAAATAAATGTCACAGTGATCTACAAAGTTGACTCAATGTGGAAACTGACATGGTTATATGTATAGTAATCCAGATCATTGGTTTGTGGTATCCTCTTCAATGGTTTAACAATAATGTTCTCTGGTGCAGTAAAACATAAGTATAGTGGCGTGGTGAAGCATTTTTAGTTTTTTAAACAGCTGTGAAGGAAAGCATAGGACTACTTCAACATCCACTTAAATAGCAACTAGCTGGTAAGAGGGCATTTCATAAAGTAGGAATGCGGATAATTTATGTATCCTCCAGTGTGGTAGTGTTGAGAGTTTCCTTCTGTATGAGGGACTGTTCTCACCTAAGATGGAGCTTTAACATAAGATGTGGTGGGGGTGGGGCAGCAGGAGAAGAATCTAGACAGCTGTTCCTAGTTTCACCAGATTATAGTACAATATGTGGTGTGCAAAACCAAACAAAGTGAAGAGTTGTTGGTACATTAAAAATATAAGACTCAGTATGCATAGTTGCAATTTTTGAAATAAAATCCTGGTGTTTGATGTTGAAGACAAAGGTTGGGGCCTCAGTGGGCAATACCCAATTACTCCTGTCCTTTTCAGTCGACTGGTGGAGCATCATATAATCCCCACAGGGTGATGTCACCACTTTCTTGGACCCACACCAACAGGAGAAATTGGCCAGTCATGGGTCATAATCTGGTTGACATGCCTGTGACCTCTCGTTAGGTTATTAATGTAGGTCGCTGACACCAGAATAGAAACAACAGACTTACTTGGTTACAAAGCTGTGTCAGTGGAAACCTAGAAGGATCTGCTGAAAGTGTTAGATGAAGTAGGGTGTGAGGAGCCTCGTGTGGCGCATAAACACTGGCATGGACCTGTTAGGCCGGATGGCCTGATTGTGCTGTAAATTCTATGTAGTAGTGTGTCAAACATCAGCACACATGAAAAAGTAGCGCACTGATATTCTGGTTCATCTTTATGTCTTAAAAGAAACAAAATGTAGGGCTCCTGAACTCCCAGGCTCCATTACCATTGTATCTGTTCTCAGCGGGGGTGCCAGTAGGGATGTTTAGGGACTTGCTACCCTTGAACTAGGAAATTGAAAATCAGTCGGGGTTTCAACTCCTCATTGCTTTCGAGTCAGTGTTTAATGAGGTATTTTGCCATTTGATGCCCCCCATGATAAAATAGCCAGCCAACACTTGCCCACCTCTCTAACCTCCTGCAGCATTACAATCCTCTGAGATGTCTGTGTTTCTCCAATTCTGGCCTCTTGCACATCACTGACTTTCATCGCTCCTCCATTGGGGCTGTACCTTCAGCTGCCAAGTCCCTAAGCTCTGATTCTTGCCCTAAACCTCTCCACCTCTCTGTAATGTCCGTGTGTAATTGAGACACGGACTGCAGAAGTTGGTTATAACAGGTGTTTACTGAACGGAGACAAAACTAGAACTACTATGCAAGGTTACTACACAGGCTTATATACAGGGGTGGTCACTACTGGTACTGCAGTATACAGGGGCTGCAGAATATAGTTCCTTCTTCAGGTTACATACACTACAATTCCTCCCCTTTTAGCTAAACAGTACATAACATTCGATTAATAATTAAATAACATATTTACAATTACAGTTGCTGTATACATTAGCTGAAGTTAATCAATTATAAATTCAGTCTTTGAGGAGGCTTCCTGATTCTGTCCAGATAACGTCTCTTTGGGGTATCAGGTTCTTCTGGCAAAGTTGATTCGGGATCAACGTCGTTGTTTGGTTCGTCTGCTTCCAATATCACCGATTCTGAGGTAGATGCAATTGGTACTTCGGTTTCATCACCAGGTGTATAGGATCGCGGTGTAGATTTGACGTTTTCCAGTGACTCTAGAATCTGGTCAGCATGGCGTCTTACAATGCTCTCTCCAACGTCCACGGTATACATTAGAGGTCCTTGCCGTGTGCAGATCGTTCCTGGCTGCCATTTCTCTGTGCGGTAGTCAAAACTGGTTGACCTATCTTGAAACTCCTGGTTGGCCTTTCATTCATATTCTGAAACTGCCTGTTCTCCACATCTCTTCTGATGTTTGGCTTAAACAAATCCAAGCGGCATCTTAGTCTTCGATTGAAGAACATCATGGCTGGAGTTTGGTTGGTAACCGCATGTGTCACATTCCGGTAGGCAAACAAGAAGTTATCCACCTTGTGTTGTAGGGGTATGTCTTCATTACACATTGCCTTGATAGCCTTCTTGAATGTTTGAACGAACCTCTCAGCCAATCCATTGGTGGCTGGATGATATGGGGCGGATGTGTAATGCTTAACACCATTGTTCTTTAAGAACCTCCGGAACTCTTCAGACACAAACTGTGGTCCATTGTCGGAGCAAATCTGTTCAGGCAGCCCATTTCTGGCGAATATGGTTCGTAAGACTGTGATAGTTTTTTCTGTGGTGGTTGAGGACATTTTTATTACCTCTGGCCACTTTGAATGTGCATCTACCGCAATTAAAAACATCGAGTCCATAAATGGACCAGCAAAATCAATGTGCACCCTTTGCCATGGAGATGAGGGCCACTCCCATGGATGTAGAGGGGCTTGTGGTGGGGCATTTTGGACCTTCTGGCATCCTGTACAGCTCTTGGTCATCTCTTCGATTTCGCTATCGATTCCCGGCCACCACACAAACGCTCTGGCTAAGTTCTTCATTTTTACCCCTCCCAGATGACCCTCATGAAGCTCATTGAGCACTCTATCCTTCAATTTGGGTGGAATTACTACTCTGGATCCACACATCAAGGTTCCTTGGCACACTGACAGCTGTTCTCTTCTCGGCGAGAATGCTGGCAACAGTGGTTCGCCATGTGCTGGCCATCCCTTCACCGTTAAATCATAGACCCTGGAGAGTGTCGGGTCATTTCGTGTTTCCTTTTCTATGTTTGCATTCGTCACAGGTAGACATTTGACTATGGTCGAGTGGAATATCTCCACAGGATCCACTGCAGGTGCTGCTTCCACCATCGGCAACGGTAGGCGCGACAATCCATCAGCATTCCCATGCTGTTTAGTTCCTTTGTACTCGATGTCATATTGGTGTGCCCCTAGGAAAAGGGACCACCTCTGTAGCCGTTGTGCTGTCATTATCGGGACGCCCTTCTGAGGGTTGAAAATGGAGACAAGAGGTTGATGATCAGTTAGTAGAGTAAATTTCTGTCCGTGTAGGTAGTGATTGAACTTCTTCACCCCCCACACCAGGCTGAGGGCCTCTCTGTCAATCTGGGCGTAGTTACGCTCGGCTGAAGTTAACGAGCGTGACGCAAAAACTATCGGCCTCTCTGAACCATCAAGGAATTTATGTGACAGTACCGCTCCAATGCCATAGGGAGACGCATCACACGCCAGTCTTATCGGTAGTGATGGGTTGTAGTGAGCCAATACTTCTCTTGAAGTGATCAGGTCTTTATACTTCTGAAAGGCCCGCTTACATTCATTGCTCCATTTCCACGCTACTCCAGTTTGTAGCAGGGCGTTCAGTGGGTGCAGAATTGTGGACAAATTCGGCAAAAACTTATGGTAGTAATTCACCAATCCGAGGAATGACCTCAGTTGCGACACATTTTCAGGCGCTGGAGCCTTAACTACCGCTTCAATTTTGTCAGGGGACTTATGTAACCCCTCTTCATCAATCACGTGGCCACAAAATGATATCTGTTTCTTAAAAAACTCGCACTTGGGGCGATTGGCTCGTAGCCCATGTTCTCTTAGTCTAGTGAGCACCTGCTCTAGGTTGGCAAGGTGTTCACTGTCATTTTCACCTGTCACTAGGATGTCGTCCAAGTAACACTGAGTCCCCGGAATCCCTTGCAGGACTTGTTCCATCGCTCTTTGCCATATTGCCGGGGCCGATGCTACTCCGAATACCAGTCGATTATACTGGTAAAGACCTTTGTGAGTGTTTATCGTGAGATATTTCCTAGAGGATTCTTCAACCTCCATCTGCAAATATGCTTGTGCTCGGTCAATTTTTGTAAAACGCTTCCCTCCAGAAGTGAGGCGAAAATATATTCTATCCTCGGAAGAGGATACTGTACTGTGTGAAGGACTGGGTTCACAGTCACCTTGAAGTCCCCACAGATGCGAACCTTCCTTGGCTCCTCAGACTTATTGTTTAATGTTTTCTTCATGACAGGAACGATGGGTGTCGCCCACTCGCTCCAGTCTACCTTAGATAACACGCCTGCATTCTCCAGATTCTCCAGCTCTGCCTCGACGGCTGGGCGAATTGCATACGGTACCGGTCTTGCTTTGAAAAACTTGGGAATTGCATTCTCTTCTATTTTTATCGAGGCGGTTACGCCTTTAAGAGTTCCCAGTCCTTGTTGAAATACCTCTTTAGCGTTAGCTAAGATTTTTGACAATTGTCCAGGTGTGACGTCGTCATCCTTTTTACCAGCCACAGTCAGTGCCTGAATGGAGTGCCAGTCTAAACTTATCTTTCTGATCCATTCACGTCCCAATAACAGTGGTCCACCATTTTGCAGTATGTACAGATACAATTTCTGTATTTCCTTGCCGTTGTATTCGACAGGCACCCTTATTTTCCCTCTGGGGTATACTTTCTGCCCCGTATACGTCTTCAAGACAATGGATGTGTCTTTCAAGGGTATGTGTGAGAATAGCCGCTCGTAGTCTCGTCGATTCATGACGGTCAGGGCTGATCCTGTATCCAATTCCATTTTGACTTGGGACCCTGCTATCGTGAGGGTGACCCAAATGGTTCGGTGATCCTCTTTTGCGATTACGTTGTGTAGTTTGAGACAGCTTAGTCTCTTGTTCCCGGATTCACTATCGCTCTTCTGGTCTTCGGAACTACTGTCCGTCATCTTTTGTACTTTCCTGTACTGTTCCTTAGTAGCCTTTTTGTTGTCGTTAGTCTTCTTCCCGGACCTGCAAACTCGTGCAATGTGTCCCATCTTTCCGCATTGCCTGCATGTTTTGTCCTTGGACCAGCAGTCCTTCTGGTCATGGGTTGTTCTGCCGCAGCGATAACATTTTTCAAATCCCCGTGTCATTTCATGGGTGCCGTATTCCTGTGGCTTTTGCTGTATTGCCGCAGCTCCCCTTGCTGCTGCTTCGTACGATACTGCCACGCTGAAAGCCTTATCTAGCGTCAGCTCTTTCTCTGAGAGTAACCTCTTCTGGGTTCCTTCACTCAGGAGTCCACAGACAAATTTGTCCCGTAGGGTATCTGCCAGTCCTCCTCCGAACTGGCAGTGCTTCGATAGCCCGCATAGTTCCGTAAGGTAATCAGCATTGCTCTCATCTTTATGCTGATTTCTCTTGTGGAATTTAAATCTTTCTGCTATCAGCAGCGGTGTAGGATTTAGGTGTTCTTGTAGGATATCAACAATTTCGTTAAAACTCTTCGCCATCGGTTTGATTGGAGTGATCAGGTTCCGCAATAGGCCGTACGTTCTTGCGCCCATTAAGTTTAGTAGTACCGATGCCTTTTTCTCATCGGCTACTTCATTTGCCTTGCAATATACTTCGACTCTTTCCACATACGTGGTCCAGTCTTCTATTGCATTATCGAAGGCAGTGATATTGCCAGTCTTCAGCATCTTGGAGATCTAAGATGGCGCCTCCCGCGCTTTGCCTTCTTCCCCGATTGAACAAAATGGCACCTCCCGCGCTTTGCCTTCCCGCTGCTGCTAGCGCTGTTGCTGGCGTTTTTATGCCTTGATGGCGATGCCCTATGGTCTTCGCGCGCTTCCCCCCACGCTGCTGCCAACGCTGCTCTTCGCGGTCCCCGTGGCAAACTGCAGCTCCTCGCGGCTTTCTGCACTTCTAATTTCTTTTATTTTAATTACTGTTCCCGTCGTCAGAGCAGACCCTATGGGACACTTTCCTCCCTCTTCTCGGGTCTGTACGCTGCCCGGCTTCGTAGCACCGGCCACGCCCTGTGTGCTCCACCCTCTCTCTCTCTCTCTTCCCGACAACGCTGCTCGGCCCCATTGAAAAGCCACCCGATCGCTCTCTAGCCCGCCGCAGCCCAGGAAGGATCAGTGTACTACCTGCCACCAGCCCGATTAGCTGGAACACCATAGACTGGATAACCAAGCCCCGCTCTCGACAGCCTCTCCTGCAAATCTTCCAATTCGATGAATCAGAGGGCGGTTGCCCACGGTCGACGCCCGTTTCTGCTGTTTGTTTTTTTTTCTTTTTGGATTTCTTCCTTCTGGCCTCGACCTCCAATAACTTCGCTTCAGGGATGGATCCCCGTGAGGTGGTGCAGAACTGTAGGTAAGTTCGGATCTGTTCGTCGCCAATGTAATGTCCGTGTGTAATTGAGACACGGACTGCAGAAGTCGGTTATAACAGGTGCTTACTGAACGGAGACAAAACTGGAACTACTATGCAAGGTTACTACACAGGCTTATATACAGGGGTGGTCACTACTGGTACTGCAGTATACAGGGGCTGCAGAATATAGTTCCTTCTTCAGGTTACATACACTACACTCTCTACCTCTCTTTCCTCCTTTAAAATGATCCTTTAAAATAATCCTTAAAACCTATCTTTTGACCAAGCTCTTCATCTAACCCTATCAACATATCAGAAATGGGGATGTTCACTGATGACTGTACAGTGTTCGGTGCCATTCGCAACTCCTCAGATAATGAAGCAGTCGATGCCCGCATGCAACAAGACCTGGACAACATTCAGGCTTGGGCTGATAAGTGGCAGGTAACATTCGCACCACACAAGTGCCAGGCAATGACTATCTCCAACAAACGAGAGTCTAGCCACCGCCCCTTAACGTTCAACAGTATTACCATCGCCGAATTCCCCACCATCAACATCCTAGGGGTCACCATTGACCAGAAACAATACTGGACCAGCCACATAAATACTGTGGCAACAAGAGCAGGTCAGAGGCTGGGTATTCTGCGGTGGGTGTCTCACCTTCTAACTCCCCAAAGCCTTTCCGCCATCTACAAGGCACAAGTCCGGAGTGTGATGGAATACTCTTGACTTGCCTGGATGAGTGCAGCTCCAACAACACTCAAGAAGCTCGACACCATCCAGGACAAAGCAGCCCGCTTGATTGGCACCCCAACCACTGCCTTAAACATTCACTCCCTCCACCACTGGCGTACCATGGCTGTAGTGTGTACCATCTACAAGATGCACTGTAGTAACTCGCCAAGGCTTCTTCAGCAGCACCTCCCAAACCCGCGACCTCTACCACCTAGAAGGACAAGGGCAGCAGGTGCATGGGAACACCACCACCTCCAAGTTCGCCTCCAAGTCACACACCATCCTGACTTGGAAGTATATCAACGTTCCTTTATCGTTGCTGGGTCAATATCCTGGAACTCCCTCCCTAACAGCACTGTGGGAGTACCTTCACCACACGGACTGCAGCGGTTCAAGAAGGCGGCTCACCACCGCCTTCTCAGGCAACTAGGAATGGGCAATAAATGCTGGCCTTGCCAGCGACGCCCACATCCCATGAACGAATAAAAAAAAAATTCTATTCCTTTATCCCTCGTGCTTATCCAGCTTCCCCTTAAATGCATCTCTTTGAGTGAACTTTCCAACTGTTGTGTTAAGCTGTGGCTCAGTTGGTAGCACCCTCGCCTCTGAGTTAGAAGGTTGTGGGTTCAAGTCCCACTCCAGGCACTTGAACGCATAAATCTAGGCTGGCACTCCAGTGCAGTGCTGAGGGAGTGCTACACTGGTGGAGGTGCCGTCTTTCGGATGAGACGTTAAACCGAGGTCCCGTTTGCTCTCTCAGGTGGACGTAAAAGATCCCACGGCACTATTTCGAAGAAGAGCAGGAGAGTTATCCCCGATGTCCTGGCCAATATTTATCCCTCAATCAATGTAACAAAAACTGTTTATCTGGCCATTATCACATTGCTGTTTGTGGGAGCTTGCTGTGCGCAAATTGGCTGTCACGTTTCACACAGTACAACAGTGACTACACTCCAAAAATACTTCATTGGCTGTAAAGCGCTTTGAGACATCCGGTGGTCATGAAAGGCGCTATATAAATGCAAATCTTTCTTTCTTGCTTTCTTTAACATGTACCAGACAAGTGGCAATTCTGCGCTATGAATAAATATTGATCCTGTTTAACAGTGACTACCAGGTGAAGATGGGCTTGTTGGAAAAGTCAATCAGCAAAATCTTTCCTGGGCCATGAAATACTAGTTCAGTTAAGTGTGGACTTAAGTCTTCAATACAGCATTGATTTAGCTATGTAGCTACGAGGGAAGTGGCGGTAGGGATTGTGGATGCATTAGTAATAATTTTCCAAAACTCCCTGGACTCAGCAAAGGTCCCGGCAGACTGGAAAACTGCTAATGTAACACCCTTATTTAAAAAGGGCAGTAGACAGAAGGCTGGAAACTATAGACCGGTTAGCCTAACATCTGTGGTAGGTAAAATTTTGGAGTCCACTATTAAGGAGACAGTAACAGGACATTTGGATAATCATAATTTAATAGGACAAAGTCAGCATGGTTTTATGAAGGGGAAGTCATGTTTGACAAATTTGCTGGAGTTCTTTGAGGAAGTAACATATAGGGTGGATAAAGGGGAACCAGTGGACGTAGTGTATTTAGACTTCCAAAAGGCATTTGACAAGGTGCCACACAAAAGATTATTGCTTAAGATAAAAAATCACGGGATTGGGGTGATGCGCTATCAATTACTCAAAAGACTGAGGTTAAGCGAGTACCTAACAGGCTTTTATTAACAAGAGAATGAAGGTGTGCCTCGAGTGATCGACCAGCCCAGAATACAGAGGGACTGTGGAGCAGTCACCTTTATACCTGGACTCGTGGGAGGAGTCAGCCGAGGCATGTACAGACATGTACACAGTGGCATACAAACAGTGGTTTACCACATTCACCCCTTGTTTAAAAATGAGTCCGGCGGGGTGAAGTGTATTAAAAGTTTGTATATTGGAGTCTCTCTGGAGGTCTTGTCTGCCGCTGTGATCGACGTGGCGACGGCAGGGGTAGTGAAGCTTCCGGCGTCGAGTCCCACGTAGGCTGGGGCACTGGTGTGTAGTACTCGTGGGTGTCGAGCGGGTCGCGGGGCCCAGGCGTGCCGTCTGCTGGGGTTGGATATTGGATCGTGGGGGGGGGGTGGTAGTGGGTAGTGGGTTACTGGGGCCTCCGAGGGTGCGAGGTCTCGTATGGAGACTGTGTCCTCCCGCCCGTCCGGGTACGCAATGTAAGCGTGGAGGAGGTCGACCCTCTCGACCAGGGGGTCCGTTTTATGGGTCCTCACGTGTCTTCTCAGTAGGACCGGCCCTGGGGACGTCAGCCATGGTGGTAGCGATGTCCCCGATGTGGACTTCCTTGGGAAGACAAACATTTTTTCATGAGGGGTGGCGTTAGTGGCAGTGCAGAGCAGTGACTGAATAGAGTGGAGCGCATCGGGGAGCACATCCTGCCAGCGGGAGGTCGGAAGGCCCCTAGACTTTAAGGCTAGCAGGGCGGCCTTCCAAACTGTCGCATTCTCTCTTTCCACCTGTCCGTTCCCCCGGGGGTTGTAACTGGTGGTCCTGCTTGTGGCAATACCCCTAGCGAGCAGGTACTGGCGGAGTTCGTCGCTCATAAACGATGAGCCCCGGTTGCTATGGATATAGCTGGGGAAACCGAACAGGGTGAAGAGGTCGTTTAGACATTTAATGACCGTGGCACTTGTCATGTCCGGGCAGGGGATGGCGAACGGGAAACGGGAGTACTCATCAATAATGTTGAGGAAGTACACATTGCGGTCGGAGGAGGGGAGAGGCCCTTTAAAATCAACGCTCAGGCGCTCGAAGGGGCGAGTGGCTTTTATCAGGTGAGCCCTGTCTGGTCTATAAAAGTGCGGTTTGCACTCAGCGCAGACTTGGCACTTCCTGGTCATGGTCCTGACCTCCTCAATGGAGTAAGGCAGGTTGCGGGCCTTGATGAAGTGGAAGAACCTGGTGACCCCCGGGTGGCAGAGATCATTGTGGAGGGCCCGCAGTCTATCGATCTGCGCGCTGGCGCAGGTGCCACGCGATAGAGCATCCGGGGGTTCATTGAGCTTCCCGGGCCGGTACAAGATCTCGTAATTGTAGGTGGAAAGTTCGATTCTCCACCTCAAGATCTTGTCGTTTTTGATTTTGCCCCTCTGCTTGTTGTTAAACATAAAAGCAACTGAACGCTGGTCAGTGAGCAGGGTAAATCGTTTTCCGGCCAGGTAGTGCCTCCAATGACGCACAGCCTCCACAATAGCCTGGGCCTCCTTCTCAACAGCGGAGTGTCTGGTCTCCGGGCCCTGGAGGGCTCGTGAAAAGAAGGCCACGGGTCTCCCCGCCTGATTAAGGGTAGCGGCCAGGGCAAAGTTGGACGCGTCGCTTTCCACCTGGAAGGGGATGGATTCGTCCACTGCGTGCATGGTGGCTTTGGCAATGTCTTCCTTGATACGGTGGAAGGCTAAGCGGGCCTCTGCCGTCACGGGAAAAGAGGTGGACTTGATCAGCGGACGGGCCTTGTCCGCATAGTAGGGGACCCACTGGGCGTAATAGGAGAAAAACCCTAGGCACCTCTTCAGGGCCTTGAGGCAGTGGGGCAGTGGGAGTTCCATAAGGGGACGCATCCGGTCGGGGTCGGGACCGATGACTCCGTGTTCCACAACACAGCCAAGGATGGCGAGGCGAGTTGTGCGGAATATGCACTTCTCCTTGTTATACGTCAGGTTCAGGAGTTGGGCGGTGCAGAGGAATTTTTCGAGGTTTGCGTCATGGTCCTGCAAGTCATGGCCGCAGATGGTCACATTGTCCAGATATGGGAAAGTGGCCTGCAACACATTTTGATCGACTATCCGGTCCATCTCCCTTTGGAAGACGGAGACCCCGTTGGTGACGCCAAAGGGAACCCGAAGGAAGTGATAGAGGCGGCCGTTTGCCTCAAAGGCAGTATACTGGCGGTCCTCAGGGCGGATAGGGAGCTGGTGGTACGCTGATTTCAGGTCAATGGTCGAGAAGACGCGGTACTGCGCGATCTGGTTGACCATATCAGCTATGCGGGGGAGTGGGTAAGCGTCCAGCAGGGTGTAGCGATTTATTGTCTGGCTGTAGTCGATGACCAGGCGCTGCTTCTCGCCGGTCTTAACGACCACAACCTAGGCTCACCAGGGGCTGGTGCTGCTCTCAATAATCCCCTCCTTCAGGAGCCGCTCCACTTCGGTTTTAATGAAAACCCTGTCCCCGGCACTGTATCGCCTGCTCTTTGTGGCGATGGGCTTACAGTCGGGGGTGAGGTTAGCAAACAGTGGGGGGGGGGGGGTTGACTCTGAGTGTGGAGAGGTTGCACCTGGTGCGCGGCGGGCAATTTGGAAGCTGCTGGCTGCGGACTGTGAGTGGGGGGAGGGGTCCACCGTACGCCATCGTAACACTTTTAAGGTGGCACTGAAAATCTAACCCCAGTAGGACGGCAGCGCAGAGGTGGGGCAGGACCAGAAGTTTAAAATTATCGTACACAGTCCCGTCTACTAAGAGTGTCACCACGCAGTAGTCGCCAATGTCCGCCGACTGGGACTCGGAGGCCATAGAAATCCGCTGGTGCGCAGGCAGGACTGGGAGAGAGCAACGCCGCACCGTGTCGGGGTGGATGAAGCTCTCCGTGCTCCCAGAGTCAAAAAGGTAGATTGTTTCGTGACCATTTACCTTAATGTCCATTGTGGACCGGGCCAGTTGGTGCGGTCTCGCTTGGTCCAGCGTAACGGAGGCCAGCGTAGGGGTCGGTGTGTCGTTGCGGGCATCAGATGAGGCGGTGTTGGGGGCCAAGATGGCGGCTGGCGTCCAAGATGGCGGCGTCCATGATCCCCATGTGGCTGGAGGCGTCCAAAATGGCTGCTGTTCCGGTGGTTCGCACATGGCTGGGGAGGCCCAAGATGGCGGCCCACACGCGGTGCTGCTGGGGTTCGGGGTGGCTTTGGCCCTGCAGACGCTGGCGTAGTGTCCCTTCTTCCCGCAGCCCGAGCAGATCGCATTTTTCGCCGGGCAGCGCGCTCTGGGGTGTTTGGCCTGGCCACAGAAGTAGCATTTCTGGCCTTGGGACACTGCTGCGGTAGTTGGGCCGTTGCTGGGATGTGGCTGGGGTGGCACGGCGCTATGAGACGGTCCTACCGTGTCCCAGGCTGTCGTTCCCCGCGGCGTCCACAGTGCAGAGGAGTAGGCATCCATGCCCCGGTAGGCTGCGTCCAATGATAGTGCGAGTTCAGAGGCCTTGTTGAGGTCGAGGTCACTCTGCTCCAACAGTCGCTGTCGGGTGTAATTGGACCTGTGGCCCGCCACAAAAGCGTCCCGGATAAGTTCCTCTGTGTACACGGCGGCCTTTACATCCTTACAACCACAGGCCCGGCCAAGCACAGACAGTGCCTGAAGGTATTCCTCGGTCGATTCCCCAGGTTGTTGTTTACGACTCCCCAGGAGGTGCCTGGCGTACACCTCGTTCACTGGGCGCGTGTACTGGTCCTTGAGGAGCTTGAGAGCAGCCGTGTACGAGGTCGCGTCCTGGATGACCGAGTACGCTCGGTGGTTCACTTTGGATATCAGGACATCCAGTTTGTCCTCATCCGATTTGACCGTTGCAGCGGAGGCGATCAGGAATTTTTCAAAGCACTTAAGCCAGTGAGCAAACTTGGCGGATGCGTCCGCCTCCCGATGGTCTAAGTCCAGGCATGCTGGTGTGAGGATCTTCTCCATTATAAAAAATCTTGTTAATAAAATTGATGCGCTATCAATTACTCAAAAGACTGAGGTTAAGCGAGTAACTAACAGGCTTTTATTAACAAGAGAATGAAGGTGTGCCTCGAGTGATCGACCAGCCCAGAATACAGAGGGACTGTGGAGCAGTCACCTTTATACCTGGACTCGTGGGAGGAGTCAGCCGAGGCATGTACAGACATGTACACAGTGGAATACAAACAGTGGTTTACCACATGGGGGTAATATTCTGGCATGGATAGAGGATTGGCTATCTAACAGAAAGCAGAGAGTTGGGATAAATGGTTCATTCTCAGACTGGCAATCAGTAACTAGTGATGTTCCGCAGGGGTCAGTGCTGGGTCCCCAACTCTTTACAATCTATATTAACGATTTGGAGGAGGGGACCGAGTGTAACATATCAAAGTTTGCAGATGATACTAAGATGGGAGGGAAAGTAGTGAGTGAGGAGGACATAAAAAACCTGCAAGGGAACATCGACAGGCTAAGTAAATGGGCAGAGATTTGGCAGATGGAATACAATACTGGAAAGTGTGAGGTTATGCACTTTGGCAGGAAAAATCGTAGAGCAAGTTATTATCTTAATGGCAAGAAACTGGAAAGTACTGAATTACAAAGGGATCTGGGGGTCCTGGTGCACGAAACTCAAAAGGTTAGTATGCAGGTGCAGCAAGTGATTAAGAAGGCCAATGGAATGTTGGCTTTCATTGCTAGGGGGATAGAATATAACAATAGGGAGGTATTGCTTCAGTTGTACAAGGTATTGGTGAGACCGCACCTGGAATACTGCATACAGTTTTGGTGTCCATACTTAAGAAAAGACATACTTGCTCTCGAGTCAGTACAAAGAAGGTTCACTCGGTTAATCCCGGGGATGAGGGGATGGACATATGAGGAGAGGTTGAGTAGATTGGGACTCTACTCATTGGAGTTCAGAAGAATGAGAGGTGATCTTATTGAAACATATAAGATTGTGAAGGAGTTGGATCGGGTGGATGCGGGGAGGATGTTCCCGATGATGGGTGAAACTAGAACTAGGGGGCATAGTCTTAGAATAAGGGGCTGCTCTTTCAAAACTGAGATGAGGAGGAACTACTTCACTCAGAGGGTGGTAGGTCCATGGAATATGCTGCCCCAAAAAGCTGTAGAAGCTACATCATTACATAAATTTAAAACAGAAGTAGACAGTTTCCGAGAAGTAAAGGGAATTAAGGGTTACAGGGAGCGGGCAGGAATTTGGACATGAGTCTAGGTTCGAATCGGACATGGCCCTGTGGGTAGCGGAGCGGGCCCAGGGGCCGTGTAGCCTGATCCTGCTCCTATTTCGTGTGTCTAATTCTGTTAGATTCAGGAGATGGTTCTGTGATAGTAGATTGGCGGTTAGGATCAGATCAGCCATGATCTTATTGAATGGCGGAGCAGGCTCGAGGGGCCGATTGGCCTACTCCTGCTCCTATTTCTTATGTTCTTATTTCTGGAATAGCTTAAATTTAACACACACAAAAAAAAGCTGATGGCACTAGAAATCAGCTGTAACAGGGGGCAAAAAAAGTACATGAATTAAGTTGTCATATAAATTGGAGAATTTAAGCAGTGTTACGTTAACATTTTCTGGGAGGAGGCGAAGCAATCATTTGTGTGGAGCTGCTTCACTTTCACATGCATGCCAGCTGTCAGTGTTTTGTGCTGACATCAGTGTTTTAGGGGCCCGGGCCATGTGTTGGTGTTTGCTGACAAAAGATTAGTGCGGATCTCACCTCCTCCCCTCCGTACCACTCCTATGAGATTGCACAGGGAGGAAAGAATATTACAAGATTGAACTGGATTGGAGGGGGAGGGGGAGGGGAAGAAGAGTGCTAGGTTGAACTCGGAGTTGGAAGGGGTTCAGTGTCTCTGTGAACTGAAGTGGGGGTTCGATTGGACGTGGGAGAGTGACTGTTGAGGTAAATTTTGGGTCTGTTGAAAATCCAAATGCCACTTTGTTTGTTCCTGTTTAGATTGAAAATCTATGCTTTATAAAAGTATATAAGTGCTTAAGAATAACCAGAATGCATAATTTTTTAATATAAAAATTCTAAGTGTCATGGGGAAGTATGCCCCTAGGACCCCCTAGAAATGTGCCACCATGTTTTGTACCTTCACCATTTGTATGTTCCCCGTTTAAGGTTTTGCATACTTCATTTGTTTTCCTGCATAATATGAGTGAAATAAATATTGAGTATACTTACAGCTTAAGTTACAAGTTTATGTACTGACTATTTTCACATAGGTTTATAATCAGAGTTGTTTCTGAGTTGCCAGCTTTTTGAGGGTTGTATCAGCTTTTTGAAGCTGTTGGTTGTGTGCTTTCATGGTATCTCTTGCTCTCCTCCCTTCATATCTTTATCTTGGCTGCCTTCTTTAGCTGGGATGAAGGGTCTGGGCTACAAACTTGTCCCTAGTTGCCGTCAAAATATTTCAGTATAACCTGATGAGAAAGGAGCATGCTTTGTGGGTGCAGTGAATCACATTATTAATGTGCAGTAACCCTCCCTTAGCTATTAATTCAGTTCAGATATGGGCTGAAGCTACAATTTGAATCCGGAGGGTAGAAATTCATTTGAGCCTGTTTTCAGGCCCAGAATGTCCCAACTAGGAGGCCCAAGAACGGCCCAAAATTAGGTCTCGGACCTCATTTGAATAATTTAGGTGCGCTGTCGACACTTGCTGCAACCCCATAGGCAACTAATCCATTTCAGGAGATGAATTTGGAGCCGCTTCCTTCACCGGCAGCAGCTCTCGCGTAAGTCCCGGAGTGGTGGGCTGGGGTGGAAGGAGAGGACAGTTATGTTACGTCCGTGTAATAATAAGAAAAGGACTGCAGAGAACGGTACAACAGGTGTTTACTCAACATGGTTCAAACTGCAACTGACTGTACAGATCACTACTCAGGGTTTATATACAGGTGTGGTCACTGCCGGTACTACAGGATACAGGAGCTGTAAAAAGCAGTTCTCCCCCTTAAAGGTACATACATTACAATTCCTCCCCTTTTAGATTAACAGTACCATAACACTCATTTAACAATTAAATATCAAACTAATTACAATTAACACTTTTAACATGCAACATTAACTGAAAATAGTCTATTTATAAATTCAGTCTTTGGGGAGGCTTCCTGATTCTTTCTGGATAACGCCTTTCCCGAGTGTCTCGCTCTTGGTGCGGAGGCGATTCTAACACCCTGTCGTCAGTTGATTCATCAGTTTCCAATGCTATTGTTTCTGAGGTAGATGCGACCTGTACGTCGGGTTCCTCACCAGGTACGTATGGCCGAGACATGGGGTTGACTCGTTCCTGTGACTCTAGGATCTGGTCAGCATGGCGTCTCACAATGTTCTCCCCAACATCCACTGTGTACATTAGTGGCCCCTGCCGTGTGCATATCGTTCCTGGTTGCCATTTCTCTGTTCGGTAGTCGCGGGCCAAGACTGGTTGCCCTACATTGAAGCTCCTTGTCGGCTTCTCATTGATGTGCTGGAATTGCTTACTCTCAACATCTCTTCGTACATTTGGTCTGAGCAAATCCAGACGAGATCTCAACCTTCGGTTAAAGAACATCATGGCCGGTGCCTGGTTGGTGACTGCATGTGTCGCATTTCTGTAGGCTAACAGGAAATTGTCCATCTTATGCTGCAGTGGAATGTCGTCATCGCACATGGCCTTTACTGCTTTTTTAAAGGTTTGTACGAACCTCTCAGCCAATCCATTTGTGGCTGGATGATACGGGGTGGATGTGTAATGCCTTACCCCATTCCTTTTCATAAATCTTCGGACACAAACTGTGGTCCGTTATCAGAGCAAATCTGCTCTGGCAAGCCGTTCCTGGCAAAAATGGTCCGTAGGACTGCAATAGTTTTCTCCGTGGTGGTGGAGGACATTTTGATCACCTCAGGCCATTTCGAGTGCGCATCCACGGCTATTAAAAACATTGAGTCCATGAATGGACCAGCAAAATCAATATGCACCCGTTGCCATGGAGATGAGGGCCACTCCCATGGGTGTAGAGGGGCATGTGGTGGTGCATTTTGGACCTTCTGGCATCCTGAGCAGCTCTTTGTCAGGTCCTCGATTTGCTCATCGATCCCCGGCCACCACACATAAGCCCTAGCAAGGCTTTTCATTTTCACCCCTCCCAGATGACCTTCGTGAAGCTCATTGAGCACTCTCTCCCTTAACTTGGGTGGAATTACCACTCGGGATCCACACATCAAGGTCCGCTGGCATACTGACAGCTGTTCTCTTCTGGATGAGAATGCTGGCAACAGTGAGTCGCCATGTGCTGGCCATCCCTTCACCGTCAAATCATATACCCGAGACAGTGTCGGGTCATTTCGAGTCTCCTTCTCCATACCAGCGTTAGTTACTGGCAAGCATTCAATTATAGTCGAATGAAATATTTCGACAGGATCCACTGCTGGTGCTTCCTCCGCAGTAGGCAGTGGCAGGCGTGATAGCCCATCAGCGTTTCCATGCTGTTTCGTGCCCTTATACTCGATTTCATATTGGTGCGCCCCTAGAAAAAGGGACCATCTTTGTAGCCGTTGCGCAGTCATCACCGGAACGCCCTTCTTTGGATTAAAGATGGAGACAAGTGGTTGGTGGTCAGTCAGCAAGGTGAATTTCTGCCCGTGCAGATAGTGATTGAATTTTTTCACTCCCCACACTAGGCTGAGGGCCTCCCTGTCAATCTGGGCGTAGTTACGCTCGGCTGAGGTTAGTGACCGAGACGCAAAGGCTACTGGCCTCTCCGAGCCGTCCGGGAATTTGTGCGACAGCACTGCTCCAATGCCATAGGGTGATGCATCACACGCCAACCGAATTGGTAGTGCTGGGTTGAAATGAGCCAACACCTCTTTTGATGTGATCAATGCTTTGCTCTTCTGGAAAGCTCGTTTACATTCGTCACTCCACTTCCATGGCACCCCGTTTGCAGTAGGGTGTTCAGTGGGTGTAGTACGGTAGACAAATTCGGCAAGAACTTATGGTAGTAGTTCAGCAGCCCGAGGAACGACCTCAGTTGTGACACATTTTCCGGTGCTGGAGCCTTGACTACTGCCTCAATCTTTTCAGGGGACTTATGTAACCCCTCTTTATCAATAACGTGGCCACAATACGAGATCTGCTTCTGGAAAAACTCGCATTTGTGGCGATTAGCTCGGAGCCCATATTCCTTCAATCTAGTGAGCACCTGCTCCAGGTTGGCGAGGTGATCACTGTCATTTTCGCCCGTGACCAGGATGTCGTCCAAATAACACTGGGTCCCTGGAATCCCTTGCAGGACTTGTTCCATTGCCCTTTGCCAAATAGCCGGAGCTGATGCTACCCCGAACACCAGCCGGTTGTATTGGTAGAGACCTTTATGAGTGTTGATCGTGAGGTACTGTTTCGAGGCTTCTTCTACCTCCATTTGCAGGTACGCCTGGGCCAGATCAATCTTAGTGAAGCATTTCCCTCCAGATAGTGAGGCGAAAATATCTTCAATCCACGGAAGCGGATATTGTACAGTGTGAAGGACTGGGTTCACTGTCACCTTAAAGTCCCCACAGATGCGAACCTTCTTTGGTTCCCCAGGCGTATTACTCAACGACCTCTTCATTACAGGAATGATGGGTGTAGCCCACTCGCTCCAGTCCACTTTGGACAGTACTCCTGAACGTTCCAAACCTTCCAGCTCTGCTTCGACGGCTGGGCGGATCGCATAAGGTACCGGTCTGGCCTTTAAAAACTTTGGGCTTGCATTTTCCTCTATTTTGATCGTCGCTGTTATGCCTTTTAGTGTTCCGAGTCCCTGCTGGAACACTTCTTGTGCGTCACTTAGCATTTTTGACAGTCGACCAGGTGTGACGTCGTCATCCTTTTTGGCATCTACAGTCAGTGCTTGTATGGAATGCCAATCTAGCTGTATCTTCCGGATCCATTCACGTCCTAGTAGTGGTGGTCCTCCATCTGGCAATACATATAGGTCCATTTTTGGTGTTTCCTTGCCGTTATATATAACGTTCACCCTTATTTTTCCTTTGGGGTAGACTTTTTGCCCCGTGTACGTCTTCAAGACAATCTTTGTATCTCTCAAGGGTATATGTGAGAATAGTCGCTTGTAGTCCCTTCGGTTTATGACTGTTAGGGCTGATCCTGTGTCCAATTCCATTTTCACTTGGACTCCTGCTATACCCAGATAGTTTGGTGATCCTCCGTTTTGATCACATTATGTAGTTTCAGACAACCCAGCTCCTTGCTTCCGGAGTCTGTATCACTCTTCTGTTCGTCTGAACTACTCTCCGTCACCTTATGTACCTTCTTGCACTTCTCCTGTGGAAATTTCTTGCTGCTGGTTTTCTTTCCCGACCTGCAGACTCTTGCTATGTGTCCTACTTTTCCACACTGTCTGCACACTTTGTCCTTGAACCAGCAATCATTATGGTCGTGTGTTGTTCTGCCGCAGCGATAGCACTTCACTGTTCCGTATGACATTTCATTTGTGCCATATTCTTGCGGTCTCCGTTGTATCTCTGCAGCACCCCGTGCTGCTGCTTCGTGTGATACTGCAATGCTGAAAGCCTTGTCCAGCGTAAGATCCTTTTCTGATAGAAGCCGTTTCTGGGTTCCTTCACTTTGAAGTCCACACACAAACTTGTCCCTTAAAGTATCTGCTAGTCCCGTTCCAAACTGGCAGTGTTTCGATAGCTTGCGCAGTTCCGTTAAATACTCAGCATTACTTTCATCTTTATGCTGGTTCCTTTTGTGAAACTTAAATCTTTCTGCTATCAGCAGCAGTGTGGGGTTTAAGTGGTCCTGTAGGATTGACACTGTTTTCAAAATCCTTTTCTACTGGCTTCTCTGTGGTTACTAGGTTTCGTAGTAAGCCATACGTTTTTGCACCCATTGAATTCAACAATACCAGCACTTTCTTGTCATCTGGCACTTCATTCGCCTTGCAGTATACTTCTATGCGTTCGACATATGTCGTCCAATCTTCGACTTCATTGTTGAACGCTGTGATACTGCCACTCTTCGGCATTTTTGGGTGTGGTTAGACTGGCTTAAAATGGCGTCTCCTGCGCTTTCCTTTCTTCCCCGCTGCGGCTTAAAATGGCGTCTCCCGCGCTTTCCTTTCTTCCCCGCTGCGGCTTAAAATGGCGTCTCCCGCGCTGCTGCCAACGCCGCTCTCGGCGGTCCTCATGGCAAATGGCAACGCCCTGTGGGTTTCGTGCGCTGCTCCTGCACTGCTGCCAATGCCGCTCTCTGCGGTCCTCGTGGCAGTGACAGCGCCTCGCGTTTTCCTGTGCGCCTCTCTCCCCCGTTGACGCTGCTCGGCCCTTGACCACCGGCTGCGCTCTGCTCTCTCTCGTCTCTCTCCCCCGTTGACGCCGCTCGGTCCTGAACACCGGCTGCGCCCTGTGCGCTCTGCCCTCTCCCCCGTCGACGCTGCTTGGCCTTTTTCTGTGCCGCTCGGTCGGGCTCTAGCCCGTCGCTGTCCGGGAAGGGTCTGCGCAGTACCTGTTGCCAGCCCGTTTCGCTGGACCACCGTGACTGGAAAGCCAAGCCTGGCTCTCGACAGCCTCCCCTGCGATGCTCAAATCTCCGCTGGATGACTGGGCGGTTGCCTGTGGTCGACGCCCGTGCTTCTGGTCTCGACCTTCTTCCACTGTTCTCCAGGAGCGAATCCCTAGGAGGTGATGCAGAGTTGCAGGTAGGTTCAAATCTGCTCGTCGCCATTGTTACGTCCGTGTAATAATAAGAAAAGGACTGCAGAGAACGGTACAACAGGTGTTTACTCAACGTGGTTCAAACTGCAACTGACTGTACAGATCACTACTCAGGGTTTATATACAGGTGTGGTCACTGCCGGTACTACAGGATACAGGAGCTGTAAAAAGTAGTTCTCCCCCTTAAAGGTACATACATTACAAGTTAGGGGTGGGCTATTGCGGCTGGCAGCCCATGTTCGGAGTGCTATTCAGTACTCCTGCTTTGTAATGTCTCTCCCTTAAACCCATGTGTGTGTCCCAATCTTTATTTTGCTTTGAAAGGCGCTATATAAATGCTGCAAGTCTTTCTTTTATTATACAAATGATTTAAATGTAATTTATCACAGAATCACAGAAACCCCACAGTGCAGATAGAGGCCATTCGGCCCATCGAGCCTGCACCGACACATATCCCACCCGATCCCCATAACCCCTACACCAACACATATCCCACTCTATCCCCGTAACCCCATGTATTTAATCCCCCTAACACTAAGAGCCAATTTATCATAGCCAATCAACCTAACCCGCACATCTTTGGACTGGTTGTTTTACTTCCTGCTTTGCAGTCTGTGTGTCACAGTGAGGATTCTTCAATCTGATTGGTTGAAGAACCTCCTTGCTGCTTGATCTGCTCACAGACGCCACAGATTCCCCTGTAGAGGGCACCACGCTGGATTAGATGCCCGATAACAGGAAGTCTCCACTGACAAGCCCGTGAAAAGTCTCTGGGCAACTGTATGCGAGGTGAACAGAAAAATCCGTTTCTTCGCCGCTCAGCAAAATCTGGGCAATTATACATTTTGTAAATTATACATATACATTGAACTTCGATGGCCACGTAAATCAGTTGATATTGGATTGGTCGCCCATTAGACACTCCGTCCAATTTTCCTTTCCGTTGAATTGATATTGACCATTTTACACACTCCCCTCCGGCTGCCGAAGGTGAAAGTTCTGCCCATAATGCCTCTTTTGTGTGACTTGGTGCCACTGTACAATTTTAATCATATAAAATCATTGGTCAAGAATTATCATGAAAATACTGTTTTTAAAAATAAAAACTTAGCAACACCTTTTCCAGGAATATGGCAGATCTATTTTATTTGTGGGCATGTTGGATTACAGAGGAAGTGTTTTTTAAAAAGTATAGGATAATAGATGGCTAGGAGTGGATTACAAAGCCATTTAAACAAGCATTTCTGATCACAACAGTTGGCTCATCTTAATTCATCCATCTGAGAGATCCTAACACCTTCCCAATGTCGCATCTAATAGTTTCTTAAATCATTCCAGGCTTTTGCCTCCACTGCTTTGTCTGGAAGTCTATCCACATATAGATCACTTTTTCTGTGTAGAAGAATTTCCTGATTTCAGTCTTAAATTTACCTTTTACTAGTTTGAACCTGTGTTTCCCCAGTGCTACTCCTACAATTTGATTTAAAGTAATATTCTGGGTGAATATTTTCTATACTTTTTAACAATCTTGTATATATCTATAAATAAATCACCTCTCGGGCACCTCTGTTCTGGGTTGAATAGCCCAAGTTTCTACAGTCTTTCCTCATAACCCAGACCCCTGAAATTAGGAATCAACCTCGTTGCTCTTCTCAGCACTCCCTTCAGTGCTTGAATGTCTCTCTCGGTACTTGGTAACAAACTGGATGCAGTACTTAAGGTTCAGTTCGGTTTCATGGGTTGGAAATACTTAGCGTTGAGTCTACGAAGGCTCTGCTGTCTCTTTCAGCTTCATCTTTAGCTATTCCAACACCATTCATGGTGTAATTTCTAGTCTACTTTCTTCTATGTGTAGCACTTTACACTTGTCTGCATTAAATTTTAATGTTCTGTCCACTTACATATTTTGTCCCAGTCATTCTGTAATTCCTGAGCTACCTCTTCCGATTGCACTGCCCCCTAGTTTAGAATCATCTGTAAATGTGATCACTTTGCATTGAGTTTTTGAATCCAGGTCATTTATGTAAATTAGAAACAGTAGTGGGCCAAACATTGAGCCCTGAGGCAGCCCACTCAGTACTTCCCTCCCCCCCACCCCACCATTCTGACATGACTCCTCTAACGAGTACTTGTTTCCTACCCTTCAGCCAGTTTCTTAACCATTCCCAGGATTTACTATGAATCCCCACAGCTTTGAATTTAATTAACAGCCTTTTACTGGCATTTGATCAAGGTACACCACGTCATAGGGCTTACCACAGTCCACTTGGATTGAGATTTCCTGAAAGCAGTCAAGGAGGTTGGTCAGGCAGGATTTTCCCCTTTTGGATCCATGCCGACTGCTGTTAACAAATGATGTGATAAATCACAAGAGCAGAGCTGAAGCAGTTTATGACTGCCAGGATAACCGTGAGATTGAACTGCTGCTTCAAATCCAATGCTGAACTTTCTTTTTGATTTTTTTTTAATGTATAAGCAGAGTGCTCGAGAATATGGAGATGGACACTGAGTATGGGAAAGGTGAGACTAGGATAGGGAACCAAAGACATGATCAAAGAGGAGAGTTTTGAGGAGGTTTTGAAAGAGGGGAGGGAGGTAACAAGGCAAAGGGAACTGGGAAAAGAATTCCAAAGGGCAGAAGAGTAGTTTTTGATGAGGTAACAGAGAGGGTAGATGAGGTAATGCAGTTATGTTGCGTATCTGGATTTTCATAAGGCGTTTGATAAAGTGCCACATATTAGGCTTGTTAGCAACATTGAAAGGGGCAAGTAGCAGCGTGGATACAAAATTGGCTAAGGGATAGAAAACAGAGAGTGGTGGTGAATGGCTGTTTTCGAATTGTAGGGAGGTGTACAGTGGCGTTCTCCAAGGTTCAGTACTAGGATCACTGCTGTTTTGTTATACATTAATGTCTTGGATTTGGGGGTACAGAGCACAATTTCAAAATTTGCAGATGACATGAAACTTGGAAGTCTAGTAAACAGTGAGGAAGATAGTAATAGACATCAACAGGCTGATGGAATGGGCAACTCATGGCAGATGAAATTCAATGAGATGATGCATTTGGTAGGAACAATGAGGAGAGACCATACACACTAAATGGTACAATTTTAAAGCGGGTGCAAGAACAGAGACACCTGGGGGTGCGTGTGTACAAATCTTTGAAGGTGGCAGGACAGCTTAAAGCAGTTAATAAAGCATATGTTTTCCTGGGCTTTTTAAATAGAGGCATAGGCCAGGATTTTCCATACCTCAGCGGGTCCGGAACGGGCAATGCTGGTCACGGGTCGCTGCCCCGCTGTTGGCTCCATCCCGCTGCCTAAAAGGAACTTAACATTGATAGGGCTTGTTAAGCCCGCCCAGCACGTTTCCCGGTCCAATTAGCAGAAGCGAGTCTGGTGACATCATTCATGACGTGTCATCAGCCGGCTTCCTTAAAGGGACCATGGCCAACTTTGTTTTGACATTTGTGCTGTCAGTGTTATACAGCATTGAAGTGCTGCAAACACTGACAATCACTGCACAGAGGTGCAGGGCTGCACCCAGGTTCTCCCATGACTCGCAGGGAGTCAGAACACGCAGGGAGGGCCTCTTCCCTTCCCATGAGCGGAAGAGACCTCCCCAGGAGACCAACACAGCCTGGTTGCACATTGCGGAGAAGGTCACAAGCAGGGATGTCGTCAGGAGGACCTGGGTACAGTGGCGCAAACCTTTCAATGATCTCATTAGATCACGAAACATTAGTACAAAGCCACACTCACCTTCACCCTCCTGTGTCTCTCATCACATCCCCATCACTCTGCCTTCCCTACCCTACTCTTGCACATCCTTACTCACACCTCCACCCATCCCTCTCTATCTACATTATCACATCCACATCTCACTAGCCACCCCTCACACACACACTCATCCAAGTGCAATCATACCAACTAATAACACACAAGTGTAGCCACTTGGGCCTTTTATCCAATGTTCATGTAACATTTCTATTAATGTGCTGTCAAACATTGAAACCTTTATTTTCAACACTTTCCGTTCTTGAACAGATTTGTGTGTACCTTTGTAAGTGACAGTGAGTTGCAGTGAATGGTGAGACATAACGGTACCCCCTGCAATGGTGGTGAGTGTGAAAGGAATGGCTTGAATATTGTCGGGATACTTTATGGTGTAGGTGTAGGTTGGTGCCAACCTGGCGCATCATGTGGCAGCCAGGGTGTACAGCATCAAGTGAAGTAAATCTGACCATGTGAGGCCATCTCTGGCCTCCCGGGCAGCAATGTGCTCGGGTGCTGATGCCCTCTGTCCTGTGCAGCATCAGGTGATTGCGGAGAAGGTTGGTGTTGCTGTCGGTGTGCCTGGTGCTGCTGGAGTTGGGACTGATCGTGGTCGGATTCTGAGAACCAAGGTGAAACAGTATAAAAGGCAACCATTTTGATGGAATAGATGGCAGGTGAAGTAGAGATGACAGAAGCATTCTGTCAGTGGTGAGAGAGTTCTTCAAGTGAGGTAAGAGTGGGTGGAAAGCCTGCAGAATCTGTGCTGGAAATAGAATGAGAAATAGCTTGTGGCTGAGGAAAGTGATGATCTGTCAGTTGGGAGCTTTTACTGTACGTTTGAAGCTATCAAGTAATCAGCTGGAGCAATGGCAATTCAACTCCCGCCTCTGGTTCACAAATATGGTCCCTGAGCAGCGTGGACACTGTAGGCGAGCAGTTAAAGTGAAAAGGTAAGGTTAAAAGCATTATTAAGGGTCTGTCAACAACCCAATAATTGATTTAATTGGGTCGCCCGCCTCTGCGGGTCGGATCGGAGATCACACATGCGCCTGTGGGAAAGGTTGTGGTGGGTTGACAGCGGGGTCCTAACCCACTGTGGAAAAAAATCAAATTTCCCACCCAACCTGCCATCGATCCTGCCTGCTGACCCCCTGGAAAATTCCCACCATAGAGTACAAAAGCCCAGAAGGTAGCTAAACCTATATAAAACACTAGTTCGCCCCCAGCTGGAGCATTGTGTCCAATTCTTAGGACAGCCGTGAAGGCTTTGGAGAAGGTACAGAAGAGATTTAATTGAATGGTTCCATGGATAAGGGATTACAGTTACGTGGATAGACTAGAGAAGCTTGGGGTTGTTCTCCTAGTAGCAGTTTAAAAACATGAAGGATTTAGATAGAGTAAATAAAGAGAAACTGTTTCCAGTGGCTGCAGGGTTGATAATGACAGGGTACAGATTTAAGGTGATTGCTAAAAGAACCAGAGGCAACATGAGGAAAAACTTTTTAATGCAACAATTTGGAATGCACTACCTGATAGGGTGGTGGATACAGATTAAATATTAACCTTCAAAAGGGAATTTGATAAATACTTGAAGGAGAAAAAATTGCAGGGATATGGGAAAGGACGGGGGAGTGGGACTAAATAGATTGCTCTTTGAAAGAGCTGGTGCAGACTCGATGGTCTGAATGGCCTTCTGTGTTGTACTATTCTATGATTCTAGTGTCTGAACATGTGTGTAGGGATACAAGGCAGAAGGAGATCACTAAAGCAAAGTGAAGCAAAATCGTAGAGTGATTTCAAAACAAGAATGAGAATTTTAAACCTGACATACATAGGAAGCCAGTAAAACTTGAGAATACGATGGTGAAAAAAGTGTGGACATAGTGCAGGTGAGGATAAAAGTAGCAGGATTTGGAATGATTTGACACTGGTGGAGGGTTGATGTGGGGAGGCCAGATTGGAGACATTGGTGTTAAAACGTAGATTTGGTAAAGTAGCTAAGGGTTGAGCAGCAGAACATAGATGTGGATATGGGAAATATTCTGGAGGTGTTTAGAAAACAGACATAGCAGATGTGGGGGAGAAAGCTGAGCTGGGAGTCAACTAGGGCATCAAGATTACACAAATCCTGACTCAGCTTGTGTTGGCAACCAGGGAGGTTGATGGAATTGAAGCCAGAGGCTCAGTGATGCTGAAGGAGCCGAAGAGAATGGCTTCAGATTTTCTGACATTCAGCTGGAAGAAGTTTTGGTGTTTCATGTATGGATATCAGAGGGGCAATTTGAGACTGTGGCAATAACCTTTGGGTCAATGGAGGAGACAGAGAGGTAGAACTGGTGCCACCAGCTGACCCCATGCTCCCAGCAGTATTTCAGAGTGGTAATCGGAAAGGACCAAGGATGAGCCCTGGCATACACTCCATGGAGATAACTGTATGCGCAGAGGAAGAGAAGCGTTTGGCAGCAATTTAGTGCCTATATTAGTCAGGTAAGAGCAGTGCCCTTGAGGTAGACCACAAAGAAGATATGTTGGAGAAGGATGCAATTGCTAACTGTGTTAAAGGCAGCGGGAGATGTTGAGGAAAGATAGGGAAGCACAGTCACAAGCATACAGGATGTTGGTGACTGTAACCAGTGTAGTCTCAGTAATGTGGGCGGGGTGGAAGCCAGGTTGGAGAGATTCGAATGAGAAGTGATGAGAGAAGTTACAGTTCATTTGCAAAGCAATAATATATTACAGCACTTTGGAAGGGAGAGTTAGAAATAGGATGGAGTGAGTGGAGGGATTCAGTTTGGGTTTCTTGAGGAGGGAAGTGACTGACAGTTTTGAAGGAAATGGGGACAGTGCTAGATGATGATATTGGCAAGCACGGATAAGAGGATGTGAAGTTTGGTGGTGGATTTGGTTTGAAGGAGGTTCAAGGAAGCAGTTGGGGGCTTCATGGACAAGATGGGTGAGTTGAGGGGAAGAAACTACAAGGAATGACAAGAACAAGGGTACAGTTAGTAGACGGTAAAATAGGAAAGTGCGGCAGCCAGAGGAAACATAGAAACATAGAAGATGGGAGCAGGAGTAGGCCATTCGGCCCCTCGAGCCTGCTCCGCCATTCAATGCGATCATGGCTGATCATCCAAATTCAGTACCCGGTCCCTGCTTTCTCCCCATACCCCTTGATCCCTTTAGCCTTAAGAAATATATCCAACTCCTTCTTGAATATATTTAATGTATTGGCCTCTACTGCCTTCTGTGGTAGAGAATTCCACAGGTTCACCACTCTCTGGGTGAAGAAATTCCTCCTCATTTCTGTCCTAAATGGCCTACCCCTTATCCTTAGACTGTGACCCCTGGTTCTGGACTCCCTGACCATCGGGAACATCCTTCCAGCATCTAGTCCGCCCAGTCCTGTCAGAATTTTATAAGTTTCAATGAGATCCCCTCTCATTCTTCTAAACTCCAGCGAGTACAAGCCCAATCGACCCAATCTCTCCTCATACGTCATTCCTGCCATCCCAGGTATCAGCCTGGTGAATCTTCGCTGAACTCCTTCCATGGCAAGAACATCCTTCCTCAGATAAGGCGACCAAAACTGCACACAATACTCAAGATATGGTCTCACCAAGGCCCTGTATAACTGCAGCAAGACATCCTTGTTCCTGTACTCAAACCCTCTCGCTACAAAGGCCAACATACCATTTGCCTTCTTATCCGCCTGCTGCACCTGCATGCTTACCTTCAGCGACTGGTGCACAAGGACACCCAGGTCTCGTTGCACTTCCCCTTCTCCCAATCTATTGCCATTCAGATAATAATCTGCTTTCCTGTTTTTGCCACCAAAGTGGATAACCTCACATTTATCCACGTTATATTGCATCTGCCATGCTTTTGCCCAATCACCCAACCTGTCCAAATCATCCTGGAGTTTCTCGGCATCCTCCTCACAGCACACACGCCCACCCAGCTTTGTGTCGTCTGCAAATTTGGAGATATTACATCTAGTTCCCTTGTCTAGATCATTAATATATATTGTGAATACCTGGGGTCCAAGGACCGATCCCTGCGGTACCCCACTAGTCACTGCCTGCCACTTGGAAAAAGACCTGTTTATTCCAACTCTTTGCTTTCTGTCTGCCAACCAGTTCTCTATCCAAGTCAATACCTTGCCCCCAATCCCATGTGCCTTAACTTTACACGCTAATCTCTTATGCGGGACCTTATCGAAAGCCTTCTGAAAGTCCAAATACACCACATCCACTGGTTCTCCCTTATCTATTTTACCAGTTACATCCTCAAAAAATTCCAGTAGATTAGTCAAGCACGATTTACCTTTTGTAAATCCATATTGACTTTATCCAATCCTGTCACTGTTTTCCAAGTGCTCTGCTATTACATCCTTTATAATGGACTCTAGCATTTTCCCCACTACCGATGTCAGGCGACCGGCCTATAATTCCCCGTTTTCTCTCTACCACCTTTTTTGAATTGTGGGGTTACATTAGCTACCCTCCAATCCATGGGTACTGTTCCAGATTCCATCGAATGTTGGAAGATGATCAGCAATGCATCAACTATTTCTAGGGCCACTTCCTTAAGTACCCTAGGATGTAGATTACCAGGCCCTGGGGATTTATCGGCCTTCAATCCCATCAATTTCCCTAACACCATTTCCCTACAAATACTGATTTCTTTCAGTTCCTCCCTTTCATCAGACCTTATGTACCCCGACATCTCTGGGAGGTTATTTATGTCCTCCTTTGTGAAGACAGAACCAAAATATGTATTTAGTTGGTCTGCCGTTTCTTTGTTCCCCATTATAAATTCCCCTGATTCTGACTGCAAGGGACCTACGCTTGACTTCACCAATCTTTTTCTCTTCACATATCTATAAAAGCTTTTACAGTCAGTTTTTATGTTCCCTGCAAGCTTACTCTCATATTCTATTTTCCCTTTCTTAATTAATCCCTTTGTCCTCCTTTGTTGAATCCTAAACTGCTCCCAATCCTCCGGTTTACTGCTTTTTCTGGCCAATTTATATGTCCTCTCCTTGGATCTTATGCTATCCCTAATTTCCCTTGTTAGCCACGGTTGAGTCACCTTTTTTGTTTTATTTTTATGCCAAACTGGGATGAACAAATTCTGTAGTTCATCCATGTGGTCTTTGAATGTTTGCCATTGCCTATCCACCGTCAACCCTTTGAGTGACATTCCCCAATCAATCCTACCCAACTCGCGCCTCAGACCATCGTAGTTTCCTTTATTTAAATTTAGGACCCTAGTCTCTGAGTCGACTACTTCATTCTCCATCTTAATGAAGAATTCGATCATATTATGATCGCTCCGACCCAAGGGGCCTCATACAACAAGATTGCTAATTAATCCTTTCTCATTACATAATACCCAGTCTAAGATGGCCTGATCTCTGGTTGGTTCCTCGACATATTGGTCCAGGAAACCATCTCGTAAACACTCCAGGAATTCCTCCTCCACAGTATTGTTACTAATTTGGTTAGCCCAATCTATATGTAGATTAAAGTCACCCATGATGACTGCTGTGCCCTTATTGCACGCTTCTCTAATTTCCCTTTTAATGCCATCCCCAACCTCCGCATTACTGTTTGGAGGTCTATATACCACTCCCACTAACGTTTTCTGCCCCTTGGTATTTCTCAGTTCTACCCATACAGATTCCACATCATCAGAGCTAATATCCTTCCTTACAATTGTGTTAATCCCTTCTTTAACCAGCAATGCTACCCCACCTCCCTTTCCTTTTTGCCTATCTTTCCTGAATATTGAATACCCCTGGATGTTGAGTTCCCAGCCTTGGCCACCCTGGAGACAGCAGCTGCAAAGCAGATAGTCTTAATTTTGGATGCAAAGTATATAGTATTAAAAAAATTGTGGGGCAGTAGGTTACTGTGAAATATATTTTACATTGTATCATATCACATAACCTTAATTACCTGAAATTAGGATTGCAAAATGTAATACTTTCAAAATGGATGCCAATTGCTGTGTTTATGGAATAATATGATGATACAGCACAGAAGGAGGCCATTCAGCCCATTGTGCCTTTGCCGGCTCTTTGAAAGAGCTATCCAATTAGTCCCACTCCCCTGCTCTTTCACCATAGCCCTGCAAATTTTTTCACTTCAAGTATTTACCTAATTCTGTTTTGAAAGTTATTATTGAATCTACTTCCACCACCCTTTCAGGCAGTGCATTCCAGATCATAACAACTCATTGCATAAAAGAAGTTCTCCTCATCTCGCCTCTGGTTCTTTTGACAATTACTTTTAATCTGTGTCCTCTGTTTACTGACCCTTCTGCCACTGGAAACAGTTTCTCGTTATTTACTCAATCAAAGCCCTTCATGATTTTGAACACCTCTATTAAGTCTCCCCTTAACCACCTCTGCTCCAGGGAGAACAATCCCAGTTTTTCTAGTCTCCACATAACTCAAGTCTTTCATCCCTGGTACCATTCTCATAAATCTCCTCTGGGCCTCTCTAAGGCCTTGACATCCTTCCTAAAGTATGGTGCCCAGAATTGAACACACTACTCCAGCTGCAGCATAACCGGTGTTTTATAAAGGTTTAGCATAACTTCCTTGCTTTTGTATTCTATACCTCTATTTATAAAGCCAATGATCCCATATGCCTTTTTAACAGCCTTCTCAACTTGGCAGCCACCTTCAAAGACTTCTGTACATACAACCCCAGGTCTCCCTGTTCCTGCACCCCCTTTAAAATTGTACCATTTAGTTTATATTGCCCCTCCTCATGCTTCCTAGCAAAATGAATCACTTCACAGTTCTCTGCGTAAAATTTCATCTGCCATCTGTCTGCCCATTTCACCAGTCTGTCTATGATCTCCTGAGATCTATTCTCCTCACGGTTTACTACGTTTCTGAGTTATGTGTCATCTATAAACTTTGAAATTATGCCCTTTATACCCAAGTCCAGGTCATTAATGTATATCCAAAAGGGCAGTGGTCCCAACACTGACCCCTGGAGGAGACCACTGCACACTACCCTCCGGTCTGAAAAACAACCAGTACTCTCTGCTTTCTGTCCCTTAACCAATTTTGTATCCAAGCAACCACTGCTCTTTTAATCCCATGGGCTTGAATTTTGCTAACAAATCCATTATGTGGTACTTTATCAAACGCTTTTTAAAAGTCTATATACACATCAACCACACTGCCCTCATCAACCCTCTCTTACTTCATCAAAGAACACAATCAAGTTAGTCAAACACGATTTGCCTTTAACAAATCCGTGCTGGCTTTCATTTATTAACCCATATTTCCCAAGCCCCAATTAATTTTGTCCCGGATGAATGTCTTTGAAAGTTTCCCTACCACTGACATTAGGCTGGCTGGCATGTAGTTGCTGGGTTTATCCCTCTTCCCCTTTTTTGAACAGGGGTGTAACATTTGCAATCCTCCAGCTATCTGGCACCACTCCCATATCTAAGGATGATTGGAAGATTGTGGCCAGAGCCTCTGCAATTTCCACCCTTACTTTCCTCAGTAACCTAGAATGCATCCCATCCATACCGGGTGACTTTTCTACTTTGAGTGCTGCCAACCTTTTAAGTACCTCTTTTTATCTACTTTTTAATCCTCTCTAATTTTTCTACTACCTCCTCCTTTACTGTGACACTAGCAGCAGCACCTTCTTTAGTGAAGATAGATGCAAAGTACTCATTTAGTACCTCAGCCATGCCTTCTGTCTCTACAAGATCTCCTGTTTGATCTCTAATCGGCCCCACCCTTTGACTACCCTTTTTTTATTGATATGTTTATAAAAGACTTTTGGGTTTCCTTTTATGTTGCTTGCTAATCTATTCTCATACAGTCTCTTTGCCCCTCTTATTTTCTTTTTCAATTCACCCCTGTACTTTTTGTATTCAGCTTAGTCCACCACTGAATTATGAACCTGACTTTTATCATAAGTCTACCATTTCATTTTAATCTCTTTATCTGTAGTCATCCAGAGAGCTCGAGTTGTGGATGCCCTTCCTTGCCCCCTTGTGGGAATGTGTCTAGCCTGTACCTGAACTATATCCTCTTTGAAGGCCTCCCATTGCTCATTTACTGTTTTACCTGCCAATCCTTAATTCCAATTCACTTGGGCCGGATTCCTTTTCAACTCACTGAAATTAGCCCTCCTTCAGTTGAGTATTTTCACATTTAATTTTTCCTTGTCCTTTTCCATAAGTACTCTAAACCTAATATTGTGATCACTGTTTCCCAAATGCTCTCCCATTGAAACATGTTCCACTTGCCCCACTTCATTCCCCAGAACTAGATCCAGCACTGCTTCCTTTCTCATTGGGCTGGAAACATACTGATCAAGCAAGTTCGCTTGTACACATTTCAGGAATCCCTCCTCCTCTTTGACTTTACACTGTTATTTTCCCAGTCTATACAGGTAGACTATCCTTTATCCGAAAACCTCGGGACCAGCCGTGTTTCGGTTTTCGGAAAATTTCGGATTTCGGAAGGTGGGTCGGCGGGGGGGGGGTCGGCGGGGGTCGGGGTCGGTCGGGGTCAGGGGGGGGTCGGCGTCGGCGGGGGTCCGCAGTCGTGGCTTGTCCGTCGCTGCTAGCCTGGAATGCAATGAAGTTCCGCATTTCCACCAACAGGTCGTCGTGCTCGGTCGGAACAGGGGCCGGCACCGCCGCGGGCTCAGAGCTCTCGTTGCTTTCGAGCCTTTGGAAGAGAGTCAGGTGGTTCCGCGGGGGGGGTCGGCGGGGGGTCGTGCGCACGGCTTACGCTGACCCTCTGCTCAGCGTAAGTCGTCGGGGTCCGCGGGGGTCGGGGTCCGCGGGGGGGTCCGCGGGGGGTCGTGCGCCACTCTGGTCATGTCGTGCGCACGACTTACGCTGACCGAAAAAACCTTCGGTTTTTAGAGGGTTTCGGTTTTCGGAAGTTCGGATAAAGGGTAGTCTACCTGTATTAGGATATAATGTATTGTTGCATCATTTTAATATTTCCTACCTAAACATAAAACCAAAAAAAAATCTAAGGTTTGTTGTCCCGCCCCCGTTCTTTTTTCCATCTTATTCTCTGTTTGCAGGAAATGGGGTGGTTGAACACTTCAGGTCACCAACATGTAAAGTGATGCCATTAATGCTACTCATTGGCCCTGCTACCAGGAGGTACATTTGAATTTGGGCGACTTACCTCATTTCCTCCTCCCACCCATCCCTCAGGTGGCATAGTTGAACCTAGGAAACCATTTCCAATTTACTTTAGTAGAATGACAGCGACAGCAACTTAAACTTCAGCAGTACTGTGGTAAAGAAAATAAGGTGCTATTGCTGCCTCTGCTGAGTTCTAAACCCACTTAATACAAACGTTGCTGTTGGAGGGGCCATACTTTAATGACTGCCTCCAGCAGCATTTACATTGGAAGCTGAGGGGCAACGCTCCCAAAGGGACCTTGCTGGTATATGCTGTTACTAGTGTCCGCAGCGCTGCTGCATTTACATTAGCAGCAACCATTGGCAATAAACTGTTAATACTAAGAGATTTATTTGCCAGTTATGATAGTATCAATTGTAGCCGTATTGCACTAGAGTATGATGAGCTTGTTTTTAAATTTCGTAAAAATATACAACACATGGTTTAAGTAGTATTACAACCTCAGCTATATTAAAGACTGTTGAGGGGTGACTTATTAGTAGCAAAACAATAATAAGATCTCCCCAGCATACCCCTTAACTATAATGCTCTTGCAGCTACCCGATCCGGATAATGTCATAAGGACCTGTCTGCAATTTAAGTTGGATGCCCGAGCGGTGTAGTAATGACAGCTTCCCCCTCACGCCAGACCTGCTGGGAGGGGGATCGTGGACCGGGAGGGGGATCGTGGACCAGAGGAGGCCCAGAAGGGATGTTTCAACATTTTATTTTAGGTTTCCTTGTGGGCTAAGAGGAGCAGAAGTGCTCATCCGGGCCTCATAAGGAAGTCTTAGGCCTCCCTTGCCCCAGGCTCAACCCTTCCTCCCGATCACATCCAGACCCGCCCTCATCACTTACCTAGGTCATCGGCTGTGGCCTCCTGCTGCCGAATTTCCACTCCCGCCTATCAGCCAGGTGGTGGATCTGGCCGGGTTTGGGCAGATCACTGAGAAAATTTATGGAAATGTGGACCGGCCATTAAGATTTGCTGGGTTCCCCGTCCCTGGGTGTACCGCCCACTTTGGGGCTTATGCCCTCCCTTTAAAGTCTCACGCTTTTCTCACTGGCTCAAATAAGCAACCTGATTCACTAAAATGTAAAATAAGGAAAAATCGCTCAGAAACCTATACAAAAGCAATCACTTGAAATTCTATATTTCCAACCAATTTCATTACCGCATTTATCTTTTTATCAAAGTGGTTCTAGCCCCAATTTTTATTTCTGACCCAGCTGAATAAGGGAATTAGGGGTTACGGGGAGAGGGCAGGGAAGTGGACGTGAGTCTAGATTCAGATCAGCCATGATCCTATTGAATGGCGGAGCAGGCCCGAGGGGCCGTATGGCCTACTCCTGCTCCTACTTCTTATGTTCTTCTCAATGCTAGGAAAATCGGTCGAGTTCTAGAATGATTGGCAGTCCATTCTGCTCAGGCAGCAAAGTTGAAAATTTTCCTTGATGCATCCATGTAATCCTTATCTGTGACTGGGAGAAGACATTACCATCATCGAATCCCCCACCATCAGCATCCTGGGGGTCACCATTGAACAGAAACTTAACTGGACCAGCCACATAATTACTGTGGCTACAAGAGCAGGTCAGAGGCTGGGTATTCTGCGGTGTCTCACCTCCTGACTCCCCAAAGGCTTCCCACCATCTACAAGGCACAAGACAGGAGTGTGATGGAATACTCTCCACTTGCCTGGATGAGTGTAGCTCCAACAACACTCAAGAAGCTTGACACCATCCAGGACAAACCAGCCCACTTGATTGACACCCCATCCACCACCTTAAACATTCACACCTCTACCACCGGCACAGCATGTCTGGAGTGTGTACAATCTACAAGATGCACTGTAACAACTCGCCAAGGCTTCGACAGCACCTCCCAAACCTGTGACCTCTACCACCTAGAAGGAAAAGGGCAGCAGGTGCATGGGAACACTACCTCCTCCAAGTCACACATCATCCTGAAGCCGTTGCTTCATCGTCGCTGGGTCAAAATCCTGAAACTCATTACCTAACAGCAGTGTGAGAGTACCTTCACCACATGGACTGCAGCAGTTCAAGAAGGCAGCTCATCACCACCTTTTCAAGGGCAATTAGGGTTGGGCAATAAATGCTAGCTTTTCCAGCGACACCCACATCCCATGAATGAATTTTTTAAAAATCAGCCATCCCCTTATTAGCTATAAGCACAGCCAGCCCAAGCTAACTCTTGTGCCAGTCCAGCGAAGCTCAGTAGACACTCCAGTCACACAATACATAAGACATGTACACATATCCACTGTCTTTGAGATTGTGTAACAGACAAAAAAATATTTTCGGGGTAAGACCTACTTCCCAAATAATCAACAATCTCTTACAAATAAATTGGCAATATTAGAGTCAGTTTACTTGTGCTAAAAGGTAACAAATCATTTTGGAATATCTTATTTACTATAATCAGTCTGTTCTTGTTGCAGTTTTCTTTTGTATTTCTAGCAGTGGGAGGAGGGGAATGTGAAGTTGTGTGCCTTGAATTTCTGTGGCTGCTGCTAGTTATGATGTTTACCAATGTTTCTGCACTCTTTTGATAGTTGGCATTCATGAAACGAGGAATGCCTGAATTTTAACATGTATTTTAGGCAGATCTGTACAAGGAATAACACATAAACAGTATTTAAATGGATAGCACATTGAAGGAAAGGCATAGTTGTTTTTCTTTTAAACAAGAAATATGTGAAATGTAGGGCATTCCTAAATGTCCTTTGTACACCTGTCTTGGCCAATATTTATCCCTCAACCAACATCACTAAAACAGATTATCTGGTCATTTATTTCATTGCTATTTGTGGGAGCTTGCCGTGCTCAAATTGGCTCCCGCGTTTCCTACATTACAACAGTGACTACACTTCAAAAGTACTTCATTGGCTATGAAGCGCTTTAGGACATCCTGAGGTCGTGATAGGTGCTATATAAATGCAAGTCTTTCTTTTTTAGTTAAAGGTGGTGAAGCAAGCTTTGGTCATCAGTGTGCCCGCCTATGAAACTGAAAAGTGTGATCATCATCTTCATTATAGCTTCTGTGATATTGTCAATAAACCTGGTCTCCCTCTGAGTAAATCAGAAAAGACGTCCTGCGTAACCTGAAGGGAATGTATGACCCTTCTGCAGGAGTGACAGATATAGGCTATTATAACTTGTCAGGTAAAAATGCAGCACTAATGACTGTATTATGTTGATTTCCAACTGATTAAAATTGCAATGCATAATTGTGTTTTGGTGGGAGTTTTGCTGTGCTTAGTTTTATCATTTTGTCAGTTCACTAATAAAAGGTCGGGGAAGATACAGAAACCCTCAGTTTTACATATGGTAGGTAAGAGAGCATTATGGGAATCTTGCCTTTATGGTAGGTTTGCGTATTCTTTACAAATGACACCCATGCTGTGATGCAATAATTGACATGAAATCCTGTTATTAAGCAGGTCTGTTGAGATAATTAGCACTCAAGGTTGCATTTTTTTCATCGGACTTGAGTCAGATAATTTATCACAGCAGTAGCAAGCTGTCAGGGTCATATTATAAATGCTTGTTAATAATGAATAGAGATTAAACACAGACTGAATAGAAAATTAGGCCAAGTAGTAGTTACCAAAGGTCTGATTTTGATATTTACAGTGCTAATTTGGCATTATTTTGGCAAACAGATCAAGTCCCAAAGCTTTATTTGTAGCTGGAAAATACAGAAGACTAGAAGGATAGCAGCAGTTTGAGTTTTAAACAGTGAAAAAATAATTCTTCTTTTGCTCCTAATTGATTAGAAGAAATTTATTCAGTTTTTGAGGAGCTGAATTAGCACAACACTGCTGACAGAACCAGGCTCTTCAGAGTAATTAGCTGACATTAGAATTATGAATAGAAATTTTGCATATTGAGTGAGGTCTAATTTGTTAGCATTAGTAAGCTACAGCACATTTAATTTAATCTAACCAATTTGTCTCTGACCCAGTTAAAGATAAGCATTTGGTTTATATTATAACCAAGCTACTTTAATGTGGAAATACCCCTATTTAGAAGAAATGAGAGTTTATTAACAAAGCAGTGCAGGTTATGCGCTTTGAAATATCATTAGTCCATTTTCTTTTATATGATTATAGTTATTTTACATTACCTACTTATACGAACTGTTAGTATTTTGCCTGTATTTTTTTAAAAGCCAGAGGATAAAATTTGAATGTGAAATTATTGATGATTATTACTATGGTTTCTACCCTGGATATTTAAGTTCCATAATGGTTATGCAGTACAAAAATCTTAACTGTCAACAGTGTATTAACTACATACTTTATGTTATGTAACATCAGCAGCTCACAGCACACGAAACAACAAAAGCTAGTCATATAACCTGCCTTTTGTGTATCTGAGACTTACAAATTATATCCTCCAAGTGCCAACTCACAGCATGAGGTATCTTGGATCAGCTTTCAGTTTCCTTCTGCTGTTACAAGAATGTCCATTAGAGACTTTTTTCCACTTCAAACCCTGTTCCATTGTATACCACAGTCTGCCAAGCTTGCCAAACACAGCAGGACAGCTGTGGTGTATGTATGTGTCTGCATATGACAGCTCACCTGATGTGGAAAGACATTGGCTATAAAACAGCTACTGTAGAAAAATGTAAGAACGTGGATTATCATCCAGGATTCGAACAGCCATACTTTGTTACTTTGCTATAGTGTGATCAAAGTCCATGTTTGTTGACCTATTGGGCTCTGTTTTATATTTACACAGGCTTTAAACTCTTTACACCTAGTAAGTTATTACTGCTGTAGAAGTGCAATTTTTAAAAAAGTGTATTTCAATTATGCTAAAAATAGGTGACGGTTTCCGTTTAAATTTGGGGTAGATTAGCACAGTTCCATTTATTTTAAGATTCATATTTAGTTGTCATTTTTTTTGTGTGTTATAACATTTCTAGCCACAGTCCAGATCCACCAATCTTCACTTGAATTCATACTTAGCATTGTCATGAAAGGCAGCAATTGGGGAAGCAGAACATTTGAAAACCAGGGAGCAGTGAGACACCAATAGCACTCCTCATATCAGAAAGACATTTAAACACTTCAGAGTTCTGAGGTCCCTAACAACCAGCCCTATTCTGGCATTCACTGATTGGAATAGATTAACCAGAGAGCAAACTACGGAGTGAGCTGGTAATGTTGTGAGGTGGGAACAGAGAGTGAAAACAGTAGTTCCATAATGGGAATTTGGCAAGAGTGGGAATTTGGAGCAGAGAGGAAGGAGGAACAAAGTAGTTTTTTTGAAATGTAAGTAGATAAGAACATAGGGGGAGAAATTCGGTATAGCCCCGTTTGGGGCACTAAAGCTTTAAAGTTGAAGAATTAGCGCCAGGCGCCAATCATTTAAGGTTTACAAGACATTAAAAGCAGCACTTCAAATTGATTTTTAAAAAGTTAATCGAATATTAGGTCTTATGGCAAGAGGTATAGAATATAAAGTCGATATGTAATGGCGAATCTATCTAAAACCTTAATGAGACCACAGTTGGGGTATTGTGTGCACTTTTGGGCTCCACACTTTAAGAAGGATGTTGAGGAAATGGAGAGCACAGATTCACTAGAATGCTGCATGGTATGAGGAAATATAAACACAAAGAATTACTTGATAAATTGAGGCTTCTTTCATCAAAGAAGAGGTGATTTGATAGAGGTGTTCAAAATTTTGAAGCGATGGGACAGAGTAGATAGAAACAGACTGTTTCTAGTGATTGAATAATCTAGAATGAGGAGATGTAGTTATGAGATTAAATGCAAAAGCTTTGGCACAGATCAGGAGAAACTCTTCTAGAGGGTTGTGAGGATGTGGAATGCACATCACTTTAAGAATAGGTTGGAGGAAAAAGGATAAAGGGACTACTGCTCCTGTGGAGGATAAACACCAACATAGATTGGTTGGGCCGAATGGCCTGTTCCCCTGTAATTTCTATATAATTCTATGGAAGCAGCCCCTCAACTTGGGAAAAATGAGTTTGCTGACAAAGAAAAGATCAACCTATCAGCAAAGACAGTGGCTTGAAATGTAATAGAAACTGTGGTCCTGAAACTCTGGCTTCCATGGGGTAGAAGGGCTGCAGTTCAACACTCTAGGCTAAGCAAGCTCTCAGCAAGAATGAGGGACTGATTGCGGATGTCCTTGAGAGGCAGCCAGAACTCCAACTGGAATGCCAAAAGGTGCAGTTTGAGAATGGATGGAAACCCATGTGCTTATGTAGAACCCATGGCTGTTGGTTACGAGCATAGGTGGTATATGCGTTTAACTGGTGCTGCATCAGCCAGCATTCTTGACCTGTCTCCGAGATCATTTCATCATGTAAGTCTGAGGATTCTTCTCAGGGGGCTAGTCTCTTATCACCAACTTGTTGAGCAGTGTAATATATTGATTGTCTTGATATCTCAAATAATCTTCAGATTCAGACTCTGGTATCAGCGGTCGACGTTCTTTATTTCAGATATTAATTACAATAAGCAAGCAGACAATACGTACGTTGGTGTATACAAGCAAGCAGCTCATTGGGATAAACCAGCTCTCCAGTTCCTTCCTCTAGTCCAGCTACCTCAAGCTGCTCAGTTTCTCCACCAAACCTCATTCTTGTATATCCTCACATAAACTACTTCCTTCTTGTTTCATCACTCTTGCCTAATTTGGGCCCCTGACCACTAGTAATCTATTTAGCAGAGCCTGACCAGTATATACTACAAACAGAACCAGACAGTTCAGGAGAGACAGGACAGAAGCAAAGGTCGTCAAGACAGTTCACACAGGAAGATGGTGTTAGAAGCAGATGATCTAGTTGGTGGTTAATCAAATCACAACCTGGTACCAAACAGAGACAATGAGATAGCCTTGCAAAGGCAGGGATAAGGAAGTATGCCAGTCCTATTACTCAGATAAGGGACGTCCACTCATTGCAGCAGCCAGAATATATGCTGCTCAGCAGTTTTTGCTATATCCTTAACCCTTGCAAACTAACCTTTCCCACAACCCAGCACATCGTAGCCTTTTTCAAAAAACGTACCTAAAGCCCAGTCAACCTGACAAGTTGTAAGAAACTATTTCCTTTCTCAGGGACCGACTTGTGTCCATACCTAGGAAATGTGGAATGGTGACTGTCCATCACCCAAGGTTACCATACAGGTAAAGTGCCCAGATAAAAATGTAGCCTTTTTTTAAATTTGTTCACAGCAAGGCCAGCATTTATTGCCCATCCCTAATTGCCCTTGAGAAGGTGGTGGTGTGCCACCTTCTTGAACTGCTGCAGTCCGTGTGGTGAAGGTACTCCCACAGTGCTGTTAGGAAGGGAGTTCCAGGATTTTGACCCAGCAACTATGAAGGAACGGTGATATATTTCCAAATCACGATGGTGTGTGACTTGGAGGGGAACTTGCAGCTGCTGGTGTTCTCATGCGCCTGCTGCCCTTGTCCTTCTAGGTGGCAGAGTTCGCGGATTTGGGAGGTGTTGTCGAAAAGCCTTGGCGAGTTGCTGCAGTGCATCTTGCAGATGGTACACACTGTAGCCGTGGTGCGCCGGTGGTGGAGGGAGTGAATGTTTGGGAATGTTTCAGAAATGATATTGGGTCAATGGATCAGGATAGTGAAATAGTTTGGGTGGAGATAAGGAATAATAAGGGGAAAAAGTCACTAGTGGGCGTAGTCTATAGGCCTCCTAACAGTTGCAACTCTGTTGGTCGGAGTATAAATCAGGAAATAGTTGGGGCTTGTAATAAGGGAACAGCTATGGGGGATTTTAACTTTCATATTGACTGGACTAATCAAATTGGGCATGGCAGCCTTGAGGAAGAGTTCATAGAGTGTATTAGGGACGGGTTCCTTGAGCAGTATGTAACTGAACCAACCAGGGGGCAGGCAATCTTAGATCTGGTCCTGTGTAATGAGACAGGATTAATAAAAAATGTCCTAGTAAAGGATCCCCTTGGAATGAGTGACCATAATATGGTTGAATTCCAAATTCAGTTTGAGGATGAGAGAGTTGGATCTCAAACCAGCGTACTGAGCTTAAATAAAGGAGACTATGAAGGTATGAGAGTAGAATTGACTAAAGTGGACTGGGAAAACAGATTAAAGTGTAAGATGATACAAGAGCAGTGGTCTACATTCAAGGAGATATTTCACATCTTTCAAGATAAATATATTCCACTGAGGAAAAAGGGGAATAAAAGAAAAGACAGCCATCCGTGGCTTAGTAAAGTAATAAAGGATAGTATCCGACTGAAAACAAGGGCATATAAAGTAGCCAAATCTAGTGGGAGGATAGAAGATTGGGAAGCATTTAAAAGCCAGCAAACAATAACTAAAAGATGAATTAAGAAAGGGAAGATAGATTATGAAAGTAAACTAGCAAAAAATATAAAAACAGATAGCAAGAGTTTCTACAGCTATATAAAAAGAAAAAGGGTGGCTAAAGTGAACATTGGTCCCTTAGAGGATGGGACCGGGAAACTAGTGGTGGGGAACATGGAGATGGCAAAGATGCTGAACAAATATTTTGTATCAGTCTTTACAGTAGAGGACACTAAAAATATCCCAACACTGGACAAACAGGGGGCAATGGGGGGGGGAGGAGCTAAACACGATTAAAATCACTACGGAGATGGTACTCAGTAAAATAATGGGACTTAAGGCGGATAAATCCTCCGGACCTGATGGCCTACATCCTAGGGTCTTGAGAGAAGTGGCGGTAGGGATTGTGGATGCATTGGTGATTATTTTCCAGAACTCCCTGGACTCAGGAAAGGTCCCGGCAGATTGGAAAACTGCTAATGTAACACCCTTATTTAAGAAGGGAAGTAGACAAAAAGCTGGAAACTATAGACCAGTTAGCCTAACATCTGTGGTTGGCAAAATGTTGGAGTCCATTATTAAGGAAACAGTAACAGAGCATTTGGATAAACATAATTTAATAGGACAGAGTCAGCATGGTTTTATGAAGGGGAAGTCATGTTTGACAAATTTGCTCGAATTCTTTGAGGACGTAACATACAGGGTGGATAAAGGGGAACCAGTGGATATAGTGTATTTGGACTTCCAAAAGGCATTTGACAAGGTTCCACACAAAAGATTACTGATCAAGATAAGAAATCACAGGATTGGGGGTAATATACTGGCATGGGTGGAAGATTGGCTATCTAACAGAAAACAAAGAGTTAGGATAAATGGTTCGTTCTTGGGCTGGCAATCAGTAACTAGTGGTGTTCCGCAGGGGTCAGTGCTGGGACCCCAACTCTTTACAATCTATATTAACGATTTGGAGGAAGGGACCGAGTGCAGCATATCCAAGTTTGCCGACGATACAAAGATGGGAGGGAAAGCAGTGAGTGAGGAGGACATAAAAAACCTGCAAAAGGACATAGACAGGCTAAGTGAGTGGGCAGAGATTTGGCAGATGCAATATAATGTTGGAAAGTGTGAGGTTATGCACTTTGGCAGAAAAAATCAAAGAGCAAGTTATTATCTAAATGGAGAGAAACTGAAAAGTGCTACAGTACAAAGGGATCTGGGGGTCCTGGTGCATGAAACACAAAAAGTTAGTATGCAGGTGCAGCAGGTGATCAGGAAGGCCAATGGAATCTTGGCTTTTATTGCGAGGGGGATGGAGTATAAAAACAGGGAAGTCTTGCTGCAGTTATACAGGGTATTGGTGAGGCCACACCTGGAATACTGCGTGCAGTTTTGGTTTCCATATTTAAGAAAAGATATACTTGCTCTCGAAGCGGTTCAGAGAAGGTTCACTCGGTTGATTCCGGAGATGAGGGGGTTGACGTATGAGGAAAGGTTGAGTAGGTTGGGCCTCTACTCATTGGAGTTCAGAAGAATGAGAGGCGATCTTATCGAAACATATAAGATTGTGAGGGGGCTTGATCGGGTGGATGTGGTGAGGATGTTTCCACTGATGGGTAAGACTAGAACTAGGGGCATAATCTAAGAATAAGGGGCTGCCCTTGCAAAACTGAGATGAGGAGAAACTTCTTCACTCAGAGGGTAGTAAATCTATGGAATTTGTTACCCCAGAGAGCTGCGGAAGCTGCAACATTAAATAAATTTAAAACGGAGATAGATAGTTTCCTAGCAGATAAGGGAATTAGGGGTTACGGGGAGAGGACAGGGAAGTGGAGTGAGTCTAGATTCGGATCAGCCATGATCCTATTGAATGGCGGAGCAGGCCCGAGGGGCCGTATGGCCGCCTCCTGCTCCTACTTCTTGTGTTCTTATGTTCTTAAAGTGGTGGATGGGGTGCCAGTCAAGCGGGCTGCTTTGTTCTGGACGGCGTTGAGTTCTTCAGTGTTGTTGGAGCTGCACTCATCCAGGCAAGTGGAGAGTATTCCATCACACTCCTGACTTGTGCCTTGTAGATGGTGGAAAGGCTTTGGAGAGTCAGGAGAACATCCAGCCTCTGATCTGCTCTTGTTTTTTTTTAATTTTTTAATTCATTTATGGGATGTGGGCGTCACTGGCACGGCCAGCATTTATTGCCCATACCTAATTGCCCTTGAGAAGGTGCTGGTGAGCCGCCGCCTTGAACCGCTGCAGCCCGTGTGGTGAAGATACTCCCACAGTGCTGTTAGGGAGGGAGTTCCAGGATTTTGACCCAGCGACGATGAAGGAACGGCGATATACTTCCAAGTCAGGATGGTGTGTGACTTGGAGGGGAACTTGCAGGTGATGATGTTCTCATGTGCCTGCTGCCCTTGTCCTTCTAGCTGGAAGAGGTCGCGGGTTTGAGAGATGCTGCCGAAGAAGCCTTGGCGAGTTGCTGCAGTGCATCTTGTAGATGCTACACACTGCAGCCACGGTATGTCGGTGGTGGATGGGATGCCAATCAAGCGGGCTGCTTTGTCCTGGATGGTGTCGAGCTTCTTGAGTGTTGTTGGAGCTGCACTCATCCAGGCAAGTGGAGAGTATTCCATCACACTCCTTACTTGTGCCTTGTAGATGGTGGAAAGGCTTTGGGGAGTCAGGAGGTGAGACACCCACCGCAGAATACCTAGCCTCTGACCTGCTCTTGTTGCCACAGTATTTATGTGGCTGGTCCAGTTAAGTTTCTGGTCAATGGTGACCCCCAGGATGTTGATGGTGGGGGATTCGGCGATGGTAATGCCGTTGAATGTCAAGGGGCAGTGGTTAGACTCTCGCTTGTTGGAGATAGTCATTGCCCGGCACTTGTGTGGCGCGAATGTTACCTGCCACTTATCAGCCCAAGCCTAAACGTCATTCAGGTCTTTTTGCATGCGGGCATGGACTGCTTCATTATCTTAAGAGTTGTGAATGGCATTGGACACTGTGCAGTCATCAGTGAACATCCCCATTTCTGACCTTATGTTGGAGGGAAGGTCATTGATGAAGCAGCTGAAGATGGTTGGGCCTAGGACACTGCCCTGAGGAACTCCTGCTGTGATGATTGACCTTCAACCACCACGTTGTCGGGTAGATGCTTGTGTTGTAGCTGTACTAGAACAGCTTGGCTTGAGGCGTGGCTAGTTCTGGAGCGCAGGTCTTCAGCGTGACAGCCGTGATGTTGTTGGGACCCATAGCCTTTGCTGTATTCAGTGCGTTCAACCGTTTCTTGATATCACGTGCAGTGAATCGAATTGGCTAAAGACTGGCTTCTGTGATGGTGGGGACCTTAGGAGGAGGCCGAGATGGATCATCCACTTGGCATTTCTGACTGAAGATGGTTGAGAATACTTCAGACTTGTCTTTTGAATTCACTGATGGGCTCCGCCATCATTGAGGATGCAGATATTCATGGAGCTTCCTCCTCACGTTAGTTGGTTAATTGTCCACCACCATTCGTGACTAGATGTTACAGGATTTCAGAGCTTTGATCTGCTCCATTGGTTGTGGGATCGCTTAGCTATGTCTATAGTAGGCAGTTTAGCATGTATGTAGTCATGTCTTGTAGCTTCACCAGGTTGGCAATTCATTTTTAGGTATGTCTGGTGCTGCTCCTGGCATGCTCTTCTACACTCCTCATTGAACCAGGGTTGGTCCCCTGGCTTGATGGTAATGGTAGAGTTAGGGATGTGCCGAGCCATGAGTTTATAGATTGTGGTGGAATACAATTCTGTTTCTGCTGATGGCCCACAGCGCCTCATGGATGCCCAGATTTGAGCTGCAAGACCTGTTGTTAATCTATCCCATTTAGCACAGTGGTAGTGCCACACAACACGATGGAGAGTGTCCTCAACCTGATAATTCATCAGGACCCACCTACAGTGAAAGTTGGGGTGTACTCAGCTCACCTTGTCTGGGTAAAACTACATTTTAGGGGTCCAGGCCTTTGCTTGTGGGATCCATGAACATTCCCCAGCAGCTACATGGAGCTGAGCGTGCATCTGAACAATAGTTTCTTGATGTTCATTGTCCCTTATGTCTGTCCTGGAGCTTCAAAAGTGGTGCTTCCTTTATAATGTTCAATAATTTCAGTACATGGAATCCTCATGGGATTCAGAGCAGCACAACAATTGATCATTCACATGTCCTTGTTTTCCAATTGCAGTGTACAACGTTGCTGGGAAAATTTGGACCACTACCTTCTTAATCAAGAAGGCAGCTCTTCGTCATCTTGGGCAAGTTGCTGGCTTGATGATAAAGTGTGACTGCCAAGTTGGAGTGACTGGTGGCATCTGTCCTATATATGGTCAGCCCAAGGCACTCAGCCACAAGAAGGGCGTTTACGATGACAAAGCCTGGGACCAGGTGTGTGTGATGGCTGATGGGGCAGGCTGGCTGTTAGGTGATTTGACCAATAATCATCTTTCCTCCATAACTAAAGTCATAATCAGACTGAAGCTGGAGCCTGCTAACACTGAGCAGCACTCTGTTAAAATAACTGAAGTGAAATAGACCTGTTAAGCAAAGGGATTGGGAATTGCTAAGTGAACGCAAAGGACCTATAAAACAGTACCTTAAGCCTCTTTGGAAACCATCATCAATAAGCATGGATCGTATTCATCCAAATTCCTACAAGCTTCCCTAGGTGAGAAGTGGAGGAATGGCAATAATCTTGGAGAACAGTGTCAGGAACTGCTGACTAATAGGATACTGTTTCAGGCATGCATACCCTCAGTATTCCAGAGTGCAGTTTTATTTAAATCCAAAATAGGGGAACCTGTTGAGCCTGATAACCGCTGAGGAATGTTGGGTGATATCACTGCCTCTTATAGTAGTTATTTGAGTTGTCACAGTATGTATATTCTGATCTTCCACAAAATGGTTGCTAGTTCAGTAGCCGAACCACTACGCTACCGTGCTGTATTTCACTAAATGCCTATGTGATATATGGGACAGTCAGACTTGCATTTATATAGCACCTTTAGCATCTGCCGGGCATCCCAAAGCACCTCATGACCAGTTAATTACTTTTGAAATCTAGTCATTGTTTTGTAGGCAAACACAGCAGCCAGTATTGACGGGTGGAGGGAAAGAGGAAAGCCCAGCTGAACAAAGCAAGTTCCAGGATAGGAGCAAAACTCAAGTTTCAGGCTTCTAAGCTAGCATATGTATTAGGGATATATAGTCAGCTGACTGAAGGAACCTGCTACTGAAAGAAATAGGGGGGAAATTGTTTGAGCTGTCTGGTTTGTTTTGTGGTAGTTGCTGGTCCTAGATTAATAGCTCCATGAAAAAGAATTGAATGATTTGATTTGCCCAATCTTTCAGACCTCTGTGTATGTGCAACCTCAATAGCCAACATTAACTTGCTCACCCTAAGTCTATATGTGCTCGCTCAGTACTCACCCTCCCGTGGAGGCCAGTGCAGCCTCATTTTCTACTGCAACCACAGCCCACTCTCCTGCAGGCATGAATTGCTTTAAGACCGTTGTGAGCAACACCACAGGAGATCTGCTGGTTCTTCCATATGTTTGAAATCATGTATATCCAAAATAAGCAATATCAGTCAGTGATTTAAAGGCTGTTGAATGGTCTTGGGGCTGTGGTAGTTTATGATGCCTTCCGAGTTTCATGATCAGATTACACCTATGTAACAACTCCCCTGTGTTTGTTATTTTCTATCTAAACCATTTACAGATTCTTGTTTCTGAATTTATTAAATAGTACTGAAGTAATAGCTGAGCTTTTCTACTGTACTGAGAGATTACCCTATAAACGTGGAGGTCCTCCAGCCCTAGAACCCTCCAAAACACTGCATTCCTCCAATTCTGGCCTCTTGTGCATCCCTGATTTCCTTTGCCCCACCATTGGCAGCCATGCCTTCAGCTCTCAAGGCCCCAAGCTCTGGAATTCCCTCCCAAAACACCTCTGCCTCTCTGGCCTGAATTTTAATAGTTTGGTGGGGCGGGGGTGGGGGCTCGGAAGCTGTCGGGAAACCTGGGAGAATGGGTTTCCTGCAGGCCCTGCCAAATTTAACGGCAGGGCCTTATTTGCATTGGAAACCTCTGATTCCCACCTGCAGCCAGCCAGATTGAGAGGCCGGCTGGCTGCGGGCGAGTAGGCTTGCGACACTAGGCTGCAGAGAGGAGCAAAGGAGGGATCGCTGGGGTTGGGACCAATCGGGGGTGGGCGGGGGTGGTGTGTCGGGACTGATCGGAGGAGTTGTGGGGGGGGGGGGGGCGATCGGGACCGATTGGGGGCCTGGGGAGCAGATCAGGGCCCGGAGGGGCAGAGGGGTGGGCCGGAGCAGATCATCGGGCCAGAAGAGCAGGGGCATGGGGTCCAGAGCGGCAGATCGGGAGGAGTGGTGGTGGGGGGTCTGGAGCATATCAGGGGGCGGAGGAGCAGGGAGAGGGTCCAGAGCGGCAGATTGGAGGCCGGAGCAGCAGGGGTGGGTTAGGCAGGGACACTGGATCCAGGAAGTAAGTGTAAAGGCACTAACCACCTGGATCCAGCAGTCCTCGCTTTCTATTAGCATTAGCTGGCGGGTTTCACAAGGCCTGCAAAACCCGACCAGCTACAGTTAAATTTAAAATGGAGTTTAAGCCTGAGGCACGGCAGCCTCATTATAATATTCAAATGGGTGACCCGCTACCTGGGAGCTGGTTGGCTGCTCGCGCCCCGGTCCCGTCTCCGTTAAAACAGGAAATGGGCGGGTTCTGGTTGGGATTCAGATTTTTAACACTTTAACCTTCCACATGAACCCAACCCACATGGTAATTTTAAAATTCCTCCCTCTATCTTTCTGTCATCCTTTTAAAATGCTTCTTAAAATCTACCTCTTTGACCAAGCTTTTGGTCACCTTTCCTACTATTATGTCAAATTTGTCTGATAACGCTCATGTGAAGCACCTTGGGACATTTTACTATGTTAAAGACGCTATATAAATGCAAGTTCTTGTTGCTGTTGTTGTAAGAACCTCCAGCCCAGTAAATTTAGAAACACCTTCTAACTGTGCAGTACTGTGTTACCTGAGTTAAGCCAGTTTAGCGCTACAATTGACCTCAATGCCTCTGGGTCAAAAAGACAAAACTTGACCAGGATTGCTAACCCTGATCGTTATCAGCAACTGTTTTTGGTAGTGTCAATATCAATTAAAGGTATATTGGGCCTACAAACGTCCGGGTTCACACTTGAAGCATGGCTGCTTGGATAAGGGACCTGAAATTGTGGTCAGAGGCTTCCCGCTGGCGAATGCCTCTGAACCGCAAGTAAAATCCATACTTACCTGATGGCCCCGAACCTACGAAGACTCACGCTCCTGGGCCTGCAGGTGTACACCTGCGTAAAGGCCCACGTATCCCAGGAGTGCATGCGGTTCGCAAGCCTCCCTGGGATCACGTGGGCCAGCCCAACCAATCAAAAAGGGGGATTCCCACTATGCTTATGGGGATTCCATTTACGTGCGGAATCTCCAGGAATCACATAAAAAAACACATTTTCACGCAACCTAAATAAAAATAAATCACTACATATTTAAAATTAATTAAAATGCAATTTAATTAAACATTTAAAACAAAAATTTAATTTTTTGAAAAATAAATTTAAACATTTTTAAAGGGACCCCAAATAACCTAAACTAATTTTAACGGTTTTTGAATGTTTAAATGCTTTTTTTAAATGTATTTTAATATTTATTTAAACCCTTACGCTGGTAAAAGAAGGGCCTTATGCCTGCTTTTACCAGGCGTAAGGGTTTAGTTGGCATTCGTTGGGCAGTAGTTGGGAAAATAGCCCAACCCTGCGCCAGCAAATGTCCATTTCCTACGGATTTGTGCGATCTATCAAGCTGGAACTTGCAGGGCACTTACGGGTCATAGGTCCTGGAAAATCCAGGCCATTGTACCAGAGGACAATGGAAATAATGGAACTGCACCATAGCAAGGAGTAGAGAAGGGAGGAGAGAATATTGGTGGAGAAAAAGAAATGCCTTTTTAAAAATTTGTGCTCATCAAGGTGTGGGATGTTCGTGCTCAGGAGTGAAACACATTCCATTTCAAGCACTCTGTGTTAGGATCAGCTATGCCCAGGTCAGGTACAGCATAACTCGACACCGAGTAAAGCTCCCTCTATACTGCATGTACTTTAACAATGTGTCTCAACAACAACAACTTGCATTTATCTAGTGCCCTTAACGTGGAAGGATGCCCTGAGACGGAAAGAAAAAAAATGAACACTGAGCCAAAAAAGGAGATACTGGGAGGGAATGAGCAAAAGCTTTCTCAAAGAGGTGGGCCTTAAAGGAGGAGAGGGAGGCTGAGGGAACTACGGAGTGTGGACCCTAGGCAGCTAAAAGTACATCTGCCAGTGGCGGGGCGAAGGGAGGATATGATGCACAAGAGGTCAGAGTCAGAGGAAAAGAAAGTTCAGGGCAAAGGTTATAACGCTGGAGAAGGTTGCAGAGATAGGCACTCTGAGATAATTTGTTGATGACCAAGATTTAATATATTTATAATTAACAGTTTGGGGGCTTTTAATTAGTCAAGAGAATATGCGACTCACTGGAAATGTTTACAGACATGTTGGGGGAGGGAGGGGGGATATTTTAACCTAAGAAAACAGGTGGGTTGGGGACGGTGGGTAGTTAAAGTGTTAAAAATCTGAATCCCGACCTGAATCCGCCTATTTCTGGTTTTAACAGAAGCAGGAGGGGGGTGGACAGCGACTCCGCTGCCAGGAGGCGGGTTCATCTATTTAAATATTCTAATGAGGCTGTAAGCCTCTGCTTTAACCTCCATTTTGTATTTAACTTTAGCTGGTTGGGTTTTGCACGCCTCTTGGAACCTTCCAGCTAATGGAAGGCGAGGACGGCTGGATCCAAGAGTTAAGTGCCTTTACACTTACCTTCTGGATTCAGGGTCGGTGCCTAACCCCCACCCCTCGCAATCATAGACCCCCCCCCCCAGCAGGCCTTTCCCTCTACGAGGCCTCTACCCTGCTCCTCTGGCCCTTCCTTGCTGCTCCCGGCCCCCGATCCTCACCCGACTCCCCCCCCCCCCCCCCCCCGTGCTGTTCCTCCGGACCCCGATCCCTTCAGACACCCCTCACCCCCTGCTCCTCCAGCCTGCGATCTTCTGGAGAGCAACCCCTCCCCACTCCTCTTGCCGGCCTGCGATCACAATGTCCTGGAGACCCCGCTCCTGCGGCCGGCCTGTGACCGCGATGTTCTGGAGACCCCGCTCCTGCGGCCGGCCTGTGATCACGATGTTCTGGAGACCCCGCTCCTGCGGCCAGCCTGTGATCGCGATGTTCTGGAGACCCCGCGCCTGCGGCCGGCCTGTGATTGCGATGTTCTGGAGACCCTGCGGCCAGCCTGTGATTGCGATGTTCTGGAGACCCCGCTCCTCCGGCCGACCTGTGATCGCGATGTTCTGCATACCCCGCTCTTGCAGCCGGCCTGTGATCGCGATGTTCTGGAGACCCCGCTCCTGCAGCCGGCCTGTGATCGCGATGTTCTGGCGACCCCACGCCTGCGGCCGGCCTGTGATCGCGATGTTCTGGAGACCCCGCTCCTGCGGCCGGCCTGTGATCGCGATGTTCTGGAGACCCCACTCCTGCGGCCAGCCTGTGATCACGATGTTCTGGAGACCCCGCTCCTGCGGCCGGCCTGTGATCGCGATGTTCTGGAGACCCCGCTCCTGCGGCCGGCCTGTGATCGCGATGTTCTGGAGACCCCGCTCCTGCGGCCGGCCTGTGATCGCGATGTTCTGGAGACCCCGCTCCTGCGGCCGGCCTGTGATCGCGATGTTCTGGAGACCCCGCTCCTGCGGCCGGCCTGTGATCGCGATGTTCTGGAGACCCCGCTCCTGCGGCCGGCCTGTGATCGCGATGTTCTGGAGACCCCGCTCCTGCGGCCGGCCTGTGATCGCGATGTTCTGGAGACCCCGCTTTCCAGTCAGCCTGTGATCGTGATTTTCTTGATACCCCCAGCCCGGCCTGCAATTGCTAATACCCCCACCCACCCGCCCCCAACCTGCTCCTCCAGCCGCTCCCCGGCTCCTGCACGATCCCTCCCTCCCTCCTCCGTGCGACCTAGTGCCGCAGGCCTACCCACCCGGAGGCTGCCAGCCTCTCAATCTGGCTGGCTGCATGTGGGAAAGAGAGGCTTCCCATGCAAATCAGGCCCTGTTTTCCTGGGTTTCCCAACCACTTCAGAGCCCACCCCAACCTGCCTTCTCCATTAAAATTCAGCCCGTGATGTCAATTTCCATTGTTAATTACTAGGGATACTCAGCATTGCCAAGCCTTGATAAAAATTTTGTTAACATTTTATAATTTTGAAATTTTGTTTTAATGTGCATGATTTGCTGTGATAGAAAATAGATCATTTTGTTTCTCTCTTTGCTTTTCCTATGAATCATAGATGTTACTAAAATAGTAGCAAAACCATGGTCAATTAAATCATGAGCATTGGCAGTGCTAGATACCAAATATGTGGAGACTGGCCAAACATATTTTAAGGAATGTAGTAAGGCAGTGATCTTCAACACATTGAGTTACTATCCTCAGTTGTGTTATTTTAAAGAAGCACAGAGCAGAGATTAAAGAACTTCCACACAAGAAGGCATGAAAAATGGGATGTAGAATCACTAGCGTTCAGTGACATTGATAAAGTCCTGACAGCAATTCATCAATTGACTCTTTTGGTTATGGCTGGTGCATTTATGTAGTGTGATTTTATGTGTGTAACTGTAGTTCCCAAGTGGGCAGAAATAACTTAACAATTTGTAAAATGGAACATGAAATAATTTTACATTACAGTAGGGAACAATGGAAATTAAATCGGCTCAAGCTTACCCACAGGAATGGTTCATCACTTAATTCCTTCACAAATAATGTTTGTTCCATGAGACATCGCTTATTGTTGTAACTAAATTATTAATGCTCTAATGTAAATATGATAAGCTCCAGCTGTATTCTGTCTATTGAAGTTTATAAAGCTCTGTGCATTTTAGGGTCATTTGTGCTGGCAGCATGATACACCAGAGGTTCATTCACAGCAAATTACATTTAAGAAGAGAAGTGTGGCTTGTTGTAAAACATGTTTACTGTTTAAAATGGTATTTCAGCACAAGTTAACTGTGAGGTACTATGATACAGAGGAGGAATTAAATCTGCTGGATCTGGATACCTGTAATTCAGTTTCAAGTTTAGGGGAGCAATTTAAAATCAACCTTTATCAAAGAATTTTTTAAAAATCGCAATAGGGTACTGATGGGATATAAATTCTCTTTTGCTGTGCTGTTTTTGGAGTCTTCGGTACCCAACTTCTCCATTCAGAACCTCCCCTCTCCCATTACCAATAACATTGTCTGGTCACTGACATTACCTCACCTTTGTGCATTTGACAGCTGCCTGCTCCCCACTTTGTCCTTCGCTGCATCTTTAATATACTGTTCCCTCCTGTAGTGCCTTTCTGCCTTTTTTTACTCCCTACTGTGACCCTGTTACTTCCTTTCCTGTCCTCCCATAGAACCATATAAGTTTATGGCACTGAAGGAGGCCATTGAACCCATTGTGTATATGCCGTCTCTTTGCTAGAGTAAACCAAAACACTGCCTCCTCACTCCTGGTAACCCTGTTTCTTCCTCTGCTTTAAATATTTCTCCAGTTTTCCCTTAAAAGATGCAAGGATCTCTGCCTCAATCACGCCCTGTGGCAAAGCATTCCTTGCTACAATAATCTGTTGCATAGAAAAAACAATTCTAGTCTCTCTCCTCCACTCTCGATGACAATTTTAAATTGATGACCCCTTATCATTGACATTTCAGCCAGAAGAAGTAGTGTTTCCCTATTCACTCTATCAAAACCCATCTTAATTTTAAAAACTTCTATTAAATCTCCTCTTATCCTTCTCTGCTGAAGTGTAAATAGTCCCAATAACTCAAGTCTCTCCATATAGCTATATTTTCCCATTCTAGTGAATTTACCCTGTACCCTGGCTTTAATGTATATATTCTATATATTGGAACATCCAAAACTGCACCCAGAATTCTAACCAATGTTTTGTACAAATTTATCATTATTTCCTGACTCTTGCACTCTATGCCCCTGAGAGGCTATTTCCCCTGGCTGGAGAGTCTAGAACTAGGGAGCAGTCTCAGGTTAAGGAGTCGGCCATTTAAGACAGAGATGAGGAAGAATTTCTTCACTTAGAATTCTCACTGGGAATTCTCTACCCCAGAGGGCTGTGAATGCTGAGTCTTTGAGTATATTCAAGGCTGAGATAGATAGATTTTTGGAATCAAGGGATATGGGGATCGGGCAGGAAAGTGGAGTTGAGGTCGAAGATCAGCCATGATCTTATTGAATGGCGGAGCAGGCTCGAAGGGCCAGAATGGCCTACTCCTGCTCCTAATTCTTATGTTCCTATAAAACCAAAAATGCTGCTGCCATTTTATATGACTTCATCTACCTGCACACACTTTCAGAGAATTATGTATTTGTACCCCTAGGTCTCTGTTCATTCACACCCTTCAGCATCTTTGCATTGAGCCTATACTCCCAAAATGCATTACCTTACAGTTTTCCACATTAAATTGAACCTGTTAGCTGTCTGCCCATTTCGGTAACGCGCGTCTTCCTGAAGTCTTTTGAAGCCTCCTCACTGTTTGCCAAATTATAAATTGATTAGGTTTTAGATAGCGTTCCGGACTACCAATGGTAAAACTTTTAGAGATCACCAAAGTTAAGCAACCGTTTATTTTTTCCTCAATATAATCTATTATAGATTAGACTCTTTCCTGAGGTTTTGTCGAAGAAGCCTTGGCGAGTTGCTGCAGTGCATCTTGTAAATGGTACACACTGCAGCCACGGTGCGGCAGTGGTGGAGGGAGTGAATGTTTAAGGTGGTGGATGGGGCACCAATCAAGTTGGCTGCTTTGTCCTGGATGGTGTCGAGCCTCTCGAGTGTTTTTGGACCTGCACTCATCCAGGCAAGTGGAGAGTATTCCATTACACTTGTGACTTGTGCCTTGTAGACATCCTGCAGGACATAGCTGCTTCCTGAAGGACATAACTGCCAGACTGGGCCGGCAGCAGGAGCTGAGAGAACACGAGGGAATTAATTACTTGACTTCGTCCTCACCGATCTACCTGTCGCAGATGCATCTATCCATGTAGAGACGAAGCCCCGTCCTCACACTGAGGACGCCCTCCATCGTGTTGTGTGGCACTACCATCTTGCTAAATAGGATAGATTCAGAACAGATCTAGCATCTCAAAACTGAGCATCCATAAGGTGCTGTGGGCCATCAGCAGAGATCATGGGATCTCGCACTGCCCACGTGTGCTTCTCTCATCTTTCAGACAGTGGACTCACAAGCACTCTAGTGAGATGAATCCAGTTGTAAACCACCAAACTAATTTAGTATTGCATGAAATATATGAATGAACAGAACATAGTTTTCCAATGAGATTCAAACAATTAACTTTCTTGCTTGTAGCAGTGACATAATAAATTACACCACCTTTCCTCTTTTCATATGGGCCTACCTCACACTAAGGGCTGGATTTTCATTCAGAAGTCGGCAAGGAGGCGGGACTACAACTTTCGGGTTGTAGTCCCGCCTCCATCGAGATGCGGCCAATCCACGCGATTTTCCCTTGATTGACCTTGTTGAGCCTGCCCAGCGGGCTCAGCAGGCCAATTAAGGGCCGCCCGGCAACAGGTGACGTCACAGACTGAAATTTCATCTGTCAAGACGTGTTGACAGATGAAATATCAATGTTTCACAGCTGTTTGAAGCTGTCAAACACTGACAGTCTTTCTTCTAACATGAGTCCTTCTGCGCAGACTCAGTTAGAAATCTCACCGGCACTGAAAGCTGCAGGCTGTCACTTTTGACAGATCGCAGCTATTCTGGTTTCTGTGCCGGCTGAATGATGGACTCCCGAAACCTAGAGGAAGGAAGGCTGTAAAGGTAAGTACAGGTAATTTAAACTTCTTTACACACTTTAGACACACCAAACACACTTACCTTTGCACTCATGCACCCATCACTCACCTGAGCACTGACATCTCGACCCCTCCAAGTCCTTCAACCCGACGACTCTAACTTGCCGTGGTTTGGAGCCGTCGGGAATCCCACACGACAACCTTCAAAATAGGGATTAGGCTAAAAACTGCCTGTTAACTACCTGTTAACAGGCAGTTAATTGGCACTAATCCCTTCCCGCCTCAGGTCGGCGGGTCCCAGTGCGGGGCGGGTACCCGCCTCCTTTGAAACTTACATGGAGGTGGGTTTTGGGCGGGATGGTGTCGGGACCCCCGAATTCGGGAATTTAACCCCCCGTACGCCTCCAATCCCGACTCCACGGCACACTGAAAATCGACCCCTAAAAGTCAGCATCACCTGAACTATCACTAACTTAGAAAGTGAGACCCCATACCTCTCTAACTATTCTAGGCACAAACTACCTACTGACTGACTTTTTCTCCTACAGAGAGGAAACCCAATAGCTTATCCTCTAGCCCTCCATCATCTCTCTATTGAGGATAAGCTCACTGAGCGAGCAATCAAAACTATCATCTTGAATAAGGATCTTTCCCCCCACCTCCTTATTGTAGGAGCGAAGGCAACTACATTACCTATTTAGTTAGCTACCCTGCTGTGCTCAATTAATGAAACTAATCTAACATTATAGGGGTAAACCTCTCTAAAACATCCTAATGACCCTTCACCAATGTTCCCATTAAGCACAGCAGTCTGGAGTTCCCGCACAGGCTGCTCAGCGGCTTGTAAATGGAAAAACCATGCATGCGCAGAAATCTGGGCCGCGCAGCCATTTAAAGGGGCCGCGCACCCAAAAAAAATTAGCGGATCATTGTCCCTCATCCCACTCAGGTTGCCTCAAGCTGATACGGAATTGTGAGACTACATAATTCTGACAGCCACTTTGCCTGGCACCTAGCAAAATGTTCTAATCAACATTGTGAATAACTTGTGTGTTCCTGACAATTAACCAGTTTGAATCAAGTTTAACTTCATATCAACATCTTAATATAAACTAACCCCAGCATCCCTGCCAGGCCACATGGGTAAAATCTCAAAACTTTTCAACCAGATTCTGTTTGCATTACATTCTCTAGTTCCTAGAAATTGGGTGGCACCGCACCCGGCTTTCGGGTGCTAAACAGGCGCCTAAGCCTTCTATATGATGGGCAGGAAGCGCACACTTATTATGAGCCAGAGGTGCACTGCCCACTATATTGGTGTAAACAAAAAAAGGCATCTGGGCCCCGATCTGAAACAGGTGTTAAGACCTTTGCGTATTCAAATAAGGGGTCTAACGCCTGTCTGAGGCCCCCTCTGCAATATTGGGTTGCCCTGAATGCAGCCAGCACCAGGCCAGCTGCATTCAGGAAAAGCAGGTCTACATGCAGCCTAACAGGCGATCTTTAAAGGGACTGACCACTGCAGGCCACAACCAACAAGGGAAGTTTAAAAAATATAAAAAAGCAAAATACTGCAGATGCTGGAAATCTGAAATTTAAAAAAAAGTGCTGGAAATACTCAGCCAGTCAGGCAGCAAGTCCACAGATCTACAAGTTTAAAATATACTTGCCTGGATGTGGAGTCGGGAGGGGCATGAGTTGCAGGAAAGATGAGCATGGATTTGGGAGGTGCCAACATGTTCATGGACTTTGGAGAGGAAGTGGAGGTTGGAAATGGGGAGGTAGTTTGCAAGGACAGAAGGGATGAGGGTAGGTTTTTTTGAGGAGGGGATTGATGACAGCGATTTTGAAATGGAGGGGGCAGTACCTGATGAGAGGCAACTATTTACAATGTCAGTTAGTGTGAGGACCAAGGAAGGGAAATTGGGTGTTTTGTTATTCCGGAGATACCCAGATAAAAGTTCTTCTGAATCTTTTCCAAGGGAAGATCCTGACATCAGTTTAGCATCAATCCACTACAGTAAATCTGAAAGCACAGATTCCAGGTGTTAATATTGTATCATTCCATTGCACAGTGTAACACAATGGCTCAGAATTTGGGGTCAGCGGCGAAGCGATTGCGATCACCGCAGACCTTAAAGAAAACTGCCCATAAAGATCTAGCGATCTCTGTGGCGTTAATTTCAGTTCTCCTGACCTTAGTTTGAATCTGAGGTGAAATCAAGCGAATATCCAGTAACAGTGATGTCATCAAGCTGGCTAAACAGATAATCATATTGAAGAATTTTCACTGACAGCAAACCAGGAAGTAAAATGCACATATTATAATTTACTTGTAATAAATTTTACAGGGAGCGAAATAAAGATTGGGGCATACACTTAGGATTAAGGTAGAAGCTGAATTATCATAAACAAACTTAAAAAATTATTATATTAAAAACTTGTAATTCTTAATCATATTAATGAAAAATTTGTCATTCCACAAATATAAAATTAGTCTTTCAGGGCCAGAACGGTTGTTCAGCAGTCAATACATCGTTAAAAACCCAGTTACACCTCTTGCAACAAGGCTTAACTTTTTAGGGGGTTTTCAACAGCAACATTCCATCGTAAAAGGGGAAGTTTTCATCAGTTCAAGTGATTTCATTTAATTGCTGGCTATGGGGGGTCCACAGCGCAACCTGTGGCGGAGCAGGGAAATGACTGACTGGAACCTCAGGATTTCCGCGTTTATTTGCGCATGTGGTACATCCTAAAGTTACTGGCAGTTTCAGAGGGGTAATGACAGTGAACGCTGACAGTTTCGCCATCATTACCACCGCAAAATCCAGGCCAATGTGAAACCATGCTCTGCTCTTTTGAGAAGTGAAACAGAAGTGTCAACTCCAGAATTCCAAGTTAAACTAGGAATTTAATGCTAAATTTATGCCAAAACACAGATGAATTTTATACCAAGTTATTGGTATAATAAACAGTGACTCCATAGTCCCAACGTCACTTTTAATTGAATGCTTTATTTTACTCTTTTGCTCCCTTTTCCTTCTCATCCCCGCCCCCCCTGCAATTTCTAAGTTCCTTTGCAGTCTACAATTTGTGATTCTATTCATCTTTCTACGGGGGCAACCATACTTTGAACAAGTTACTTCTAATAATTTTGGAAAAGTAATTTATGGCCTTGGTCTTTAACAAATACTTAAGTTAGAATGAGGAATACTTACTAACATAATTAGCTAATTCCTTAAAAAAATATTTTTTAAGATTTTGAATTGAAGCTTATGGAACTCAAAACAAATTGATTCACTGGATGACCCAAAGCTAAAGCGTGCTAGGGAATGGTGTAGTGTAGGTTCAGGCCTGTGATTCCCCATGTGCTGAGTTAGCAGTCTCAGCTGTGTTGCATTGGTGAGGCACTAAATGAGGGTCTGGACTGGGAGGAAGGGAAAATCAAGAGATTAACCTTGAGCTCCTATCTTGCATCTTCTTGTGAAAAGACAAGCCACTTTTCTACCTTTCTTTTTGGACCTTTAAATCACACAAGGTGGCTCTAATTGAGAATTCCCTGACCTGGAAATTTGTTTGGCCTACTGTTGCAACTAAACTGGTGGGCGAGGGGAGCACGCGACGTTGCTCCTCTTTTTCATCAGGAAGTGACCTGCGTACCGAGGGCACTAGACACACTCCAAGAGGTAGTTTGGTGGTCATGGGAGGATCAAAATCAGCCGGCTGGGAAGTTCAGGATGGGGGGAGATGATCAGAAGGAAGGCGAATGCAAGCCGTCAGCAGCCCGCAGTTTTAATGTGGAACTTAAGAACATAAGAAATAGGAGCAGGAGTAGGCCATTCGGCCCTTCGAGCCTGCTCCGCCATTCAATGAGATCATGGCTGATCTTCTGCCTCAACTCCATTCACTGGCCCTATCGCCATATCCCTTGATGCCCTTACTAGTCAGAAATCTATCGACTTCTGTTTTGAATATACCCAATGACTGAGCCTCCACAGCCCTCTGGGGTAGAGAATTCCAAAGATTAACCACCCTCTGTGTGAAGAAATTTCTTCTCATCTCAGTCCTGAATGGCCTACCCTTTATCCTGAGGCTGTGGCCCCTGGTTTTAGACTCCCCAGCCAAGGGAAGCATTCTCCCAGCCTCCACTCTATCAAGCCCTGTAATAATTTTGTATGCTTCAATGAGATCCCCTCTCATTCTTCTGAATTCAAGAGAATACAGGCCTAGTTTACTCAATCTCTTCTCATACGACAGTCCTGCCATCCCAGGAATCAATCTCGTGAACCTTCGTTGCACTCCCTCTATGGCAAGCATACCCTTCCTGAGGTAAGGAGACCAAAATTGTACACCGTACTCCAGGTGTGGTCTCACCAAAGCCCTATATAATTGGAGTAAGACTTCTTTACTCCTGTACTCAAATCCTCTTGTAATGAAGGCCAGCATACCATTTGCCTTCCTAATGGCTTGCTGCACCTGCACATTCACTTTCAGTGACTCATGTACAAGGACACCTAGGTCCCTTTGAGCATCTGCATTCCCCAATCTTTCACCATTTAGGAAATATTCTGCCTTTCTGTTTTTTCTGCCAAAGTGGATAACTTCGCATTTATCCACATTAATTCCATCTGCCATGTTCTCGCCCACTCACTGAGCCTGTCGAGATCCCTTTGAAGCCTCTTCACATCCTCTTCACAACTGACACTGCCACCTAGCTTTGTATCATCAGCAAATTTGGAAATGTTACATTTGGTCCCCTCATCCAAATCATGGAGCCAGGAGGAGCATGTCTGTGCAGTGCAAGCTTCAACAGACTTTTGCCCAATGTGGCAGAAGGGTCGTGCAAGAGGCACACCACCTTCTTTGCAAATTTAAATTGGGCCAGCGCTGCTTTCAAGCTGCCACCAGGGCCAATGTGGGGCAGGCCATGCCACCACATTTCGGACACAAAACCCCAGCGCATAATATTGGACACTTCAGTGCCCATTTATTGCCTGAAAAATGATTCCGAGCATTCCAATTTCAAGCACACTGCAGCATTGAATCTGATTCCTATCATTCCAGGCAACCAATGTATTGCACTATTTTAGATGGCCGTGCCCATTAGAGCTTCAAAGGGAATTTGAATGGTTTCAGCCTGCCATTGGTGGAAGCCTGGGAGCAAGTTTTGTGAATTCACATTTGGTACCGCTCTTCCCAATATTTTGTATTGATTTTTAGCACAGTAAATTTGCAGGGTTTGCAGTTTTGCGAATACTTGTGAGGGCAGATTTATTTCACTTTCCACATTGTTAATTTAAAAATCTTTCAGATCACTGAGCTACTGCTGTTTTGCTTACTTTATTATATAGATATAAATGACTCGACTGCATTTTTACAGTCATTATAACACTCATAAATCATTATGTTACTTACATCCACTTAAAAGCAAAGAACAATATAAATCCTATTTACACTAGCAGATCTCCGCTGGTGTTGCTTACAGTGAGTCAAAGGAAATGCTGTTGTATAACAATATTATAATATTATGTATTGCAGAATGTATTATTTTCTGGGCCAGTAATTTGTAGTAAGTTACATTTTGTTATTATTACATGGCATTCTGGTATTTTAGCGGTGTTTCTCTCTCTTTCCTCCTTCCCCTCGGTGTGTCTGTACCAGCTTCTTCCATGGAAAGAAGTAAGGGTGAACAGGCAGTGGGAACAGTATGGGTAGAACTAAGGAACAGTAAAGGATGCAGGACTTTGGTGGGAGATGTCTACAGACCTTCTGACAGTAGTGATGTAGTGGGAGACCAGGGAAGCATGTAGCAGAAACAATGTGGTTACAGTGGGAAATTTTAATTTTCACATAAACTGGGAGAAACTCAGTAGTTCAAATAGTAAAGGTATTGAATTTCTAAAATGTTTTCTGGATCACAATGTGTTTTAGATAAGGCCATACTAGATTTAGCGATCACTAACGATCAGAATTAGTTAACCGTATGACTGTAAGGAAACAGCTTACGAATGTGGCCATAATATAATTGAATTTGATGTCACGTTTGAGAGGGAGAAGGGAGAGCCACAAACCAAGGTTTTAAATTTAAGTAAGGAAAACTTCAAAGGGATGAGAAATAAATTGACCACAGTAAACTGGGCTGAGCTGTTAATGGGTAAACCTAGACAAACAGTGGGAAGTATCAAAAGAAGTTTTTGGTACAAAGCAAAACCAGTACATACCCCCTAAAAGGCAAAAGCTCCACTTGTGCAGTTAAGCAACCATGTTCAACAAACAGGATAAGAGACAGTATTAAGCTAAAAGAAAAGGCTTGCACAAATATAAATAAAAGCAGAAATCCAGCAAATTGGGAGAGCTATAAAAAGCAGCAAACAGATACAAAGAAAGTAATGAGGTGCAAAATGGGTATATGGAGAAAAAAAACTTGCAAGGGGTATTAAAGTTAACAGTAAATGTTTTTATAAATATATTAAGAGAAAGATAGTGGTGAGGCTGAATGTGGGCCCATTAAAGACAGATGCAGGTGATGCTATAATGAAAAATAAGGAAATAGCAGACTTGTTAAACGATTACTTTGGGATCGATTTTAACTGGGGCTGTGTTCGGGGCGGGCGGATGTGCTTGGCGGGAGGGAAACCAATGTGGGGAGCTCAGCGTGAGCCATTTTAACTCCCGAGCCTCGTTTAAATAATCCAGATTAGTCTCCATCCCGAAACAGACAAGAGTGACATCAGGGCCAGCGAGCGGGAACAAAAATCGGGTCGGGAGCCCATGTGAATGCTCCCCTGCATAAAATCAGTGCTGGGCAGGGGGTTTGGAAGCTATTGATGGCTTTCAGAGGGAGAACCAAGTCCAGGGCTGGAGAGGCCCAAGAACTCCTTGAGGAGCCCTGGGGAGAACTCCTGCTCCTCCTGGCCCACAAGGATTTCACAGAAAAATAATTTCATTAAACTTAGCTTGGCCTCTTCTGGCCATTCTGTTATCAGTACCTTTCTACTAGTTGTTCCATGTCCACAACTACAGTTTTCCTTTCTCACTAATGAGTAAGGCTACCTAAGGTGGTGTAATGCATTAGTAGTTAGTAATAATGGAATGTTGGGATACAAATTCATGGCTGCTGTTCTCTATGTGGTGAGCCCTCAATTTGAGCTGTTCTGTCATTTAGGTACAGAGCTAGACTATTCCCACAGGGAGGGAAAAGAAATGGCTGAATCACTCCCAAGTCATTCTCACACTGCCTATCAGACACTTTAAGAGTAGCATTCAGAGAGTCCAGGGAATAGGTCACTTGCTCATTCTTGGTCAGGGAGTGTGATGCAGAGAGATATTGAGATGGGTAAAATTAAAACACGAGACCCTTCTTCCATTCTCTACTCCCCCACCACCCGGCCCCTGGCTCCACATTATCACCAGTGTTCAAAGGACCCTCCTACTCATTGAGTCATCGAATGTTATAGCACAAAAACAGGTCATTAGCTCCATAAGATCCCATCTGTATTGATCTTTTCTCCACATGAACCACTTAGACTAATCTAACTTTCTTGCTCACTTCCCATACCCACTCCCCATATACTTGAATATTTCTGTTTCTAGTGTCTGACTTAGAGAGGTATTCTTGGAGGCCTAGGAGCAAGTCAAACTTCTGCTATCTCAACCACATGACAAAAGGTGGTAAATTGAAAAACTGGGGTTCTTTTATGTGGAATTAAAAGTTTTACTTATCTATCTGTTATACTGAAGTTGTATGAGTCTAAAAATTCTTATAACCATAGAACTAAAAACAAATTGCACTAGATCCATAACTTGTTGGTAGGTCAAGTAGGGTGACCATGTGTCAAATTTTTGGGCAGGCTACATGGTAATCAGCCTATGTTGAGAGCAAAGAGAGGCATTTGGGGTGAAAAATTGCTCTGTACAGTTCAGTGTGAAAGACAAATAGTTTCAATTCACAGTTCTGGCAGTACAGGTAGTTAATTTGTGCAGTGTATATCCTCCAAACTTCCTAAGATTCTCTTTCAATTTCAATTCAATTTCATCTCCTGCCTAATTGCCAAAATATTCTCTGCGTGACCAGCTCCACAAACTCTCAGATTACACAATGAAAAGCTTAATTTTACAAAATATCCTTCCAAGCAGTTCATGCTAATGTACAAATACTTTATTCTTTGTGCATTTGTATTCTTTGTGCATTTGGTAAGAGCAAATGAGCCAGCGGTCAAAAGGCAGTGGCTTCATAGAGGCCATGCAAATTGCAGGACCAATTAATCTAACCTTGCACCGAAGTCTCGCCTCAACACATCACTAATTGGTCAAAAGGTTCCTGGTCCACTGAGATATCCATCAACGTACAACATCCACCCTTAAACGGTAAAGTGATGTTGTCAATGATAGTTGTTGGCCACCATTGCAGAACTGATCAAGTATTATAAGGGATAATTCTATAATCTCAGCCTGGATTGCAGGCTACAACAATGTAGCCCTGATTCTCCAACCTGCGGAGCTCCCTCCAAGCATGGCTCCCCACTGGGATCATGAGATCATAAAATTTCCTCTATAATTTTTTTTCTCTTCAGTGTCTTTTCTTGCAAAGCTGAAGAAAGCGAGTAATACAAATGTTTGGAATACTACAGATAAATATTTAAATACTTTTCCTTTTATATCACAATGGGGAAAAAAAATCAAGATTTATAGGAGTGTTGATCTTAACATCTGATTTTGTTCCCACACAGCTATGGAATTGTGTGCAGCTCTAACTATTGGCCTCTGGGAGGCTCCCTTACACCATGTTTTTTAATGTGCTGTGAGTCCAGTCCCTATTTTAGGCATGAACTTGGGGGGTAGGGAACAGTTTCCATAAGCCTTCCTTCACACAAATCTGGCAAACAGACTGAAATGTGGGCGGCCATTCTTTGTGGGCTGTCCAGTCTGGATTCATGATTTTAATAGTTTACAACAAGCTTATGTAGCAGCAAGAGTTCACAATTCACAGAGTAAGAAAATCTGATTTTCAGTCAAGGTTGTTACTGTTGAATAAAGGACACGTTTAATTCAGTTTTTTCCTTTCATGAGAATGAGAATTATCAGATTTGTGGCAGATTTCAGCGTCTTCTCATTTCAAAATGGTTGGCCATCTAATTAAAAGGAAACTTTGAACAATACTTGTAAAGTGCCAGTAGATGCCACTACTGCACTTATTTACAAAGCTTGTTGGACACCTAATAATTACTAAAGCATAGATTTTGTGCATTGAAATACAAAGTTTTTTTTAAGTTTTTGTTTTAAATTAACTTTCTTTCAGCTGAATGGAGTATTATTATTGCTGTATATCAATTGCTGGAGGGCCATTTTCACAGATTATAGCACCTTTTTCATTAGCCATCTCTGACCCTTCCTGGCTGTTAAGTAAGGCTGCTATTTATTAAAGTTTCTCTATTTTCATGTTTGTAATGATACTTCAATAGTAGCCATCCTTTATTAACAACTTTTTTTTCTACTTAATGAAAACCCTATTATTGTGCAATAACTGTGCTTATGAAATGGATCAAACACAGAGGAAGGAAACTCCTGCTGCACGTTGCCTTAGAGGCTTTTGCATTCTTATGCAGTCAGATGCTAAACCATTTCCATCCTAGCAGGGTTTCTGCTTCATTTCTACCAGACCAGCAAATTATATCACTTTAACAGAATCTGTACTTTTTACCATCAAAATTCTACATAATTTCTGTTTTGTTTCTGCATCATTTTAATTTACCTCTTTGTCATACTAAGCCAAATTTCCAGTATTTGGGATTGTACAGAAAACTCTACTTTAGCTGTTCATAAAGACAGCATTGCAAAACTGCTCAAAATCTTTGCAGTTTTGCTAGTTTACCATTATGTAGCCAGTTCTATAATTTCTTTCATGATGATTGTTTTGTTTTCAAACTTGTAGATTACTTGTTTAAGAAAAGAAACTTTGAAATTTATGAAAGAAGTTGATATGTAGATTTGATTCTAAGTAATGTTGTCACTGGATTTCAATAAAATGTAATGATGGCTGTACAACTAAGCTTACTCATAACACTGGATAGATTTTTTAGGCCATTTTGGTGAAGGGCCTTGCTTTTGCTTTTTTGCTCCTCATTGATTCGTCGGCAGGTCACAGACTTTTGCAGAGTGCAAGGTGGGAAGTTGCGGCTGCTGCCGTTTATATATTTCTGGGTTGAGGCACAAAGAATATTTACCCTGTTTAATTAATGAAGTGTGATGGTGGTGAATTTACTTAGGTTTTTTCCCTCCATTTCTTCCCCTCTAAAACAAGAGAATACAAGTCAGAGGAACGATAGCAAAATACTGCAGATGCTGGAAATCCAAAATAACAACAGAGAATGCTGGAAAAACTCAGCAGGTCAGGCAACATCCGTGGAGAGAAATTTGAGTTGACGTTTCGGGTTGAAGATGGGTTTCAACCCGAAACGTCAACTCAAATTTCTCTCCACGGATGTTGCCTGACCTGCTGAGTTTTCCCACAAGTCAGAGGAAGTAATGCTCAAACTATATAGTGCTCTGGTCAGACCACACCTTGCATATTGTGTGTAGTTCTGGTCACCGAAACATAAGGGAGGCATTCAGGTCTTGAAGGCAGTGCAGAGAAGAGCCACAGAACTGATCTTTAGTGTTAGATGACTGAGGTATGAAGCTGGAGAAATCTGGGATTTTCAGCCATAAACAGTAACTGAAAGGTAACTTTATAGAAATGTATACTGTGACACAAGTCCTCACCTGCAGTAAAGCTTATATCTGCTTCACCATGTCCTCGCGAAGTTTCACTGACTTCCTCTGTGCCAGAGAATGAACTTTAAAAGAGTCTCGTCCTTGCCTTCAGATTCCTCCACAGCCTCGCCTCTCTATATCTTTGACTGCTTGCCACTGTGCACTTGACTCAGCCAAAGGAGTAGGATGCTCCTTCGTGGCAATTGCCAGTACATTTCAGTGATTGGATGGTAGGTAGGAATGACATATAGAGGTTAAGAAGAAAATCCATTTCTTTCCCCACTCAAAGATAAATCATCTCTGCTGCTCCATCTGGAAAACTGGGTTAGAAAAGGCAAGATTGAGGGAGATCAATTCAAGTGATTAGGATTTGAATTCACGGACAAGTGGCTTACTATTTTCAATACCTAGTGTACACATGAACTGTGCTGAATTTTTGTATTTGAGTATTGGAGATTCATTTGAGATAGCAAAATGGCCCTGACATTTGTTGGGGGTTTCCTTCAATCTCTTGGCGTAACTCCGATGGAACCCCTGAAGATGCGCCAGAGTTGCAACGGGAGACCAGGAGATCTCCCACAGAATTTTGCTGGATAAGTGTTCACTAATCTTTGAATTTGAAATTATGCAAATGTGAGAGCAATATGATCTGTGTTCTGGTGGTTTAACTGGGAACACTACTCTATGGGAATCTGTCATATAAAACTAAAATCTGTAGTTAATTAACAGTTTTCACTGCTTTCTGTATTTGAACATGGGTAAGAGCAGTCTAGTGCTCCAAATCTCTTGCCATCAGTCTGCAAAGCTGATACGTGCCCAGTACAGCCCACTGCCATCTCTTTCTGAAATTGACGCAGGGAAATAACCAATCACAACCCGCACCTGCAACATGACATGACGCCCCGCCAATCAGTATGAGTAAACCACTGGTTTTCCCTTATCATGGATAAAGTGAACCAAACAATGGAATGTGATTCCCAAAATGCCAGTAAAAATCCCAACTACTACAAATGGAATTTGACTTATTCAGTCACAGTAAACAGATGTTATTGACTAATAAGCTGCCAGATGGCAAGAGGCAGTTATGTTTCTGTATGTTTGCCAGTGTAAAATTTGAAGGTTTTTTTTATAGCTGTTTCGCAGTCCTGCCAACACTAACATGAGTCCCATTGTCCTGAGTTCCAACACTGGACATGAACTGTGGTCATTTCCAGCATGAAATGGAGAAAAAATCCAGTCTTGCTGGCTAAAACTGCATATTTGCACTGCAATAGCTATTTGTCCCCTAGCCAAGAACAGCCAACCCTTTCAGGAAATAAAACGTTGAATTTAACTTTATTCCACCTCAGTTATCTGGCACAGAGCTGACCTTAGAAATTACTGCTGTTTTCTCAATGAATAGAATTCTGCTTGCAAGCCGTTTTGTAAGAGAATTGTTTTGCAGGCTTGACCTATAGTCCTGAGTCAGTGCCTGAAAAGTGGCTTAGCAAGTGTGCTAAGAGTAGTTATAAAAGGTCCATAAACTGGGTTTATCTTGGGCATCAGCAATAGATAGATAATTTGCAGTTACCTTTAGGACCCAATAACTAGATGTGTAGCATGCTTGAGGAAAGAGAATGTGTGGTTGTTTTGGGAAAGGGGAACAAAGAAGATTTAACTGACTGGGCAATAGGTGATTATAGAAAGAACTTGCCATTATATAGCCTTTCACATCCTCAAGATGTCCCCTAGCACTTCACAGCAAATTAATTACTTTTGAAGTATTGTTTTGTAGACAGATGTAGCAGCGAATTTCTGCATGGCAACATGCCACAAATAGTAAATGATTGAATTTGTTTTGGTGGTGTTGGGTTAAGGGATAAATGTTGGCCAGGGCACTGGGAGAACTCCTTGCTTTTCTTCAAATAGTACCATGGGATTTTTTTTATGTCCTCATAAACAGGCAGATGAGACCTCTGTAATGTCTCATCCAAAAGACGACAAATGTATCCCTCCATCAGTAGTGCGCTGAAGTGCCAATCTAGATTGTGTACTCAAATCCTGGAGTGGGGTTTGAACCGGATCATTTCTGACTCCGAGGTGTGAGTGCAACCATGAACCAAGACGACACTTGAGTAAATATATCATTTGACAGATATGCTTATTCAGTAACTTAACCCCAAGGTATATTGGTGTAGAGGTCCCTCATAGCTGACCACTGTTTAAAAAAAAAAATCTGAAATTCTACTAAATTCAAAAAAAAATATTTCTAAGCCCTCTCCCATATTGTTTCTCATGTACACTAGAAACATTTTGTAAAGTAAAGGTGATCGACTAAATTGTCATTCCCTGGTAGAAAGCCACAAATTACCTATGTTGTTTTTGTCATTGCAGATTTATGACTGATGCTGCTCGCCGCGAACAAGAATCCCTGAAGAAAAAGATTCAGCCTAAACTATCTTTATCATTATCGAGTACTATTCCTCGAGGAAGTATTTCTACACCACAGCGTCACAACAGTGGCAGCCTTACTCCTCCAGTCACCCCACCTGTTACTCCATCGTCATCATTCCGAAGCATTACTCCCACAGGTACAAAAGAAAAAGAAACCCTTTAGTGAGCCTAAGACTGAATCTGCAAATGTCGTTTTTTTAGTCTTGAGTTAATCGATCTCGGTTGACATGGCAATTGTGACTGCTGTAATTGACCTTGGTACTTCTGAACTGAGGAGGGGGAAAAATCTGCCCTGGTTCCTGCTTCCGATTATACTTCATGACCCCCTGCTGGAAGGTGCACATATGTGAATGTTGGCCCCTCACAGTCAGAAAGCCTGGTAATATTCAATTAGCTACTTGTGCAAGGTAGTACCCATGGAATCATACCCTTAATTCAGTGGCTCAACCTCACTGACATCAGGTGGAGAGGGGGAGAAAATTGAATTTTTTTTAAAATTTAGGATTAATGAAATAGATTTAAAGAGTAAGCACTTGAGAAATTAAGGTTAAAGAGGTGCAGTGGAGAGGAACTAAGATGAAAGAGACCACCTATGGGAAGTAGATGACAAAGGAAAGTTAAAAGCAAATTAGCTGAGGGATGCAAAGGGATGCCAGATAGAAATAAACTCTAAAGGGAACACATGGGGGAAAAAAACCATTTAAATCGAAATAGGGCAACAGGAGAAATACTAAAAGAAAGGGAAACAGCAGAGAGAAGTGTAACTAAGATGGACACTATGAGGTTTGTTTGCTGAGGGTTTTTCACAAATGAGAGAGGCAGATATAAGAGAAGGGTGAAGAGATACAAAATCAGTCTGTTAATCAGTAATCTTAAAGAATTGAGTTATGGCCTAAGAAAGCATGGTACAGAAACTCACAGGTCCAGACAGAAAGTTATAACACCCCTGAGGGACAGCGACTACAGAATGATAAAGCTTAACATGATCTGGGAATCAGAAGTACCTAAGACCAAGAGCCAAGTATATAAAATCAAAAGGGTTAAATTCAATGGCCTGGAATTTGCAGTGGGTAGTAACAGCGAACGAACAGTGTTCGCTGTTATTACCTCTTTGAAACTGACCACAACTTCAGGATGTAGTGCATGTGCATCTAAACGCAGAAATCCTGAAGGTACGGTCAGTCATTCACTGCTCCGACACTAGCTGCGCTGTGTCTCCCCCACCCCCACCCCCATAGTTAGCAATCAGTGAAACTGACGAAAACTTGGTCTTTTCCACGGTAATATCGCTGTTAAATACCCCATTAAAATATAGACCCTTTTGGATTTGGTGTGATTGGGATTTTAACAGTCTACTGCCTGCTGCAAAAACGTTATGGCCCCCTTTTAAGAAACTTCAACAAAAAAAATTAAGTTTGTTCATCTTTATTTCAGGTTTACCTTTTTCCCATGTGAGAGCCCCAATCTTTGTTTTGCTCTCTAACATTTTTCAAAAGTTAGGATAAAAGGAGCTTAATCACTTCCTGGATCCCTGTCTGTGAGAATTCTGCATTGTGATTGGCTGCTTAGATAGCTTGTTACCATCACAGCAGCTTGCGTTACGGATTTCCCATTAACTTACAGTGACCTCAACTGAACGTCGGAAAAGCCAAACTTCTCGCCACAGAGTTCGCGACGTCTTTGTGGGAAGCTTACTTCAGGGCCAGTGACGGACACCTTTGCTTCACCGCTGACCGTAAATTACGAGCCAATGAAATGAGGAAACTAAAACAAATAAATTGAGGATTTTTCAACAATATTTCAGTGGGAGACAAGTGAAACCTGGAAAAAGGCATAGAAGCTGAGGCTAAGCATAACAGTAAAACATTCTTTCAGTAGCATGACAGTAGGAGGGCAGTTAAATAATAGATGAAAACCATAAATGATGCAAAGAGGCTTGAAACGAAGGATGAGCACAGAATGGTAAATGACTACTTTCTCCAAGTATTCACAAGGGCAAGTTGCCCTTTCTAAATAATGATATCCAAAATCAAGGACTTCATCATAAATGAGGTGAGAGTCCTCGACAGGCTAAATGGGCTCAAAGCTAATAAATCTGCTGAGATAGATGGTATTTTTTTTATTGGTTCATGGGATTTGGGCATCGTTGGCAAGGCCAGCATTTATTGCCCATCTCTAATTGCCTTTGATAAGGTGGTGGTGAGCTAACTTCTTGAACCACTGCAGTCCGTGTGGTGAAGGTACTCCCAAAGTGCTTTTAGGGAGGGAGTTCCAGGATTTTGAACCAGCGACGATGAAGGAACAGCGATATACATCCAAGTCAAGATGGTGTATGACTTGGAGGGGAACTTGGAGGCGGTGGTATTCCCATGTGCCCGCTGTCCTTGTCCTTCTAGGTGGTAAAGGCCGCGGGTTTAGGAGGTGTTGTTGAAACCTTGGCGAGTTGCTGCAGTGCATCTTGTAGAGGGTGCACACTGCAACCACGGTGCAGCAGTGGTGGAGGGAGTGAATATTTAAGATGGGGTGCTTTGTCCTGGCTGGTGTCAAGCTTCTTGAGTGTTGTTGAAGCTGCATTTATCCAGGCAAGTGGACAGTATTCCAACACACTCCTGACTTGTGCCTTGTAGTTGGTGGAAAGGCTTTGGGAAGTCGGGAGGTGAGACACTCGCCGCAGAATACCCAGCCTCTGACCTGCTCTTGTAGCCACAGTATTTATGTGGCTGGTCCAGTTAAGTTTCTGGTCAATGGTGACACCCCAGGATGTTGATGGTGGGGGATTTGGCAATGTTAATGTCGTTGAATGTCAAGGGGCAGTGGTTAGACTCTCTCTTGTTGGAGATAGTCATTGCTTGGCACTTGTGTGGCGCAAATGTTACTTGCCACTTATCAGCCCAAACCTGATTGTTGTCCAGGCCTTGCTGCATGCGGGCATGGACTGCTTCATTATCTGAGGGGTGTGAATGGAACTGAACACTGCAATCATCAGCGACCATTCCCACTTCTGACCCTATGATGGAGTGAAGTCATTGATGAAGCAGCTGAAGATGGTTGGGCCTAGGAACTGCCCTGAGGAACTCCTGGGGCTGAGATGATTGGCCTCCAACAACCACAACCATCTTCCTTTGTGCTAGGTATGACTCCAGCCAGTGGAGAATTTTCCCCCAATTCCCATTGACTTCAATTTTACTAGGGCTCCTTGATGCCACATTCGGTCAAATGCTGCCTTGATGTCAAGGGCAGTCATACTCACCTCACCTCTGGAATTCAGCTTTTTTGTCCATGTTTGGACCAAGGCCGCAATGAGGTCTGGAGCCGAGTGGCTAGAGGTGCAGCTAGTTCTGGAGCACAAGTCTTCAGCACGACAGCCGGGATGTTGTCGGGGCTCATAGCCTTTGCTGTATCCAGTGTACTCATCCGTTTCTTGATATCACGTGGAGTGAATCGAATTGGCTGAAGACTGGCTTCTGTGATGGTGGGGATCTCAGGCGGTGGCTGAGATGGATCATACACTTGGCACTTCTGACTGAAGATGGTTGCGAATGCTTTAGCCTTCACTTTTGCACTCACGTGCTGGGCTCCACCATCATTGAGGATTGGGATGTTCATGGAGCCTCCTCCTCCCGTTAATTGTTTAATTGTCTACCACCATTCACGACTGGAATTGAACCAGGGTTGATCCCCTGGCTTGATGGTAATGGTAGAGTGAAGGTTAGAGATAGGGAGGGGTGAGGCCATAGAGGGATTTGAAAACAAGGTTTAGAATTTTGAAATGGATGCATAGCAGGACAGGGAGCCAGTGTAGGTCAGCGAGCACAGGGGCGATGGGTGAATGGGATTTTATGCGAGTTAGGATACAGGCAGCAGAGTTTGGGATGAGCTCAAGATTGGAGGGTGGAAGATGGGAGGCCGGCCAGAAGAGTATTGGAATAGTCAAGTCCGGAGGTAGCAACGGCACGGGTGAGGGTTTCAGCAGCAGATGAGCTGAGGCAGGGGCGGAGACGGGCGATGTTACGGCTGTGGAAGTAGGTAGTCTTGGTGATGGAGCAGATATGTGGTAGGAAGCTAGCTAGTTAAACTAGCTTGGCAGGGGGATGGGAACATGAGCTTAGATTCAAAAGGTTGAGAAGCAAAGCTGGAAATGGAAGGCAGAAAATTAGTAAGTGAGTTTGGAAGGCAGAGGAAACAAAGGCTAGAAAGTAGACAACAAAGGGGTTTGGCTGTGCTTAATGGTATATACTTCAATGCAAGGAGTCTAGTAAATAAGGGAGGTGAGCTGAAGGCACAGAAAGACATGTGGAAGTATGATATCATAGCTATTACTGAAACATAGCTGAAAGAAAGGCAGCAATGGCAGTTCAACATTCCTGGATACAGGGTTTTCAGACGAGATAGAGAGGGGGGTAAAAAAGGAGTGGGGGGGTCGCAATATTGGTTAAAGAAACAATTACAGCTCTGAGGAGGGATGATATGTAGTAAGGTTCAGCAAATGAGGCCATATGGGTTGAACTGAAGAACAAAAAAGAAGCAATCACACTGCTGGGGAGTGTACTGTAGAACCCCAAAGAGTCAGAGGGAGATAGAAGAGCAAATATTGTAGGCAAATTTCTGAGAAGTGCAAAAACAATAGGGCAGTAATAGTAGGAGATTTCAACTACCCTAATATTAACTGGGTTAGAATCAGTGTAAAAGGTATAGAGTGCGCAGTATTCTTAAAATGCATTCAGGAAAATGTTTTTAGCCAGTACATAGCAAGCCCAACAAGAGAAGGGGCGGTTCTGGACTTCGTTTTAGGGAATGATGCTGGGCAGGTGGAAGGAGTATCAATCGGAGAGCATTTTGGCGATAGTGATCATAATTCAGTTAGATTTAGCATAGTTATGGAAAAGGATAAAGCTAGACCAGGAGTAACAGTTCTCAATTGGGAAAAGGCAAATTTTACTTAGCTGAGAAGTGATTTAGCAAAATTGGACTGGAAACAGCTACTTGAAGGTAAATCAGTGTCAGAACAATGGGAGGCATTCAAGGAGGAGATAGTGAGGGTTCAGAGAAAATATGTTCCCACAAAGAAAAAGGGTGAGACGCCCAAATCTAGAGCCCCTGGATGCCAAGGGGCATACAGGGTAGGATAAGGCAAAAAAGGGAAGCTTACGTCAGATACCGGGAGCTAAATACTGCAGAAAGCCGAGAGGAGTATAGAAAGTGCAAGGGTGAAATTAAAATGGAAATTAGGAAAGCAGAGAGAGGCATGAAAAAATATTGGCAAGTAAAATCAAGGAAAACCTAAAGATGTTTTATAAATACATAAAGAGCAAGAGGATAACTAAAGAAAAAGTAGGGCCTATTAGAGACCAAAAAGGTAACCTGTGTGTAGAGGCAGAAGACGTGGGTATGCTTCTGAATGAATACTTTGTGCCTTTCTTCACAAAAGAGAGGGACGATGCAGACATTGGCCAGAATTTTCTGGGGTCCATGCAGGAGGCAGGTCGGGTGGGAAATTTGAAATATCTTGCAGTGGGTCGAGAACCCGCCATCATCCCGCCCCCACACGCCTTTCCCTCGGGCACATTTGCCGGCGCAGCAGTGACCCGAACGGCAGAGGTGGGTGAGCTATTTAAATCATTATGAGATACTTGTCAGACCCTTAAGTACCTTTTTCACCCTACCTTTCAAATTTCCCTGGATGAGCACGGGAATCACGCAGCTCGGGAACTACATCTGTGAATCTGAGGCGGAAGTTCAGTGGCCATTGATCCAGCTCATTACTGCACAGCATCAAAAGTACAATAAAAACTCCCACTTCACAGCTGATCACTTTCCTAAGGCAGATTCTGTTGCTGACTGCATTGCCAGCACAGATTTAGCTTTCCAGAGGTTGCAAGTGTTTCCAGCAAAGTCGGCATCCGCTGTCACCTCATTGGTAGAACCTATCACACCATTGACAGATTGCTTCTGTCAACTCTACTTGACCTACCATCTATTCCATCAGCATGGATGCCGTTTATACTGCCTCACCTTGGTCCTCATAATCGGACCACGATGAGCCCCAGCACCAACGGCAACACCACCAACCTTCTCCTCAACCACCTGATGCTGCACAGGACAGAAGGCATCAGCGCAAGGCTGCACCGCGCCAGAAGCGGTATCTCCAACACAGGGTATACAAGCAGAGGATGAGCTTCCTCAACATGACGGAGCAGCAGTACCAAAGCAGGCTCAGGCTATCGCGCTAGGTTGTCGCTGACATTTGCACATTGCTGAAGCAAGACCTGCAGCCCAGAGGAGTGGGTGGACACGCCTTACCAGTGGCTATCACAGTCACCAGCACCCTCAACTTCTTCACCTCAGGCTCCTTCCAGGGATCTGCAGCAGACATTTGCGGCATCTCGCAGTCAGCCGCCTATAGATGTATCACACAGCTCACCGATGCCCTCTTTGACAAGTCAGTCAATTATATCAACTTTGCCACTGATGAAGCCAGTGTTACTGAGCGTGTGCTGGGCTTTGCCACTCTGGTTGGCTTCCCATGGGTGCAGGGCATCATTGACTGCACACATGTGGACATCAGGGCACCCCATCATAACCTAGGAGCCTTTGTCAATTGCAAGGGCTTCCACTCCCTCAATGTGCAGCTCGTCTCCAACCATAGGAAGATGATCATGCATGTGTGCGCCAAATTACCTGGCAGCTGCCATGACTCTTTCGTCCTTCGCCCGTCCACCCTCCCTCAGCTCTTTGCTCCTCCAAACAGACTTTCCAGCTGGCAACTTGGAGACAAGGGCTATACACTGAAGACGTGGCTCATGACACCCTCGAGGAGGCCAAGTACTGAGGCCGAGGAGCGATGCAATGAAAGCCACATTTCCACCAGATCTGTCATAAAGCAGACAATAGACGTGCTGAAAATGCGCTTCAGATGCCTTCACAGATCTGGAGGAGCTTTTCAGTATGCACCAGCCAGGGTCTCTAGAATTGCCATGGTCTGCTGCGCCCTGCACAACGTAGCACAGCAGCGAGGATTAGAGCTGCAGGAGGAGCAAGGCACTGTGCGCACAGCCTCTTCAGAGGAGGAGGAGCAGGTGGAGCATCAGCTGGAAGAGGAGGAGGAGGAGTAGCAAGAGGCGCCAGTAGGTTGGAAACAGGCTAATGTCTTGCCTATACCCAAAAATGTTAATAAAACAAACACAGATTACTACAAACACATTGGTCTTATTTCCATTCGATGTAAAATAATGGAATTGATTATCAGAAGTAAACTTGAGGACCATCTGTACATCAGTAACCTAGTTAAAACTATTCAGCATGGATTCAAAAGGGAAGGTCCTGCCTGACCAACCTCCTCGACTATTTGACTCCAGGAAGCCCTATGAGTGAGGTGGTGTACCTCGACTTCCAAAATGATATTCGATAAAATTCCACATGAAAGGCTATTAATAGAACTTAAAGCTGTGGGGATTCAGGGTAAACCCTGTGAATGGATAAGAAACTGGCTGAAGGGTAGGAAACACTGAATACTCGTTAGAAGAGTTCTGTTGAAGTGGAGGGTTAAGTACTGAGTATGGTACCTCCGGGCTCGGTGCTGGGACCACTACTGTTTTTCATTTACATAAATGACCTAGATTCAGAAATTCAATGCAAAGTGGTCAGATTTGCAGATGATACCAAATTAGGTGGGGCAGTGGAATCAGGAAGCAGCTCAAATATTACAGTAGGCAAAGCAACAGCAGATGAAATTTAATGCAAATGTTAAGGGCTACACATAGGAAGTAAAAATAGACTCTGAATGGTATTGAAATAACTACGGGTGAAGCTGAAAGTGACCTAGTAGATGCAACACTAAATATGTCCAATCAATGCAGTGCAGCAATGAACAAAGCTAATAGGGTGTTGAATTATATAACCAAAATCGTAGAATGCAAGTCAAAGAAGGTAAAGAACAAACTGTGTAGTGCTCTCGTCAGACCACAACTTGAATATTGCGTCCAAGATCTGGCTACCAAGAAGCAAGAGAGACATTCAAGCACAGGAGGCAGTGCAGAGAAGAGTCACAAGGCTGATCTCTATCAGTGGTCTGAGTTATGGGTCAGACTTGGGCTTTTCAGCTTGACAGGGAGGCATCTGAGTGGTATATCAGATTATCAAGGCTAGAGAAAAAGTTAACCTGGAATATTACTTTAAATTAAACTGTGCAAGTAGAATTATGAGATGCAGGTTGAAAATAGTTAAAGGTAAATTTAGGACTGATATCAGAAAATTCTTCACAAAAAGAGAGTGAACAACTTGGAATAGGTGTCCAGATAGAGTAGTAGAAGCAAAATCCCTGGAATCATTTAAGAAACAGTTGGATGCTATCCATTAGAATCTCTCAGGATGGATGCATTATAGTGGCCTTCCTCACCTGTAATAATCTTGTGATTGACTGGTTCCAACATTTGCTGCTCTGGCCTATTGCAATGCAGTTTTTATTTGGTACCTACAAGGCAGGTACTCCAGTACGGCTCGAGTTGAGAGCAGAATCAGTCGCTAATTTTGTTTCTTCGCCACCTTCTGTCCAGGGTTGATTAATCACATCTGTAGTACATACGCAGCGATATCATAACTTATGGGAGGCTCCAACCTGCTCTTAATGATACAGTAAAATCGTAGTGTGAATCAGAGCTAAGCTAATAAAGTTAAAACCGCTATGTCATAAACATTTTTAAGTACAATAATATAAAAAGGGGTAAATGAGCATTCAAGTTGAGGGGGGAAGTTGATTCAAAATATATTTGTTCATATCTGCTTTTGTATTTGCAATAGTCTGTCAGTGTTCCAAAAAAGTATTGCTATACTGCATAATTATGTTGCAGTAGAGCTGCTGTATTCCCCTTGCGTTTCTAGTACAGGACAGATAATGCTACAGTATACACAGCAATTACACTGGTACAAGTCTGGCATTTATTCATAACACAACATAAGTTTAACTCCTAAATCTTGGTATTACTTTCTCTCATTAGCCATAGATATTTACTTTCATAGGCCAAAACAAGAAGAACTCTTTTTTTTAAATCCAGATGCCTGTTGAAAGTTATTTGCTAAAATCACTGAACTCTAGCTTTGCAACAGAGATGCAGTAAAGGCTTGCCAGCATCATGTCAAAAACCTACAAATAAATTTTTTATAAGACTCCCACTGACTGAACAGGATAAAAATAACATTGATTGAGAGCTGTAATGAGTCTCTCTCTTAACTTGTGTAACTCGACAAATTCTTTGGTCACTTTAGCTTAAGTGGTGACTTCCGTTTGTTTGACTGTATGAGGCAAAAAAAGTGCTTCCACCCTATTCAATGAAAGTATAGTAGCTAATTCATATTTGTATGCTGTTGTATTTTAAAACTGCATATACAATAGTGGATGTTGGAGAAAGTTGATTGATGGCAGATAGAAAAGGAGGGTTTGAGGCTGCAATTAGGCAAATTCATTTGAGTGTAAATTCATTATTTTAAAGAATGCTTTTAGAGTTTATTATAACCAGCATAAAATACTGTATTTTTATCACTACAGGCTGTACACCTTTATAAGCAGCAGTTCAAGAAGGCGGTTCACCACCACCTTCTCAAGGGCAACTAGAGATGGGCAATAAATGCTGGCCTTGCCAGCGATGCCCACATCCCATGAACAAATTTTTTTAAAGCTGCATACGTTAATTAATGCCACTATCATTTCAGCAAGAAAGAAGTCAGATAGGCTGCACACCTACCTAGATGTCATTTATGTACCTTCAAGATGGCTTTGTGTTGTTGATGAACATGCCCTCCTGCTCCTATGGGCCAGAGTTTGGGAACAACACACAAGCAGCATTGTCCCTCCTTTTGCCCTTACATTCAGCTACATTCACAAAAATAATAAACATTAAAATGTTATAGCAGCTCCCTCTTAGCTCGTTCCTGTTGTGTGTTCACTAGGGCTAGGTTTCCATGATGTTGTCAAATGACAGCTAAGTTTGTTTAAAGTCTGCCTTCTTAGCACACCCAGATGATGGCTGATGTGCATTACTGGGGCTTTTTTTAACTATTGCACTTGCGTTTTCTGGCTAGATTGGAGAGAGACTCAAAAAGGTACTTCCACTTTCCTGCCTTTTGACACAACATAGAAAACACTTCCTAAGGAACATATAACGGAGAGAGTGTTTAGATGGAGCTTCTCCAACACAGCAATTTTTTTTGTACGTCGCTGAATAAATATCGGCAGGAGGAGCAGCAGCACTGGTGTGAAATTCCCTGAGCCCCAGTTGTAAGCTGCCATACTCCCATCCGTAGAAGGAACACGACACCCTCATCAACAAATATGAACCACTTTTATTAATTAAATTTAAGCGGTACTGTGGTAAACCACTGTTTGTATTCCACTGTGTACATGCCTGGACATGCCTCGGCTGACTCCTCCCACAAGTCCTAGTATAAAGGTGACTGCTCCCCAGCCCTTTGTATTTCTGGACCGGTCGACCACTCGAGGCAGACCTTCATTCTTTTGTTAATAAAAGCCTTTAGTTACTCTCTTAACTCTCAGTCTTTTATGAGTAATTGATAGCGCATCAGGTACATATTATGAAAGGCCATATCAACTACAAAGATTTTCATATAAGCTACACCCTAAAGTTGTAAAAATATATCTAATTAATTATATCTATCAGTACAATCAGCATAACCAACCAGGTTAGGGCAGCATGCTTCCTATATTTCCCTCATAAGCATCATAATTTCCTAACTTCAGGCTCTGAAAGATAGCTTAAAACACAATGAAAGACTGCAAGTTATGAATGCACCTTAAACATGCATCATTCTCTTCCCCAGGCAGCCAAAAAAATGTAAATACCATCAAAAGAAAATAATCTTATGAAGCAAGAGAGCCAGGGGGTAATTTTGACTTTGTGCAATAGTGTAAAATGGGTCATGGCGAATCAGCAGCCTGTTTTACATCTGCCCCGATTTTTATTTCCATTGTAGTTAAAGCTGGTTGCTATCACCAATTTTACACTATTGCATAAGTCAAAATTACACGCCCCCACCCCCCCATAATAGATTAGAAACAGGCCAGTGTGGTGCCTATTTTCATAAAGGGCATCAAAACAGATGCAAGTAACTACAGACCCATTGATCCTACTTCAAACCCACGCAAAATAGTGGAATTGATTGTCAGGAGTAAACCTGAAGAACATCTGTACAATAATCTTGTAAACAGTAGTTAATATAAGTTCAGAAAGACCAACCAACTTGACTTGTGTCACATTTCAAGATGTCTGACTATGCCGCCACAAGGAGGACCTTGGTGTGATGTATGTTAAAAATGCTACGTAGAGTTAAATTTAACTCTCAGGTGGTTAAATTCACTGGACGATAGGGCTGAAAATGTAGATTAAAATTCAGGTGGGTGTCTAAACCAGCATCCTTCTGACAACAAAATTTAGTTTTGACATTTCAGTGATTGTGCACACCTATTCTGGGTGAGCTGACTTGATTTATTTGAGCTCAGCAGTGGTAGTTACCAGAGTAATCTGATGAGATGCTGCTTCCTAGAGAGAAAACCTTTGTTCAGGGTCAGTTGGGTCCAACAAAGGAGGTGAGAAGGCACTTCTTGACCTGAACTAACCAAAAGAAAATAAAACTATAAAGTGACTACTCCATGGTCTTTTTAGTTGAATCACCCTCGTATAGTGCCATGAAGTAATGTTTTAACATTATGCTATGCAGTAGCTCGAGCCTCGTGGCTGAGTTGATATTTAGTATACGCCTCCCACTGTTCTTGTATCATGTCTAGCAAACCATGACCACTCACTGAATATGCAGTTGGTGTGCGACCGTGCTCAGCACATTATGATGATGAATGCCCGGTAGCCTGGCAGCAGTCATGATGCTTTTATTCTGCGCCAGTCTGTTGTTCCCTCAGGCCCACCAAGACAAACCAGAGGGTGACTACTGGGCGACAAGGGCTATCCACTGACCACTTGGCTCATGACTCCGCTCTGCAAACCAACCACACGTGGGCAGCATGCATACAATGAGAGCCATGCTGCCACACGGAATCTGATACAGCAGACCATTGGCATGCTTAAACAACACTTCCGCTGCCTGAACGTAAGAATATAAGAACATAAGCATTACATAGAAGATAGGACCAGGAGTAGGCCATTCGGCCCTTCGAGCCTGCTCCGCCATTCAATGAGATCATGCCTGATCATCCAAATTCAGTACCCTGTCCCTGCCTTCTCCCCATATCCCTTGATCCCTTTAGCCTCAAGAAATATATCCAATTCTTTCTTGAATATATTTAATGAACTGGCCTCCACCGCCCTCTGTGAGTAGGCGATAACGGCCCCTCGAGCCTGCTCCGCTATTCAGTAAGATAATGGCTGATCGTCGACGTCAACTCCACTTTCCCGCCCTATCTCCATATCTCTTGATTTCCCCTAGTGTCCAAAAATGTATCTCTCTCAGCCTTGAATATACTCAACGATTCAGCATCCACAGCCCTTTGGGGTAGAGAATTCCAAAGATTCACAACCCTCTGAGTGAAGAAATTCCTGTAGTACTTACCAGAGTGCATCTCAAGATTCATCGTGGTCCGCTGCATGCTCCACAACCTCGCCATCATAAAGGCCCAGGCCTTGCCACCAAGCATACGGCGACCAGCTGAGGAGGGGCAAGTGGAAGAGGAGGAGGAGGAAGTGGAAAGGGAGGAAGTGGAAAGGAGGAGACATCCCAGACAGCCCCTTTCTGCCCAGGCTGTCCGTGGCCGACTCATCTGACTGCAGTACCAGTGAACGCAACCTCAATTCCCCATTCAACAATAACCTTCCCTCTGTTACTGACTATCACAGCGTCCTTTTGGCCACAATGTTGAAATGAAAACCACCGCAATAGGAACATTCCAATCCAACTTTATACATCAATCCATCCGATAATTGCATAACAAACTCAACTAATCACCCTTGTGCGTTCCTTTAGTGCCTGTCATCATAGATACATAGAAGATAGGAGCAGGAGTAGGCCATTCGGCCCTTCGAGCCTGCTCCGCCATTCAATGAGATCATGGCTGATCATCCAAATTCAGTACCCGGTCCCTGCCTTCTCCCCATATCCCTTGATCCCTTTAGCCTCAAGAAATATATCCAATTCTTTCTTGAATATATTTAATGAACTGGCCTCCACCGCCCTCTGTGAGTAGGCGATAACGGCCCCTCGAGCCTGCTCCGCTATTCAGTAAGATAATGGCTGATCGTCGACGTCAACTCCACTTTCCCGCCCTATCTCCATATCTCTTGATTTCCCCTAGTGTCCAAAAATGTATCTCTCTCAGCCTTGAATATACTCAACGATTCAGCATCCACAGCCCTTTGGGGTAGAGAATTCCAAAGATTCACAACCCTCTGAGTGAAGAAATTCCTGTAGTACTTACCAGAGTGCATCTCAAGATTCATCGTGGTCCGCTGCATGCTCCACAACCTCGCCATCATAAAGGCCCAGGCCTTGCCACCAAGCATACGGCGACCAGCTGAGGAGGGGCAAGTGGAAGAGGAGGAGGAGGAAGTGGAAAGGGAGGAAGTGGAAAGGAGGAGACATCCCAGACAGCCCCTTTCTGCCCAGGCTGTCCGTGGCCGACTCATCTGACTGCGGTACCAGTGAACGCAACCTCAATTCCCCATTCAACAATAACCTTCCCTCTGTTACTGACTATCACAGCGTCCTTTTGGCCACAATGTTGAAATAAAAACCACCGCAATAGGAACATTCCAATCCAACTTTATACATCAATCCATCCGATAATTGCATAACAAACTCAACTAATCACCCTTGTGCGTTCCTTTAGTGCCTGTCATCATAGATACATAGAAGATAGGAGCAGGAGTAGGCCATTCGGCCCTTCGAGCCTGCTCCGCCATTCAATGAGATCATGGCTGATCATCCAAATTCAGTACCCGGTCCCTGCCTTCTCCCCATATCCCTTGATCCCTTTAGCCTTAAGAAATATATCCAACTCTTTCTTGAATATACTTAATGAACTGGCCTCCACCGCCCTCTGTGGCAGAGAATTCCACAGGTTCACCACTCTCTGGGTGAAGAAATTCCTCCTCATTTCAGTCCTAAATGGCTTACCCCTTATCCTTAGACTATGACCCCTGGTTCTGGACTCCCTGGCCATCAGAAACATCCTTCCTGCATCTAGTCTGTCCAGGCCTGTTGGAGTACAGATTGCTGGATTGCTGTGAGACCCTGCAAGCCCCTTTCCACACTGGTAAACCAAACCACGATGGCAGCAGTCTGTGCTTTCATGGCAGCAAGCTGCGCATGTATGACTTCAGTCTGAGCTTGCATGACTTCAATCTGAGCATCCACTCTGACATTGGGCGGCTTGTGCTTGTGCTGCAATGGAAGCTAAGACATCAGCCCATCAGACTCTACATCATGGTTGGGTCCACAAGTGCGTTAATAGATCTACCCACCCCTTCCATGCTGGATATCATGGGCTCTAAGATCTACGCAAAGCTCTGTGCAAGGCTGGTGCCGGACTCCTCCATGCTCCTTGACATTGCACTCAAGCTTTCTGGCAGGCCTTCAATGCACCAAGCATTTCATTGTGCATACCCGTCAGCATTCTTCTGTAGTCCGCCCCATCGAAGTCCTCAACTGAGTCCTCTGCAGCAGAACTTGTGTGCGATCTCACCCTCCGTGGAGTTGGCACCTGCGCTACCCTATCCCCTGCCCTGCTTGCAGCCAACTTGTGCCCAGTGACTCACCGTGTGCAAAACCTGCCTCTAAGCTTCCCTCTAAACTCCACGCAGTGCCAGTATCTGAGCTGGTGGCTGTGAGTGTCAGATCAAGTGACGGTGTTTCTTCTTCATTACTCTCCCCTCCCTCTTCTTCTTGCACCACTGGCTGACCAGGTTGGATTTCTTGGATCTCTGAAATGAGAGAGGCACGAGGGAAGCTTGTAAATCAGAAGAAATTGTGGAGTGAGGGGGAAGTGGGATGTGAGAAGGAGGATTACGTATGAGGATACAGGCATCTTGTTTTCTTTCAGCCCTGCCATTTCACAGGTGCTCAGCAATGTCTCTCCCAATGATGGCCAGCACCGTCTCCTGCATGGGGATCAGGTTATGCAGGCATGCTTGATCCCACCAGTTAGGTCCTGCTGGCACCGGTTGTGAACTACCTTTTCCTGCACGAGAAAGGGAAGTTTGTCAGTGAGTGTGGTGCAATGTGTTTGGGTGATATGCGTGTCAAAGTTTTTTAAAATTCGGTTATGGGATGTGGGCGCCGCTGGCAAGGCCAGCATTTATTGCTCATCCCTAATTGCCATTGAGAAGGTGATGGTAAGCTGCCTTCTTGAACCGCTGCAGTCCGTGTGGTGAAGGTACTCCCACAGTGCAGTTAGGGAGGGAGTTCCAGGATTTTGACCCAGCGATGATGAAGGAATGGCAATGTACTTCCAAGTCAGGATGGTGTGTGACTTGGAGGGGAACGTGGAGGTGGTGGTGTTCCAATGCGCCTGCTGCCCTTGTCCTTCTAGGTGGAAGAGGTCGCAGGGTTGGGAGGTGCTGCCGAAGAAGCCGTGGTGCAGTGCATCTTGTAGATGGTACACACTGCAGCCACGGTACGCCGGTGGTGAAGGGAGTGAATGTTTAAGGTGATGTATGGGGTGCCAATCAAGCGGGCTGCTTTGTCCTGGATGGTGTCAAGCTTCTTGAGTGTTGTTGGAGCTGCACTCATCCAGGCAAGTGGAGAGTATTCCATCACACTCCTGACTTGTGCCTTGTAGATGGTGGAAAGGCTTTGGGGAGTCAGGAGGTGAGCCACTTGCCACAGAATACCTAGCCTCTGACCTGTTCTTGTTGCCACAGTCTTTATGTGGCTGCTCCAGTTAAGTTTCTGGTCAATGGTGACCCCCTAGATATTGATGGTGGGGGATTCGGCGATGGTAATGCCGTTGAATGTCAAGGTGCGGTGATTAGACTCTCGCTTGTTGGAGATAGTTATTGCCTGGCACTTGTGTGGCGCAAATGTTACTTGCCACTTATAAGCCCAAGCCTGAACGTCGTCCAGGTCTTGTTGCATGTGGGCATGGACTGCTTCATTATCTGAGGAGTTGTGAATGGTACTGAACACTGTGCAGTCATCAGCGAACATTCCCATTTCTGACCTTATGTTGCGGGGAAGGTCATTGATGAAGCAGCTGAAGATAGTTGGGCCTAGGACACTGCCCTGAGGAGCTCCTGCAGCGATGTCCTGGGACTGTGATGATTGACCTTCAACCACCACAACCATCTTCCTTTGTGCTAGGTATGACTCCAGCCAGTGGAGAGTTTTCCCCATGATTCCCATTGACTTCAGTTTTAATAGGGCTCCTTGATGCCACACTCAGTCAAATGCTGCCTTGATGTCAAGGGCAGTCACTCTCACCTCACCTCTGGAATTCAGCTCCTTTGTCCATGTTTGGACAAAGGCTGTAATGAGGTCTGGAGCCGAGTGGTCTTGGCGGAACCCAAACTGGGTATCTGAGCAGGCTATTGGTGAGTAAGTGCTGCTTGATAGCACTGTTGATGACACCTTCCATCACTTTGCTGATGCATTGAGAGTAGACTGATGGGGCGGTAATTGGCCGGATTGGATTTGTCCTGCTTTTTGTAGACAGGACATAACTGGGCAGTTTTCCACATTGTCGGATAGATGCCAGTGTTGTAGCTGTACTGGAACAGCTTGGCTAGAGGCGCGGCTAGTTCTGGAGCATGTCTTCAGCACGATAGCCGGGATGTTGTCGGGGCCCATAGCCTTTGCTGTATCCAGTGCGCTCAGCCGTTTCTTGATATCACGTGGAGTGAATCAAATTGGCTGAAGACTGGCTTCTGTGATGGTGGGGACCTCAGGAGTAGGCCGATAAGGATCATCTATTTGGCACTTCTGGCTGAAGATGGTCGCAAACGCTTCAGCCTTGTCTTTTGCACTCACGTGCAGGGCTCCACCATCATTGAGGATGGGGATATTCATGGAGCCTCCTCCTCCCGTCGTTGTTTAATGGTCCACCACCATTCACGACTGGATGAGGCAGGACTGCAGAGCTTTGACCTGATCTGTTGATTATGGGATCGCTTAGCCCTGTCTATAGCATGCTGCTTCCGCTTTTTAGCATGCATGTAGTCCTGTGTTGCAGCTTCCCCAGGTTGGCACCTCATTTTTAGGTACGTCTGGTGCTGCTCCTGGCATGTTCTTCTACACTCCTTATTAAACCAGAGTTGGACCCCTGGCTTGATGGTAATGGTAGAGTGAGGGATATACCAGGCCATGAGGCTACAGATTGTGGTGGAATACAATTCTGCTGCTGCTGATGGCACCTCATGGTGGCCCAGTTTTGAGCTGCTAGATCTGTTTTGAATCTATCCTATTTAGCACGGTGGTAGTGCCACACAACATGATAGAGGGTGTCCTTGTCTCCACAATGACTGTGCGGTGGTCACTGCTACCAATACTTCGTGGATAGCTGCATCTGTGACAGGTAGATTGGTGAGGACGAGGCCAAGTAGGTTTTTCCCTCGTATTGGTTCTCTCACCGGCCCAGACTGGCAGCTATGTCCTTCAGGACTCGGCCAGCTCAGTCAGTAGTGGTGCTACCGAGCCACTCTTGGTGATGGACATTGAAGTCCCCCACCCAGAGTACATTCTGTACCCTTGCTACTCTCAGTGCTTCTTCCAAGTGGTGTTCAACATGGAGGATTGCTGAGGGAGGGCCGTAGGTGGTAATCAGCAGGAGGTTTCCTTGCCCATACTTGACCTGAAGCCCTGAAACATCATGAGGTCCGGAGTCAATGTTGAGGACTTCCAGCACCACTCCTTCCCAACTGTATACCAATGTGCCGGCACCCCTGGTGGGTCTGTCCTGCCAGTGGGACAGGACATACCCAAGGATGGTGATGGAGGAGTTTGGGACATTGGCTGAAAGGTATGATTCTGTGAGTATGACTATGTCAGACTGTTGCTTGACTAGTCTGTGGAACAGCTCTCCCAATTTTGGCACAAGTCCCCAGATGTTAGTGAGGAGGGCTTTGCTAGGTCGACTGGGCTGGGTGTGCCATTGCCGTGTCCATAGCCGGTGCTGAGGTCGATGCCTGGTGGTCCGTCCGGTTGTATTCTTATTATTGTGTTTCGTAGCGGTTTGTTACAACTGCTTGCTAGGCCAGTTCAGAGGGCAGTTAAGGCTTCTGGATTACTAACCCAGTGACATTACCATTATGCTACCGATCCCGACTAGCTGATAGTGTGTGCAAGCTGAGAAATGTGGGTGTGAGGCTTACAGCAGTGGTAAGTGTGTGAGGGTGAGGTATGAGTCGTGTTTCGTAGAAGATTGTTGGTAGGTGAGTGATGGGAGTGTGGTGCATTGAGCAGTGTGTGAAGCTAGTGGTGCAGATGGTGCGATATGGCATTTGAAGATGAATTTACTGACCTTGACTACTCGTGTGAGATCATTAAACTTCTTCCTGCGCTGCGTCCAAGTCCTCAGGGCTAAACTGCTGGCATTCACACAGCGGCTATCTACTCCCAATGGACTTTACACATTTGCCTGGAGGGCCTCCTGGCCCCCTGTGGAAACACCACCTCACTCCTCGGGTTGACCTCCTGCTCCAAAGCCTCCAGTGCTACATCGGATATCCTAGTCACACGTTCTCTCCGGTGTTGTGACATAATTTTTGTTTTCTCCTCCTCTTGCTCTTTTCCCCAGCCAGTTCAATGACCTGCTACAGGCAGAATGCACCTCCCCTTTAAGAGGTGCAGACTGCTTTTAAGAAATGTAAGCTCGCTTTGGTGCTAGCCTCGCACGAGTTTAGGCCCCCTGCTGAATGTTCAGCCACTCAGCAACATGTTCACCACTGGGCTGAACGCTGCAATCATGCTAATCAACAGGCAGCAGGAAGTTCATGTGCCGCCTGCATTCCTTTGAACGGGCGCAGGTTGATCGCGTATCACGATACCCGCACCCGTTTTCGGGGGCAAATGAATTTCTAGGCCATCACGTTTTTTGTTGATAGAATATACCTGGACAATCTTCTACATTGTTGGGTAGATGCCATTTCATCGCTGTTCTGGAATACGTTGGCTAATGGAGAAGCTAGCTCTGGTGCATAGGTCTTCAGCACTACCATCAGGATGTTGTCAGGGCCCATAGTCTTTGCTGTGTCAGGTACACTCAGCCACTTTTTAATATCATGTAGAGTAAACTGAATTGGCTGGACACTGGCAACTATGATAGTGGGGACCCCAGGAGGAGGCTGATTAGGATCATCCACTTGGCACTTTTGGCTGAAGATGCTTGCAAAAACTTCAGCCTTTGTCACATCCTGGGTTCCATCTTGGTTGACGATAAGGATGTTCATGCAGTTTCCTCCTGCTGGTTGCATGCTTTCCACCACCATTCTCAAGAGGATTTGGTAGGGCTTCAGAGCTTTGCTCTCTTGCATTGGTTGTGGCATCACTTAGCTCTGTCTGTAGCCTGCTGCTTTTGGTGTTCAACATGCAGGTAGCCCTGTGTAGTTGGTACCTCATTCTAAGTTATGCTTGGTGCTGTGCCTGGCACACCCTTCTACACTCCACCAAACCAGGGTTGGTCTCCCAGCTCGTTGGTGAGGGAGCAGTTAGGAATGTGCCAGGCCATAAGGTTACAGATTGTGGTGTTGTACAATTCTGTGCAGCTGTTCATGGTCCACAACGCCTCATGAATGCCCAATTTTGGGTTTCTAGATCTATCCTTAGTCTGTCCCACTTAGCATGCTGGTAGTCCCACACTACACAATGATGTCACATCTGCCCCGGAGAGGCAAAATAATTCATTTGTAATCCTTCAAATAAATTGTCTATCCTACAAACATTTTCACTGCCCTTAAAAAGGCTTTTTATCCACCATGACATGTGGATTCTGTCATTAGGTGCACCAAATCTAGAACCTGTCATTTTTCTGAAGTGAAAAGCTGTGAATTCTCAGTGGTTGAATTAATTTTAACCTCATGGAATGGAGTCTATAAGGATAGGATTCCTGGTATTGTAGTCATCTATAACCTAACTATGCTGTTAGGATGGTTGAGATCATCACCAATCCGAACAGAATGCTAAATTACATTGCAAAGTTCTATTACTCCCCTTCCCTATCCTCCACCATCCCATTTATTCTTCCTAATCCTGACTGACACTAAACAAGATTTCTTTCTCAACAAGAAACAATTCAGGAAGATCGATTTCAAATGTGTAACCCCCACTGAGGGAGAATAAAATGGAGCATGGAGAATAAATAGTTAATATGAGACATGTGGATTACTTAAAGTATGCTGTTATATGGTTTACAAGCCTCATACCTTTCTACACCCTCAATTTGTCCTATTAAAGGCATCAAATCTGCCAGGCTAGCAAAAGATGTTTGGGGATATTTGGATATCCAAAGGCACAGGGTCTCAGTCCAATTAAAATTACATTTTCCAGCCTCATGCTGAAATACAATATGTAGGGTCAAAGTCATTCCTTTTTGTAGTGAAACAGACTTCTGATAGCTCCCCAGGTAAAGATATCATGAATAGCTTTTTGCCTTGGCACATATAGTCTTGTGTGGAAATATTTTACAGTGGAATTAATATTAACATGATGCCTGAAGCATAGTCTTCATTATTCTATTTTTGGTGTCACAGCTACCACAGTCACCTGTATTCTCTGGAGACGTAGGGGGAGAAATTCAGTAGCGCCCAGGAAGGGGCGCTAACTTTTGAGAAGTTGGAAATTTAACGTCAGGAATCTCGCTGCCCGCTAAATTCAATCTCAGCACTCAAAGAATGCAGGGGGTCGCCAAATCAGGCGCTAATGGCGTAGGTGAGTGGCAGTAGGCTCCAAACAATAACGAATATGAGGTGTTGTGTAATCGGAAGTGAGCATTGGCGCAGGTGCCTTCCAGCCGTTAAAGGGGAGGGTCACTGGAGTCTGCACACCAGCCCCCAATGGTCCGGAGTGCAGAACGGCGATATGATGTGAGATGAAATGCAAAGTGCTTTGACGACCTGCAACAGTCCGGGGACTAAGCAGCCTTTATTTGGCTGCAGATACATCGTGCGCTCTCTGCCACTCATAACTGACCTTTGGAATGGAAAGTCCTTGACAGCTGGGGAGCATCCCTTTAAGTAGCACGCCGCAAGCCAGCTGGTTCACGCCACCACTCCCTGGCACTGTCAGCGTGAGGTGGTAAGGCAGGGGGCGCTACTGAAGTTTGCAGATCGGGCGCCCAGTGACGTCACGCTCTGCATGGCGAAAGGGACCGAGGTGCTGTTATTGCTGCTGCTACGGGGCCGGCGAATTTGCCATGCGACGTGGGATTCGCCCCGCAGCAGCGCCCCCGCCCTGTGTTTATCTGGTAATTTTTTTTGCAGTGGTGTCATTCATTTTATTTAGCAAATATTGATACCAATACATTGTCAGGAAAATCTCACATAAGTCAATTCTTGACTTGTAGATTTTGAAGAGAAACTGAAGTTTGGTAGGAAATTGATTAGATACAGAGAATGGCCTAGAAATTCAGTGGGCTGCGCCACCCGTTAGCGCCCAAAGAGGGTACTTAGTGGGTTTTACGCCACTGGCCACGCCTCCCGCTAAATTTAGCGGGACACTAATGGCGACGCTAGCCGTTAGCGCTGCGCCGCTACCGATGACGTCATCGGTGTGCGCAGCGCCCCGCTACCGCCCCGATCGTGAAATTTGGTAGTGCCCCCTGCTTTAACGCCGGTCGCAATTTGCGACCGGTTCAGGGGGGCCTACCTGCGGCGGTAGAGGCGCTGAGGTGCGGGGCGGCCATTTTTTTTGCTGGCTGCCTGCCAGCACCTCTCCGCGCCGCCGTCCCTGGCCTCCTGAGCCCCCCCCCCCCGCGGAGTGCCGGCTGTGTCCCAAGAGCCCGGCACTTCTCCTCGGTGCCAGGCTCTTTTGCCGGCACTCGCGCTCTTCGAGCTTGCTGCAGCAGACCCCTCCCCTTTAAGAAGGGGAGGAAGGCCTGCAGTACCGCAGCGCGCCGTGCCGCAGCGTGTGGCGCTGCGGCACATTGCACTGCGAACATCAGTTGCAGCGCCCCAAGAGGGATGCAGGGCGCCCCGAGTAGCGCCGCGCTTCCCTCTTGGGCGCGCAAACTGAATTTGTGGCGAGGCTGGCGTCCCAAACGGAGCACCAGTGAATTTCTAGGCCAATATGTTTTAACTACCCATAAATGAAGCTGACCAGATAATTAGCATGTAACTGTCATGAACGAATTGTGATCAGTCTCACATATGGAGATAATTGTATATCATTGTGCGCGTGACACATTCTGTTAGAATGCTTATAATAAAAATACGAGTAATAGTTACATTCATAACATGCTTTATCATTTTGAAATGTCTTAAAACGCTTAACACATTTAGTTCCCTTTTAAGTGCAGTGATATGTCATATTATAGTTGGCTCACAACAGTAAAAAGTAATTTTGTATGATAAACTACAGAAGATCAATTAGTGTCTGTTTATGATGTCATTGTTATTGACCGTATATGTAGGATTTGTGTTTTATTGGTCTTTCCCTACATAAGTCTTATATGAAATACAACAGCGAATACGGGAAAAACAGAACAGGTCAGTCAGCAACAGAATGAGCAAATCAAGTTAAAATTTGGGTTCTGATGAATCATGTTCAAAATATTAACCTTTATTTCTCTGTATTTCAGTTACTGATTACTGTAACTAGCTTTTCATTTCCAGCATTTTTTCACTGTTATTTCAAATCTCCAGTGTTCATGCTTTTTCTTTTTGTCTTTGCTTTTGTATGGATGTTTATAATTTGGTCAAGCATTTTTACAGCTGGCAGTGTGATGTGACAAACATACGTTTATGAGGCTAATCATATTCCACTTCTGAGTTATCCAGTCACTCACTTATTTATCATATCCACTGCTGGTCATGATAAATATGTGAGCTGTAATAACCGAAAATCTAAATTAAACCAAATTCTTGAAATAAACTGAGCAAAATATGAAGAATATCACTGGTAGACTAATCAAAACTCATTCATGGCTACATTATTTGGGAGTTGACAAGTAGGAATATGCACTCTTAATATGCTTTGTGTCCAATGATAGACGGTAGGGACTTGATGGAGTTTCACTGACACATAACCTTGCATTCCTGCTGTTCATTAACTTAATTAGAGACATTATGAGCAGGATTCTACACTTGTGGATGATGCAAAATTGTGTCGTTTGACCAATTATTGGTCAGCTGAAAACTCTGGAGGGATTTTGGAGAGCAGCTTGGAAAATAATTGGCTGATGGTATTCAATGGAAACAAACGTAAGATGGTGCTAAAAACATAAAATAGTTCTGCAGACTGGAAATTAGGTGGTAATGGGTTACCACTTTGAGGAAGGTGCAACAAGTAAAGGATTTAGTGGTAGCAGGATACTGTTACATTTATCACAGAGCTAGAATTTTAGAAAAGTTAAAATGTAAAATCGAAAGAGGGGGCAGAGGAAAATTTGGCTGAAATCTTGGACACCTACCCAATTTTCAGGCCAACCCACCCAAAACAGGCTATTTAAATATGCAAATTGTAGTCCTACGATTGCTTGTAACGAAAGAGCTTGCATTTATGTAGCGCCTATCATGATCTCCGGACGTCCCAAAGCGCTTTACAGCCAACAAAGTACATATGAGAGGTGTAGTTACTGTTGTAATGTAGGGAAATGCTTGAACTCAAGAACTTTGGAGTTTTTATAAGATTTATGCTGCTCCTGGCTCCATAAAAATCTTCCCGCCTGGTGCCGGCCTGTTTTTGCCTTCTCCAGATCTTTTCTTCCCCTTGCCGGCTGACTCTATGTAGAAGCTTGCCAATTTTCCACTGTCCAAAACTGGAAAGCCGTGGCCTCCTCAGCTCGCCAGTAAAATTCAAATGAGGCCCGCAGTTGCAAATGGTTTGGGCCTCCCAACTGTGATCTTGGGCGGGTGCCAACTTTGCACCCGTTTTGGACTGAAGTTGAAAATTTCCCCCACCCCCAACAGCCTGTGTAAAGTAATTGGTCTTGGTATAGGTTGAATGATCAAAAAAGGTAGACCACTTTATAAGTATTGTCTTTAACTGAATCTTACAATATACCAAGTACATAGGCTGCCACTGGTTGGTTCTGTCTGCTTCTAATTTCCATGATCCATAATTGGGTATGTTTTTCTGAGTATAAAATAGCTTTAGGGTGCTCTTTTTTATAACTCCTCTTAACAAGGACTAGGCAATCAGGATATGTTACAGATACTGATTTTGTTGCAAATGTTAAGCTCAATTTGAGATGTAGACCTAACTGCTTATGCAGTGAAACCTAATTCTGACTGCAAATCAGATAAGGATCCTGAAGCTAATTTGCCATGTGTTAGCTCCATAGATGCTCAAGAACACTTGACGTACGTACAATTTATTATTAGCAAGTTCTGATCAGTTCAAGAAGTTTTATTTACTTCTATCTCACCTTTAAGAGCTCAGTCATTCAGACCAACAAATGGATTATCAGAGGTGGATAACATTTTTTTTCCAGTTTCAGCTCAAAATTAAAAATTTATTGCTGCAATTTGCTCCCCTCCCCCCCCAAACGATCGTCCACCCCCTCCCATCGCGATCTTCTGACCCCTGCAATCTTCCAACTGCCCCCACACAATGTTCCAACCCCCTCCCACGATCTGCCTCCTTCACCACAATCTGAACCAGCATCTCCCACTATGCCCCGATCTTTCCCTCCTTCTCTCCCTCCTCGCTGCAGCGCACCATACCCCGATCTTTTCCATTTGTCGGGGACCGTTCCCTGCGGTCCCCAGCTGCGGCCTTCCACCATTGGCTTTCACGTCCTGCTGCTGGCCAGCCTCTCAATCTGTCTGGCTGCCGTGCAAGAAACAGAGTAAAAAAATGATAGTGAGGTCCAATAAATTCGGCGGGACCACCGAGTTGCCGGCATTTCCGGGTTCTCCACTGCAATCACGTGGCCCCGCTCCCTCCCCGTAAATATTGGGGTCACGGGGACAAGTTCCACATGTCCATTTATGACACCTAGAACTACCTCTCTACTACCTCTCTCGACCCCCCCGCACACCCCCACTGCCTGTGTGTGGACAGAATGCTTGTCCGACATCCAGTCCTGGATAAGCAACAATTTCCTCCAGTCAAACACTGGGAAGACTGAAGTCATTGGGGTAGAAATTGCGGTCGGAGGCGTACCTCTGGAGTATGCCACCGACCCGCAAAACAAATCCGAACCTACCTCCAAACATCCAGGCTGCGGAGAGTTCCGGTCTCGGGCCTCCAGGCAGACATCAGCATAAAAGCCCAGGGACGCAGGCGGTTCGGAAGCGTCCCTGATCATGTAGGCCCGGTCCTCCATTGAGAAAGGAGGATTCCATTGCAATCATTTATGAAGGAAATTTCCTAACGAGATCCCCAAATAATTATACAATTCTAATAAATATAAATGTACTGAATTTCAATTATTCATAACTCTCTTCATTGCACAATTTTATTTTTTGATAAATAATTTTAAACGTTAATATTTGCATAAACTAATTTAAATTGTATGTTCTTCATTTTTGATTTTTAAATGTTTAATTCAAGGCTTATATATACTCTTACGCTGATAAAAGCAGGGCCTACGCCTGCATTTACCAGCCATAAGAGTTTTGTGGGCAATTGCTGGGCAGTTGTTGAGCAAATAGCCCAACTCTGCGCCAGCAATACAATGTTTCAATGCGGTTCGTATAATCTGTCAAGGTGTACCTTGACAGATCGCAAGTTCCGGATTTCTACCGGAAATTGCGGGGCCTTACAAATGGATTTACACTGTCAAGGAGACCGCAATTTCAGGGCCATTGTCTTTGGCCCCTGCCACATTGACCTCAGTGAAAATATAAATCGGAAGAGATGTAAAAGGAGCTGTCGATTTGCTATCACTGATTTTACACTCATACAAAGTCAAAATTTCCCCCAGTGTAACAGATGGGTGCCCATTGTTCCTCTGTTTTGCATCCCAAAAATAGGTACACATTGAGCATGAAACAGGAACATTGAAGCAAAGGAAAAATGAGGAGATAAAAACATTTTAGTTAGCAAAAGAAACCACCCCTATCCGTGTTAAAAATTGATTGAGCAGCTATTTATAATGGCTTAGGCATCAGACTAGGGTCCTTTTCATCTAAAGTGAGTTAAGGGTGCCTATGATCCATTAATGAAAGCCATTTCTTTGCACCTTTTGATTTCAATCATAACCAGCTAACTGAAAACCTGCTGTGGTTGGGCTGCTCATATGTTAAATATTTGGCAGTCTTTCCTTGTTGCCCTAAAGGAAAAAGATCAGTGGGAGGTAGCTCCTAGCCAACTGACTTTTATTTTAAATATATATGCTTTAAACCAGTCCGTCTGTAATATTTCTGCTGTACTTCATGCATGGTGCTGAATCTCACACACATAAGTTTATATTGTTTGATCGAGAGAAATGTCACCTCGAAACTTGGTAAACTGCACTTTGTTTTTGTAAATGTTAGTTGTCAAAGCTGTAAATCATTTAAATTCTTGAGCCCTAGGTTTCAGTGCTTCAAATCCCCACACGCCCAATGGAATGCACGTGCTTTTTACAGTGGAAGGGGAAAAAAATACAGCTTTTAATTATTTTCCCTCATTTTTCAGTGCAACGTATATATAGGAACTTCTGCCACTGCAGCCACGGTGCGCCGGTGGTGGAGGGAGTGGATGTTTAAGGTGGTGGATGGGGTGCCAATCAAGCGGGCTGCTTTGTCCTGGATGGTGTCGAGCTTCTTGTGTTGTTGGAGCTGCACTCATCCAGGCAAGTGGAGAGTATTCCATCACATTCCTGACTTGTGCCTTGTAGATGGTGGAAAGGCTTTGGGGAGTCAGGAGGTGAGTTACTCGCCGCAGAATACCCAGCCTCTGACCTGCTCTTGTAGCCACAGTATTTATGTGGCTGGTCCAGTTAAGTTTCTGGTCAATTGTGACACCCAGGATGTTGATGGTGGGGATTTGACAATGGTAATGCTGTTGAATGTCATGGGGAGGTGGTTAGACTCTCTCTTGTTGGAGATAGTCATTGCCCGGCACTTGTGTGGCACAAAAGTTACTTGCCACTTATCAGCCCAAGCCTGAATGTTGTCCAGGTCTTGTTCCATGCGAGCAGACTGATTCATTATCTGAGGTGTTGCGAATGGAACTGAACACTGTGCAATTTATCAATGAACATCCCCACTTCTGACCTTATGTCGGAGGGAAGGTCATTGATGAAGCAGCTGAAGGTGGTTGGGTCTAGGAGGAACGCTCTGCCCTGAGGAACTCCTATAGCGATGTCCTGGGGCTGAGATGATTGGCCTCCAACAACCACAACCATCTTTCTGTGTGCTAGGTATGACTTCAGCCAGTGGAGAGTTTCCCCCCTGATTCCAGTTGACTTCAGTTTTGCTAGGGCTCCTTGATGCCACACTCAGTCAAATGCTGCCTTGATGTCAAGGGCAGTCACTCTCAACTCACCTCTGTAATTCAGCTCTCTTGTCCATGTTTGGACCAAGTTTGTAATGATTCTGTTGGTTACCACATCAATAAAATGTTCAAATAACTTGATAATTTTTTAGTCCACAGTCATTTGTACAACGACAAACAGTAGATTGATAGATCTAGAGCAAGAAGGCATAGATGCAAGATTTAAAGTAAGAGGATTAGGACAAAAAGCAGGAGAATTTTTTTTTACTCAGAGGGTTGAGGGGCTGTGGAATACACTGCCAGAGTTAGAGATTGAAGCAGAGACCATGTCAACATTTAAGAATAGGTTAGATAGGTAGTTGAAGGAAAGGGGAATAAGGGTTATGGGAACATATAGGACTACTGTTCGTGTGGAGGCTAGCACCAAAATGGACTGGTTGGGCAGAACAACCTACATATAAGAACTGGTACGACTACAGTACTATGCTAGCCACCGGGAATACCAGATACAGTAATGGAAAGTCATAATGATGTAGTTTAGGTACTCAATTGATCATGAAAGTACCATGCATATCAGGTGAACATGTTAAAATCCTGCCTGTCTCACGAGGAAATGTCACTGAATATTGTCACAGCCCTGGACGACATAGAGGAAGGCAAAATCATAGATCTCTTATTCAGTTCTTTAAAAAGTTTACCAAAAAAATGTTCATGCCAAATCACTGATACAAGCTTGGGTGTAGATAGGCCTATTGTATCTTGTCAATGTTGGATAGGTCTCAGTCGACTTTACCTTGGCCTATGGTTTCAAAATCTGCAATCAATGTCAGGGATCCTACCCAGTGACTGAATACTACAACACCTGTCTGTTGCCTTCTATTGTTATATGACTCATTTGAAATATGAAGCCTGCTTGAAGTTCAGCAGGCTTAACACAACTGACTCAGTCACTAGAAGATTATCTTAGCTACCATGATATCAAAGCTCGATTCCTGCAGGTTGTAGGGACGCCTCAAGTTCTAGTTCCACACATTAGTATTGATTCATTCCCAAATCAGCTAAGGAATGAAATGTTAGTAGAGAACTTTCTGAGAATTGCTCTGAAGGGATGCATAGGAGAAGCCACGTTCTGTGTTGCGTACCTAACCACAAGAGGGGATCAAGGTCATATGGGACCCAGCATAACACCTGCAACATGTTGTCTGTTAATCTAACAGATCATGGTTCTGTTTTTGTCCCATACTCTTACAACAGTTCTGTTGCACTGTCAAAACAGCTCAGAATCAGTCATGCTGCTTACAGCTCATGTCTGGTGATGAGCCAGATATCATACGGGAGGGATTGTTCCCTGGGTTTGAGCTATAGTACCACACTGCCACCTCTTGTACTACCCGGCACTTCCTCCCATAACCAGAGGGCACTCCAGAGAGGCATTGCATCATATAATTTTTCAGAGTAGTGGTTCTTAATATTGTCAGATGCTTGGACAAACGTGGAGCCAGGCTGTAGCCTCCACTTTGTATTCTCTTCTGCAATGCAGGACAGTGATTCTCTTAGCTAGCTCAGAGATATAGAGAGAGGGGACATTTTGAATACTGAGGTATAGAAGTTACTGATTTAAGCCACAGAAAAGTTGCTGTCAGGCATCAAATTACCAGATTTTATTCCAATTTCTCTGCAGTTCCTAACAGTAAAGGGTTTTTGACCAATTATGAACCTTGGGGCCGTTACTTCCTTCCAATCGTCAACTTGGATCAGTGGTAGTACTCTCCCCTCTGAGTCAGCAGGTTGTGGGTTCAAGCTCTACTACAGCCCAGGCGCATACAAACTGTACAGTACTGAGGGAGGGAGGGCTGTCTTTTGGTTGAGACATTCGACTAAAGTCCCATTTTTGTTCAGGTGGACATAAAAAAAAAATCATATGGCACTATTCTCCTGGTATCCTGACCAATATTCGTCCTTAAACCAGAATAACTGATCATCTCAGGTGTTTGTAAAAGTGAGACCCGCAAAGGCCCAGACCAACCCCAAAAGTCTGTAGACAATAACCATGAAATTGGCCCTCTTATAAGGGAGGTTGATATTTTCAGCCAGTCGTGCTGTTGCCTTCTCTTAGTGACCATCATACTGGTCCAAACTCTTTCTGCTTTATTATAATTATCTGACCCGCCCCACCCCCCCCGACCCCCGACCCCAAATACTATGGCAGGTTCAAGCCCTAGTTCCGCCATAGTTACAGCATTGGAGAGCAATCACAGATTTTCAGCCATAGTAGATCTTACATCCATAATAATATCAAACCAGCTAGTTGCTATTGGGTGTTTGCTCACTTATCTAAAGCAAACTAGGCTATGCAAAGCAGTTTGTTTATGAGGTAGGTTGTACATGGCGTCAACATGAACACTTCAAATGCAATGTGCTAACACATGTACCCCATACCGCACAGTGTGCCGGAACATCTAGTTAGGGAGCACCGGAGATGCTGAACCAGGAAGTAGGATAGCTACCCCAGAGCCCAAGATCATCACTAGTAGTGTTGTGTCCTGTGACTTAACATCTTTGGTTTAACATTTCGTCTGAGATACAATACCTCTGACAGTGCAGCACTCCATTAGTACTACAATGAAGTGTCAGCCTAGATTATGTGCTCAAGTCCTTGAGTGTGCTGCCATTGAACCAAGCTGACACTTAAGTGGTTTAGTCAGTTGAGGCAGAAAATACTTTAGAAAAGCTGAAACATGCTGTGTGTGCAGACCTAATCCTATATTTCCCAACTATTCTCACGCTTTAACATTTCAAGTAAATGACCTCAGAGAGGAGTACCCAGTTGTAAGCTACTGACATACAAGATGCCTAATTATACAATTGAGAAAGAAAGTTTAAGTGTCATTTGGGCATTGCAGAAGCTACAACCATACTTATACAGAGCTACTTTTACAGTATATTTTGACCACGGTCCCTCAGTGTGATTACAATCAACTTGTGATAAATATGCTTGTCTGTCACAGCATGGTGTTCCAACATCACTGTGGCTCCCAAAGTAGGAATGCTGATACTCTGTAGATTTGAATCTCACAAGCACCATGTCAGTGGCACTCTTACATATGGAGTTAAAAAATGGATAGTTAAGTGACAAATATGAATCAGTTCTGCCTTGTTTTGGTCTGGCAGATATCCCTATAAATCAGGTATAATAGGTGAGATTTTAAAAAGCTACCTGCAGCCTTAAACCAATTTTGTTACATATGTTGCAAAGTTTGTTGTTATAGATACCCTGGTAACAGACTTGAGAAAGAATCTTAACACTCAATTTTTAAATATATACAAACTTTGTGATTGGTTCAGTTATGAATCTGACAACCTATTATATCTTGAATGCAGCTGACAGTTACAAATTTCTAATCAGCCTTGGCAACAGGTCGAGAGCTATAACAAGAAGCAAACTGAGAAGCTGAATATAATTGAATCAAAAAAACTGAGGTCACTGAGAGGCAGGTAGATTTTAGCTGGTTTCCATCTGCCAATAACCTTTTGTCAGGTCTGGAGTCACCAGATACAAAGCACCAAAAAATGTAGATTAAAAAAGGGGAGAAGACTGAAAAATGTAACAGCCACTTTCCAGAACAAGAGCCTACTGGAATTTTGTTGGTGATTGCAAGCAACAAGCAGTACATCTTGGCAGACTATTGATCACCTGGTAGGGATCTCTCGTCAGTTTTTGCTTACTGCATTATATTCTAGGAAGAAACTGAGGAAATACTATTTGATGTGAAATTCTAGCTTGTCACCGGGCAGCACGGTGGCACAGTGGTTAGCACTGTTGCCTCACAGTGGTTAGCACTGTTGCCTCACAGTGCCAGGGACCCGGCCTCGGGTGACTGTCTGTGTGGAGTTTGCACATTCTCCCCGTGTTTGCGTGGGTTTTCTCCGGGTGCTCCGGTTTCCTCCCACAGTCCAAAGATGTGCGGGTTAGGTTGATTGGCCATGATAAAAAAATTGACCCTTAGTGTTAGGGGGGATTAAATACGTGGGGTTACGGGGATAGGGCTTGGGTGGGATGGCTGTCGGTGTAGGGACCGGGTGCTAGGGTTTGGATGATCAGCCATGATCTCGTTGAATGGCAGAGAAGGGCCGAATGGCCTACTCCTGCTCCTATCTTCTATGTTTCTATTCTTCCTCGAGGTGGTTCCATCATTGGAGTTGGCTCTATGGGGTTTGTCCTGCTGTCTTCCAGGAGTTGTGCAATTCTTTCTGCCTTCATTTTAGTTTCACATTTGGAATCCTTCACTCTGGGGCATCAGTGATGCAGAGATCCATAGAAACATAGAAGATAGAAGCAGGAGTAGGCCATTCGGCCCCTCGAGCCTGCTCCGCCATTCAATGAGATCATGGCTGATCATCCAAATTCAGTACCCTGTCCCTGCCTTCTCTCCATATCCCTTGATCCCTTTAGCCTTAAGAAATATATCTAACTCCTTCTTGAATATATTTAATGAATTGGCCTCTACTGCCTTCTGTGGTAGAGAATTCCACAGGTTCACCACTCTCTGGGTGAAGAAATTCCTCCTCATCTCTGTCCTAAATGGCTTACCCCTTATCCTTAGACTGTGACCCCTGGTTCAAGAGAGCGAAAAATAAAAATGTCAGCGGAGAAGGCAATAGAGCAAGGTAGCAGTGGGGGAATTAAAAACCAGAGCGTGTCAGGAAGGGACAGAATATATAAAGATAAAGGTAAAGTAGTAAAGGGGGTAAAAGCAGAAATAAATTGTCACAAAACATATTTAAAAGTTCTTTATCTGAATGCATGCAGCATTCGTAACAAAATAGACGAGTTGATGGTACAAATAACTACACATGGGTATGATCTGGTGGCCATTACAGAAACATGGCTGCAAGGTGACCATGACTGGGAACTAAACATCCAGGGGTATTTGACTATTAGGAAGGACAGACAGGAAGGAAAGGGAGGTGGGGTGGCTATGTTAATAAAGGATGGAATCACTGCAATAGTGAGAAATGATATTGGGTCAAAGGATCAGGATAGTGAAACAGTTTGGGTGGAGATAATAATAAGGGAAAAAAGTCACTAGTGGGCGTAGTCTATAGGCCTCCTAACAGTTGCAACTCTATTGGTCGGAGTATAAATCAGGAAATAGTTGGGGCTTGTAATAAGGGAACAGCTATAATCATGGGAGATTTTAACTTTCATATTGACTGAACAAATCAAATTGGGCAGGGCAGCCTTGAGGAAGAGTTTATAGAGTGCATTAGGGACGGGTTCCTTGAGCAGTATGTTACTGAACCAACCAGGGGGCAGGCAATCTTAGATCTGGTCCTGTGTAATGAGACAGGATTAATAAAAAATGTCCTAGTAAAGGATCCCCTTGGAATGAGTGACCATAACATGGTTGAATTCCAAATTCATTTGGAGGGTGAGAGAGTTGGATCTCAAACCAGCGTACTAAGCTTAAATAAAGGAGACTATGAAGGTATGAGAGCAGAGTTGACTAAAGTGGACTGGGAAAATAGATTAAGGTGTAAGACGGTACATGAGCAGTGGTGTAAATTCAAGGAGATATTTCACAACTTTCAAGAATTTTTTTTTCCAGTGAGGAAAAAGGGGCGTAAAAGAAAATACAGCCATCCGTGGCTAAGTAAAGTAATAAAGGATAGTATCTGACTGAAAACAAGGGCATATAAAGTAGCCAAATCTAGTGGGAGGATAGAAGATTGGGAAGCATTTAAAAACCAGCAAAGAATAACTAAAAGATTAATCAAGAAAGGGAAGATAGATTATTAAAGTAAACTAGCAAAAAATATAAAAACAGATAGCAAGAGTTTCTACAGTTATATAAAAAGAAAAAGGGTGGCTAAAGTGAATGTTGGTCCTTTAGAGGACGAGACCGGGAAATTAGTAGTGGGGAACATGGAGATGGCAAAAACGCTGAACAAATATTTTGTATCAGTCTTTACAGTAGAGGACACTAAAAATATCCCATCACTGGACAAACAGGGGGCTATGGGGGGGAGGAGCTAAACACGGATCGAAATCACTAAGGAGATGGTACTCGGTAAGATAATGGGACTTAAGGCGGATAAATCCCCTGGACCTGATGGCTTACATCCTAGGGTCTTGAGAGAAGTAGCAGTAGGGATTGCGGATGCATTGGTGGTAATTTTCCAAAACTCCCTGGATTCAGGAAAGGTCCCAGCAGATTGGAAAACTGCTAATGTAACGCCCTTATTTAAAAAGGGAGGTAGACAAAAGGCTGGAAACTATAGACCAGTTAGCCTAACATCTGTGGTTGGTAAAATGTTGGAGTCCATTATTAAGGAAGCAGTAACAGGACATTTGGATAAGCATAATTTAATTGGACAGAGTCAGCATGGTTTTATGAAGGGGAAGTCATGTTTGACAAATTTGCTCGAATTCTTTGAGGACGTGACAAACAGGGTGGATAAAGGGGAACCAGTGGATGTGGTGTATTTGGACTTCCAAAAGGCATTTGACAAGGTGCCACACAAAAGATTACTGCACAAGATAAAAAATCATGGGATTGGGGGTAATATACTGGCATGGGTGGAAGATTGGCTATCTAACAGAAAACAGAGTTGGAATAAATGGTTCATTCTCGGGATGGCAATCAGTAACTAGTGGTGTTCCGCAGGGGTCAGTGCTGGGACCCCAACTCTTTACAATCTATATTAACAATTTGGAGGAGGGGACCAAGTGCAACATATCCAAGTTTGCTGACGATACAAAGATGGGAGGGAAAGCAGTGAGTGAGGAGCACATAAAAAACCTGCAAAAGGACATAGACAGGCTAAGTGAGTGGGCAGAAATTTGGCAGATGGAATATAATATTGGAAAGTGTGAGGTTATGCACTTTGGCAGAAAAAAATCAAAGAACAAGTTATTATCTAAATGGAGAGAAACTGCAAAGTGCTACAGTACAAAGGGATCTGGGGGGTCCTGGTGCATGAAACACAGAAGGTTAGTATGCAGGTACAGCAGGTGATCAGGAAGGCCAATGGAATCTTGGCTTTTATTGCAAGGGGGATGGAGTATAAAAGCAGGGAAGTCTTGCTTCAGTTATACAGGGTACTGGTGAGGCCACACCTGGAATACTGCGTACAGTTTTGGTTTCCATATTTAAGAAAAGATATACTTGCTCTTGAGGCGGTTCAGAGAAGGTTCACTCGGTTGATTCCGGAGATTAGGGGGTTGACGTATGAGGAAAGGTTGAGTAGGTTGGGCCTCTACTCATTGGAATTCAGAAGAATGAGAGGCGATCTTATCGAAACATATAAGATTGTGAGGGGACTTGATCGGGTGGATGCGGGGAGGATGTTTCCACTGATGGGTGAGACTAGAACTAGGGGGCGTAATCTTAGAATAAGGGGCCGCCCTTTCAAAACTGAGATGAGAAACTTCTTCACTCGGAGGGTAGTGAATCTATGGAATTTGCTACCTCAGAGAGCTGTGGAAGCTGCGACATTAAATAAATTTAAAACGGAGATAGACAGTTTCCTAGCTGATAAGGGAATTAGGGTTTACGGGGAGCGGGCAGGGAAGTGGACGTGAGTCTAGGTTCGGATCAGCCATGATCCTATTGAATGGCGGAGCAGGCCCGAGGGGCCGTATGGCCTACTCCTGCTCCTACTTCTTATGTTCTTATGAATACTGCCTTGCCATTCCAAGAACAATTGTTTTTTTTTAATCTGCAGCTTCAATGTGCATGATGGGAGCAGGACGGGGAAATACTAATGTGAGCCAATCTTAATCTTGCTCAGTAGTAGTATCTATAGTTGGGTATATTTTTCTCCTTCCCCCCACCCCACCTAAGTTCATAAGGTGCCTGAAAAAATGTTTTTTAATTCTGTTATGTTTTTAAATTATAAGGAGCAAAAATGTAAATTTGCAAGTGTACTTGCCATGTGTTTGCATTAGGTCTATACAACTATTAATAATAATGAGTGTGTTGTAATTACTTGTTTCATATAACTGTCATGGGAATGATGTCTTCATAGTAAACTGTCACTTGTGATGGACAGTCAGCCTTTCATGACCCAGTGTAAACAGATGGAGAACATCTTTGTTTACCAACATTGAACCTTCATCATGTTACAGCTTCAACATCGAACATATTTGAATCTTCTTTTTCCCACAAGGATCTTCTATCTGAAAGTATTGTTAGTGCCACCACTGGGAAATGAATATAAAACTAGCCCAGACAGATGGTATGAGATTCATTGTAGGAAGTCTCATGAATAGACATTTAGACAAATTTATATCTAATACACCAAAGCTGTCTGCTCTCAATCCTAATGGCCTCCTTCCAATGATGAGAGATGAAGACTGTGACCTGCACTGATCATCCAAATACAAAAGGAAGATAAAGTCTCTATGCACTGTCTTCCTTTCTTTGATGGTGTGACATGCATTTTAGTGAGAAATGGATGCCTTAGAAGGGGTTTGCCTGAGGCTGGGTTAAGGGCATGGCTTTGAGCAGAGTTACAGGGGTTTGTTATAGCTTACCTGAGCGCTCATAATGATGACACTGGATGCAAAACTGTTAAATATTCTCAGTATTAACACCAATGAGCACAAATATTCACCTGAGCAGTGAAGAGAAGGTAAAATGGAATTGAGTATAGCACTCCTGAAGTCATTTTGAAAAGTAGAAGACAATACTTTTGAGTTATAACTAGACTACATTTGCTGTGGTTACTGTACTGTAACACAGCTGCTTCTTTCATTTTTGATTCATACTTGCCAACTGTAAACTTGTCTTTAAACATTTGCCAAGGTTCAACTAATTTGCCATGACTGAAGATGGAAACATTTCCTTTCTGGTTGAGGAGTCCAAAGTTTGTTAACCATTTTTATTTTTATACCAGTAGTCCTGGACAAATACAGACGGATGCATGCATGCCAATAATCAGTCTTTCATGCTGACATCAGCATTTGAGGGCCCAGTTAACATGCCAATATCTGCTGACAAAAATCAGCACAGTCTGGATACCTACCCTGGGAAGAGAAGTGGGATCCCTTCCATTAGTGGCAGGACTTGACTAGGATCCATACTATGGGGGTGCAAAATGGATGGTGATGGGGAAAATGAATGGCAACGAAGGGAAGATTGAAAATGAAAGTGAAGGGGAGAGGGAAATTAATAAAAATGAAGAGGAAAGGGAATTGGTTGTAGTGAAGGGAGATGAAAATGGCTGGCATTGAAGGGAATAAAGGGGGCAAAAGTTGGGACCAGAAGCAGAGTGCCAGCATTAAGCATTAACTGAAGGGAGGGACACCATTGACTAGGGGGTGGTGGTAGGGAAGTGCCAGCATTAACTGAGGAGGAGAGAATGCAAGATTTAACTGAGGGGGTGGGGGGGGGGGGGGGGGAGGAATAATGTCAGCTTGAACTGGGTGGAGAATAGTGCCACCTTGAATGGGGGTTGGAAGAAATGTACCAGTTTTAACTGGGTTAGAAAGGGCATGGAATGCCAGATTGAATTAAGGGGAGAGGAGGAAAAGAGTGTCAGTTTGAATAGGGGTGGGAGAAATGCCCAGCTTGTATTGCAGGGGATATGATTGCCAGTATGACCTAAGAGGGTTGGAGGAGGCAAGCATGTTTCTGTGAATGGGTGGGTCTTGGATGTGGGAGAGTGACTTTTGAGGTAACATTTGGAGAAATGATATCTGTTGAAAATCAAAATGTCACATTGTTTTTCCTTGTTTTCAATTAAAAATCTATCAGATGCAAAGTATAAAAATATTTTGAAATCAACCAGAATTTTTCATAAAAAGTTCAACTTTTCTGGGGAGCATGCCCCCAGACACCTTAGAAATGCAAGACCAATTTTGTGTCTCCAACGTTTGAAACTCCTCGTATCAGGGTTTCATGAATACTTATGGTACATTGGCCCTGAATTTGCAGTGGGTATGATGGCGTACTCTCAGACTACGCCATCATCCCACCTCTTTGAAACCCCCCCCCCCCCGCCCCTGCACAGAGACGGCAATCAGTAAAATCTCGTAAATCATTGAAACTGACGAAAACTTCAGCTCTTCCGCAGTAAGTACGCTGTTAAATTCCCCACACAAATTAGACACATGGGAATTAGGTGTAACTGGGGTTTTAACAGTGTATTGGCTGCTAAACAAATGTTAAGGGCCTGGAAAACTAATTTTAATTTTGTGCAGTGTGAAATTTATCCATTTTAATTAACATTTTTAAGAAACCTTTCAAAAGATTTTTAATTTAAGTTTATTCATCTTTATTTTAGGTTTGCCTTTTCCCCCTGTGAGAACCCCAATCTTTCTTTTGTTGCCTCTAACTATTTTAAAAAGTTGGAATTTTAAGGGCTTACCCACTTCCTTGTTCGCTGTCTGTGAGAATCCTGCCTTTTGATTGGCTGCTTAGACAGTCTGTTGATGTCACAGCACTTCGCACAAGTTCCCCATTAAGTTCCGTTGCATTGAATTCAAGATCAGAAAACCCGAAGTTCTCAACACAAAGATTGCGAGATCCCTTTGCGGAGCGTACTTCGAGGCCAACAGCGGTCGCCTTCCCTTCGCTGCTGACTGTAAATTCCAGGCCATTATGTATACAGTAAGCTACAAGGCCCATGTAACTCTTTTCACATATCATATTTGAAAATAGTAGTTACATGGGCTTTGTAACTTAAGGTGTATACATATCTAATTTAAGTACATTAAAACCTGATGGGAGGAGGAATGTTTCTTGATACAATCCCCAAAAAGGTGAAAAATCAGCTCTTTTAAAGCTGTATCCATATGCTAGTTTTTTAGATTGCCATGTTGCAGATATTCCTGGAAAGGTAGCAGGCTCTTTTAGTGTATGTTTAATTTTCACTGTTGTGCAAAGGATATTATGGGAAATGATAAAATATTTTTAGACCTTGAAGCTAATACAATGGGCTGGATTTTAAGGAGGTGACCGGATTTGGGGCGGCGGGGGGGGGCTCCGAGGCGGTCAGGGAGGCGGGGTTTCCCGCAGGCCCTGCCGACTTTAACGGCAAGGCCTGATTTGCATACGAGGCCTCAGTTCCCCACCAGCAGCCAGCCAGATTGAGAGGCAGGCTGGCTGGCTGCGGGCGGGTAGGCCTGTGGCACTAGTCCGTAGAGAGGAGGGATTGGGGGTCGGGCCAGGCCGTTAATAGGATCGAGGGGGGGGGGGTGTTGGTTGGGGGTCGGGCTGGGCTGTTAATAGGATCACGGGGGTTGGGGGCATTGGTTGGGGATCGGGCCGGGCCGTTAATAGGATCGGGGTGGGGGGGGTTGGTCAGAGATTGGGCCGGGCTGTTAATAGGAGCGAGATGGGGGGGCGTTGGTCGGGGGTCAGGCCGGGCCGTTAATAGGATCGAGGGGGTGTTGGTCAGGGATTGGGCGGGGCCGATAATAGGATCGGGGGGGCTGGGCGGGGCTGACAACAGGATCGGGGGGGGTTGGTCGGGGATCGGGCCGGGCCGGTCTGTTAATAGGATCGGGGGGGGGTGTGGGTTGGTCGGGGGTTGGGCCGGGCCATTAATAGGATTGGGCCGGGCAGTTAATAGGACCGGGGGGGCGGGGGGAGTTGGTCAGGGATCGGGCCGGGCCATTAATAGGATCGGGGGGGGGGGTTGGTCAGGGATTGGGCCGGGCCGTTAAACGGATCGTGGGGTGTGGGTTGGTCGGAGATCGGGCCAAGCCATTAAATGGATCGGGGGGGGGGGTTGGTCAGAGATCGGGCCAGACCGTTAAATGGATCGCGGGGGTTGGTCGGAGATCGGGCCAGGCCGTTAACCGGATCGGGGGGGTGGGGCGGGGGTTGGTCGGAGATCGGGCCAGGCCGTTAAACGGATCTGGGGGGTTGGTCGGGTGTCAGGCCAGGCCGTTAAAAGGATCAGGGGGTGTGGGGGAGAGAGGATTGGGGCCGGATGATCGGAGTGGCGAAGGGAAGTTCGTGGCCGGCCACCGGAGGATCGTGGCCGGCCTCAGCATCATCGGGGGGGCGGGGAAGCCTGGGAGGGGGCGATCGGCGGCCTCGTGAGGGGGTCCCTGTACACAGGGGGCGTGGGTTAGGCAGGGACCCTGGATCCAGGAGGTAGGTATAAAGGCACTTACGTCCTGGATCCAGCAGTCCCCACCTTGCTGTAACTGCCGGGTTTTACAAATTGTGTAAAACCTGTTCCCATGCAGTTGAAAACAAAATGGAGATTAAAAAGAGGCTTCTAGCCTCATTATATTTAAATTGACGTCCAGCCTCCTGGGAGAGGATTGGCTGCCTCCGTTAAAATCAGAAGTGGGCGGGTTGAAGGCGGGTTCAGGTCGAGAATACAATTTTTAACAATTTAACTACCCCCACGCCCCCAACCCACCCATTTTTTTAGGTTAAAATTCCCTTCAATGTATTCACATGTATAACTTTTCTATTTATTTTTGGTAATGTAAAGTGTCTATTTTGCTAAATTCTATGCGCCGATGCATGTATATGATTACAATTTACACTGTCCTGCCAAAAGATCCTCATAATTTTTCTAACTGTGGCCAAACATTCCCAACTAATATTGTTAGATTGCTGCACCAGAATTTTACTGATTTGGCCAAGAAACAGTTTCAAGCACGCTAGATTAGGGCAGAGAAAACCGGCTAGTGTTCCCAATCCCACTTGCTAGCCAATAATTCCTGCTGGGAGTACACATGTGTGAATGTCAGGCAAGGACAGAATTTGGCTGAGCTGTGATGCACCAACATAGATGCCTTTTCTCCTGTCCGATCTTGCACAGTCCGGTGGTTAATCTGCTGGACAAATCTCATGCCTCCTCTTTGTGCTGTTCCATTGTTTATGACCTGCATGACCAAAACTTTGTATTCTCTGTGAGAATTCTTTTTCTTGCTCTTTCCCACCTACAGTATACAGGGGCATTCAACATTAAGCTCATATATTGTCCAGCAGGAGCTACTGACCAGGAATTGAAACTTTTGTTTATTTTATCCTTTTCTTGATGGGAACATTGAGGCCAATTGTAGCACACCCAAAAGTTATCTGAGTGAGATTAGCCAATTCAGCACAGACTGCAGATCAAAACTGGGACCTTACTAGTATATGTGACTCAGCACCATGTTAGGCAGCACATTTACCCAGTAAGCCAGTGGGGCGGTCTGGAAATTGTAGCTTTATAAGCTGTAGTTAAGTGAGCATGTAGAGTTGATAATTGACTTTGAAAATTTCTGTAATATTACCCTTGAAGAATACTGTTATTGCTCTTTGGCAGCATATTGCTACCTTGGAGCGGCCTGGGCAGCTTTGGAGCACCTCTGCTGCTCGTCAGGAAATTTGTTGTTGACAGATGTCTCATACGGCTGGAGCAGGACTTGCACATCCTGGGAGCAAGACTCACATCTCCCAATAGTCCAGCTAACTGTCATTCACAATGCCCACATTATGCCACTGTTGAACAGTAATGGCTAATTATTATTCAGAATACTGAATAGTATAGCTTTTGCCCTTCTGTAATTTGATAAAAATAAAGTGCTGGTACTTTTGAGCTTATAACTCTAACAAGTGAGCTTCAGTATTGAAGCAATACAACTCTTGCCACAACTCTTCAGAGCAGGAATCATTCTTGGGACATGATTTTTATTAACATTTGCAACCATTTGCATTTTATCCAAGCAAAACATTTGCAGTGTAGTAAAGCTGTGAAAGAGCAGTTTGTAGTTTAATATTATTAAAAAGAAAAATTGGAGCAGCCACTTTAAAAACTAAATTGTGGCATATTACATAGAACATCATTTATTTATCTTTATTTTAGTTCTGGTTTGGATTATCACAGAAACCCCACAGTGCAGATAGAGGCCATTTCGGCCCATCGAGCCTGCACCGACACATATGTATAAAAATATACTGCAAATGAAAAAACAGTATGGGAAATGGTCTGTAAAAAGGAAATTCTATAATTTTATCAACATATCATGTGATAGCCATTCACTAACCAACGTTATACTTGCATTATAGTGGAATAAAAAAAGAATCAAACAAACCATTGTCCAGGAGGGGGGGTCTTCCAAATGCCTGATAGGGGAGGAGCCCAGGGCAGCAGAGCCCCAGCCCTTCCTTGTGGAGGCTGGATGAGCACTCCTGCTTCTCCAGGCCCCACTAATGAAAGTTTAAAAAAAAATTACCTTAGTGGGCTTCAGCTTCCTGGTTCACCTGGCAGGGCAGCTGTGGGAGGCGTCCGCTTAGGAGTGAGTTGAAATATTATTGGGGTCCCATCTACGTCATGGAACCCCAATTTGCATTTATTAATGTGGCTCCCACCAGAGTTCGGCAGATGCCTCATCTGCTGCCAAAACCAGCGGCACTGGAGAAGGTGCACAAAAGATTTACTAGACTGATACCAGCACTGAGAGGTTGAACAGGCTGGGGCTCTTTTCTCTAGAAAAGAGAAAACTGAGGGCTGACCTGCTAGAGGTCTTTAAGATTATGAATGGGTTTGATAGGGTAGACATCGAGAAGATGTTTCCACTTGAGGGGAAGACCAGAACTAGGGGCCATCAGTATCATTTAGTCAGCAATAAATCCAATAGGGAATTCAGGAGAAACCTCTTTATCCAGAGAGTGTTTAAAATGTGGAACTCGGTACCACAAGGAGTAGTTGAGGCGACTAACGTAGATGCATTTAAGGTGAAGCTAGATAAACATATGAGGGAGAAAGGAGTAGAAAGATATGTTGATGGGGTTAGATAAAGACGGGTGGGAGGAGGCTTGTGTGGCGCATAAACAATTGCATAGACCTATTGGGCCAAATGGCCTGTTTCTGTGCTGTAAATACTAAGTAAAATCGGGAATGGAGCAGGAAACAGAGCCACTCCATTTTAATTGTTCCCCCGCTCCGTTTTCACCGAGTGGAGATGGTTAAAATCGTTCTGTATATCTATATCTCCATGAGCGTGGCTGATTGGATAACCAAGTTCTCCTGGCAGTAATTAGAAGTGGTGTTAAGCAAATACTCTTTTGCACATTAGCTGCCAATAATGGCCTGCCACCAAGAGTCTAACTGTTCTTACTCTCTGGTGTTGGTAGTGCTGATCTGTCCCTGGGAGTTGGAAACAGTGCAGGTTAGAAGTATTAGAATCATAGAATGGTTACAGCACAGAAGGAGGCCATTCGGCCTGTCGAGCCCGTGCCAGCTCTCTGCAAGAGCACTTCAGCTAGTCCCACTCCTCCGCCTTTTCCCCGTAGCCCTGCAAATTTCTTTCTTTCAGATACTTATCCAACTCCCTTTTGAAAGCTGTGATTGAATCTGCCTCCACCACTCTTTTAGGCAGTGCATTCCAGATCCTAACCACTCGCTGCGTCAAAAAGTTTTTTCTTACATCGCCTTTGGTTCTTTTGCCAATCACCTTAAATCTGTGTCCTCTGGTTCTCGACCATTCTGCCAATGGGAACAGTTTCCCTCTATCTACTCTGTCCAGACCCCTCATGATTTTGAACACCTCTATCAAATCTCCTCTCAATTGTCTCTGCTCCAAGGAGAACAACCCCAACTTCTGCAGTCTGTCAACGTAACTGAAGTCCCTCATTCCTGCACCTTCTCTAAGGGTGCGGAAAAGATGACATGTAGCCTTTATTTTATCTCCACTCCAGTATAACTCGAGTTCAATTAATGGCTGGTCTTATCCCATGTACGATATCTTAGGTTTGTTCATGGGAATTTGCTGTTTACATGTTTAAGCACCTTGTGACACTTTTTTCTTCGTTAAAGTGCATTATATATGCAAGTTGTTGTTGTAAAGTCCTGCCTTCAGGGATACAGGAAAGGACTCCAGCCCAGTGACTGGAGCCCACTATATCTCAATGAGCACTGGAGACAAAAACAAAGCAGAAAATCTGCTGGGGAAAATAAATCAGCCTCGTAGGTGGAAAAGTTTGGAAGACATCTGGCAGGGTATTTAATGTGTAATGTTTTTAGTTTCAAAAAGTTACTGTTAAAGTAGAAGTTAGATTAACTCATTTGGTAATGCCATTGTGCACGTTAGTGTAAAATTAACTCTTAAGCTGCTGGAAGCTCCCTGCGACGGCCACTTTTTAAAGTTTCAGCCTGCACAACGGAAGCTGAAGAATCCCCATATATTACAGGAATAATGCTGCTCAGTTGTCAGGAGTGCCTTTAATACTGTCATATTAATCCTATTGCACTAAAATATATTGGGGTTGATTTTGACTTTTGGGTGACCCTGGCCGGTTGCCTATTCCAGTAGCAAAGAGGCCCTCGTCTCATTTAAATTTGGAAGGCGAGCTGCAGAGCACTAAACAGGTAACCTGATGCAGCTTGGCAGATTGAGGCCTCAAGATATGGCCTGGGCAGCCGCCAGCATGGTAAGTTGTGGGGGGGTGGATGTGATCATAGAGGGTGGGGGTCCTGGGGTCCCACAAAAATAATGTGACACTTGGTGGGCCTCTTTGGTTACATTCACACACTACATCCATTGATACTGGAAAATTGCATCAGGATGCTATTGACGTCATAGGACCGGATTTGCATTGTGTAATGAGGCTTCTGACTGTTCCTGGCGGAAGCCTGAGTTACCTATCTGAAGGCCCCAGTCAAAATGGCGGCAGGCAGAATGACAGCAGAAACGGGCAGTAAGTTCTTAACTCCGATTTTGAACATGCTATCACACTGTTCTCACCCAAAACAGGCGATGAAAATTGTGGCCCATGTGCCATACTTGCACCTGATTGGTTCAGATATCATATTCATAACACATCACAATTGAACAGCGAGGGAACCTACCAATAAACACAGACTAATGAAAATGACCTATCCAAAATCAGCAGGCAGCAAACAGCTAAAATAAAGCAACTAACGAGGAGGAAAAGGGAAATTAATAATATCACTGAAAAATATATTCTTTGAAATACTTTCGGCCATCATCTTCATTTGTTTTAAATACTCAGCAGGTCAGGCAGCATCTGTAGAGCGAGAATCAGTTAACGTTTCAGGTTGATGACCTGGCTCAAGCTTAGAGGAGGGAATCTGCACGGACAGTTTAGGTTTAATTACTTTATGTAGAGGGTGTTAAATGTGGAAAAGATTGCCCAGGAAGGATGTGGAGGCAGATAGTGTAGGAGAATTGGATAGCTTTTTGAAGGCATGAATGATTATGGGGCATTCGTTTTTGGGATGGATTGTTTTCCGGACCTGTTCTTTCTTAAGTTCATATCGTGTTCCTACGGCTGCCTCCATTCTAAGTCTAATGAACACTGGTGGCTTGGCCGGTACACTGGCACCCTAAGAAGGCCTGGGACACTTGGGGGTGATTTTGCCAGCCCTGGGGAGGCGGGACGGCCGGGAAAATGGCAGAATTTGGGGGCGGGTTCCCAACCCGCCTCCATGCCATCTTCCCAGGAGACAGGTAGCCGTCCGTGCCGGGTCCCGTCTCCTTGGAGGTGGGAAGTGATTAAAGCCTATTAACTGCCTGTCAACAGGCAGAAAATAGGATTATCCCCATTTTGCCCTCACAAGTGCAGGCTTCCTGAAGGCTCCAAAACACGCCAGCTCAGCGAGACGAGTACTGGGTCTGCGGGGGTCGGGGGGGTGCAAAAGTGTGATGTGAAGGTAAGTGGTGGGTGCAAGAGTGTAGAAGTGAGTATCTGAGGTAGTGCAAAGTGTTTTTAAAAGTGTACTTACCTTTGTTTCTTCCTGCAGGCTTCAGTCGGTTTGTATGCGGAGAGTCTCGCACCTCCGCCTTGCAGATGAGAGATGGCCGTTGCATTCTCAAATGTAACAACCATCTCATTTCTGTAAAACAAAGAAGGTTGATGAGGTATTGTATGCAAGACCTCATCAAACTGCAGAGAATGTCACTGTTTGACAGCTTCACGGAGCTGTCAAACAATGATAATTCATCTATGAAACGTCATACGTTAACATGCTCTGCAACCGGCTTTCCCTTAATTGGCCTGCTAAGCCCGCTGGGCGGGCTTAACTAAGTCAATCAAGGGGAAATAGCGTGGGTTGGCCACAAATCGATGGAGGCGGGACATCGACCCGACAAGCAGCAGTCCCGCCTCCAACGCGCCCCCATTCACAAAATCACCATCAAGAATTCCAACGTTTTAAGTTTCCAGCCCCGGTTCCCCTTACATCAATGGCCTTGTAAGGGATGGGTGAAGCTCCATCTCAACAATTGTATCTGAAATCTTCAGCACAAGGTCGGGAACTAATGTAACTGGGTTTCATTCCGACAGACTGCTGACTAATTTACAGCAGCAGTTCACTGGAATGGCAACGGATTTTGGGATGTTTGATGGCCGGGTGAAATCAAAATGTTATTTTATGAAATGACTTGATTTTTTTTTGTTTGTTTTTAAACATAAGTCTCTCCATCTCTTTCTCGCAGGTAGTGAATATGATGAAGAGGAGGTAGACTATGAAGAATCAGACAGTGATGAGTCTTGGACCACAGAAAGTGCAATTAGTTCAGAAGCTATTCTGAGCTCCATGTGCATGAATGGAGGAGAAGAAAAGCCTTTTGCCTGTCCTGTACCTGGATGTAAAAAGAGATATAAGGTACGTTGGATGGTAATAAATACAGATAAATAACCTGCTGAACCAAGATAGAATGTCAGTAATATATCAATATATTGTGTGTCATATTAGAAGGAAAATGTTCTTGTTTTTTTCTTTACATTTATTAGCACAGTTAGAGGTCTATTTAGCCAGGTCAAATTACTTGGGATTTTAACCAGAAGTTGCATTTAAAGTACATTTTCATGGTGGCTTGGGTTGTTAAGGAAATAGAAAAAAGTACATATTGTATACGTACAGGGACTGTTATTACTAAAAAGTAAGTAGTTAGACACAACACTTCAAGCACTGGGATGTGTCCTAGATTTTCCTATACAGTTGCAGCTTATTCTCAGATGGCTAGAAATGAGCTCAACGATCACCAGAAGTGTACTATGCTGTTTATATGCTATTTTCTGTCTTAGCTCTGTTACAAATTTCCCATCTGCATTAGATATCCTCTTGGGTTCATGTCACCACTCTCTCCCATATGCAACCCTTACGATCAGGAGTTTCCCTTTACTGCCCAACATTTACTCTTACAATAGCATTACCCAGAGTCTATCCGAACATATCCCATCACTAAAGTCTTCTCTTCTGTGTAACACAGTCACTGGAGCCTTACCTCCGTCTCTCCCACTTTCAAATAAAGGGACATTCTGTCAATTCACTACCATCCAACAATATGACAACACATCAGCCCTCTTTGCACTCACATGACCTTGCCAATAATCATCACCTGAGTGAATAAGTCAGCAGCAGATAAGTGCACCCTTTCCCGTATGACTGCAACCTCCATTAATAACAAAGTGCAACATCAGTGTACATTCTATTTTTTTTTACAGTAAAGTCCAAAGTGAACATAAGCTAACTTGCTCTTTCCTAACACCGTGCTTTCCCCTGTGTGGCTACATATGCCTTTCTTTCACCTATCTCTTGCTTCTCCCAGATACATCCTGAGGGTCAGTAACATGGGAGGTGGTTGGCTGCTTATGCTCTACAAAAGGGTCATGGGACTGACGTGGCCCTCCTGGCTGCATCTCTGGAGCTTTTGCCTGGACAGCCTGGTGTCACCTCCCACAATCCACTGGCATGGTGCTCTGAGCTGGATGCCTGTCATGTGCTACTGATGTGAGAGACAACAGTATTAGGCAGGTGAACTCCAGCCAATGCCATTCCACTGGGTAGTGGATCTGTGTCCCCACAAGATGGCTGGTCTAATGGTAACTATCAGATTCTGAAAGTCCTGAGAGACAACAGCATGCATCGCAACCACCATGTTTTGGAAGCCGTTATGCAGGGTGCTCTCCCCTACTGCCATCAGAGCTGCAGTCTGTGCTTCAGTGAAGGTGGAGGCACCAACTGATCTCCGGCTGCTTCTTAGGTGGGGATTTGCTCTAGATTCCAGTTGGAAAGGCTCAAAAGACATTAAAAACCTTTTGGTAGCATTTGACAAGCTGAAAAGAGAGAGAGAAGTGAGGGGCAGAAATAAGTGAAACAAAATCTAGTGTCGAGGTACAAAGTGGAGTCTGCAGGCAAGTGACCGAGCAGCCCAGCTATTGACCGCCTTTTGGAAGTAGTGACCCTGCTTCCCATTCCAGGACATCATTTCCATTGGTCAGCATTGCTCCATGCCTGAAAGGAGGTGGAGGCAGGTTTCACTCCACAGCTGATCATTTTGCTGCAGGCTAGCTGCAGGTGTCTCTACAGCAGATAGCACAACTCTTCTGGCTCTTTGCTGACCTGGCTATTGGCAGGTAGGTGTACCCGGGCCTGCAGAGGTGCCTGGTGGCCAATCAGACTACCCTGGAATTTCTTTTTTCATGCAGTACCACTTAAAGCATGAAATGCTGTGATTGGGATATTTCAGAAGAACCATCCAACATTAAAGTTAGTCTGTCCTTCGTATATTTTACCTGTGCCATCGGGTCTGCTCTCACAGTGCAACTTTGGAATTTCACTAATCTGCTGATAAATCGAGTCATATGCACCTCTGTCTGTCAGGGTGTTGGTGGGTGAGCACAGAATACCTCTAGTAGAGCCTGACCTGCCTGGCATTCCTCCATTGGTCCTATTCCTCTAAAACGTTCAGATATAGCATGATTCCTATTAGAAACTCACCGTAGTACTAATAGTCATGTGGAAAAAAGCAGCAAAGGCATCTCAAAACCGTTCAGTGATCCCTTAGTAACCCTGGATATACCCATTATGTATGGTCGTGAGAACACTCCGGCCTCGATTTTCATTGGGCCGTGAGACGGGCTTTTAGGCGTGCGGGGGGTTAAAATCGCAAAACCTGGGGGTCGTGCCCGCCCCCCTGGTTCCCGCCTCCACGCCATTTTAACCTAGGTGTGTCTGATTGACCTGAATCAGTCCCGTCTGCAACAGGTGGGACTGGTCTTTAGGGCCCTTAAACAGCACTGATTGGCTTTTATAATCCCATTTTAACAGGCCCTTGCCTGTTTAACCCTTTTCCCACGTAAAACGCGCCTGGTGAGGATCACGCCTGTGAAACCTGGCGTGAACACTATTGGCTTGCTGACTATCAGCTGCAGGTCCAATATTAAAGAGGATATTTGATCAGTCATAATTTGCAGGTGGTAGGACTTTGTTGTCTCAGGTCTGGGGCAACTTTTGCCAGGCCTAACCACACCTGTGGAAGGTTGGAGCCTCACACACTTCTCCAGTGTGACCTCCTGCGAGACCCCTCTCGCCACCCTCACTCAGCGCTTCCTCAACTGAGGCACCTACCAGAAGCATGGGAGGCCTTTTTCTCCTTCCCCTCTTGGCATTAGAGGACCTCCAGCCCCATTCGCGAAATGACACACACCACAGCTGCAGAAGTTGCCATCAGAATTTTTATGAAAAACACACAACTGATGGCATTTTCACACAATACACAGCATTTCACCCAAGTGACTACCCTTGTGACTATTTGTGCTTTATTTTCCTCTTACGCGTGCTCCTACATAGTGGTTCCCCTGTGGCTTCAGCAGATGTGGGGGCCCCTTGCTCACTTTCCTGCTGCTCCTGTCTCGACACCTTTGGCGGGCGTCCTCTGGGATGGCGAGCCTGTGAGGGCTCGCCAGCAGTCTGCTGCTCCTGCGGCTGTGCAGGGGTTGAGACCTCTATCTCCGTTGGGTGTGTACTCCGGCAGGGCTCTGACCGAGGGCTCTGCAGTGGCATGGAAGTGTGAGCGCTTGGAGAGGAGCCCCCACTTCCTTCAGGTCTGCCACCAACCTCCCTCTCATGGGTCAGGTCCCCCTCAGTGCCTGCAAGTGGCTTGAGAGCAGCTTGCTGCACATCAGGGGGGCCATGGGGACCCGTATCTGTAATGGCAGTCCTACTCAGAAGGACTTCCATGAAGGTCTGGTTTCTCTGTTCAATAGATGCCCATCGCTCCTCAAGAGATGTCATTCTATTCTGAACACTCACCATGTTTTCCATACCCTGGCGACTAACCTCCTCTGTGGCCGTAGCCCTCCTCTACCGTAGCCAGCCTTACCACGGAGGCAGCAATCACTTCCACGTAGGTAGCCATCCTTTCCGTGTTGATGCGTTCATGCGCCAATGACTCCACAAAGGCTCTGCTCATGTTCGCTGTGGACTCCTCCATTCGCTCCACACTCGCAGTGACCCTAGAGACAAAACCTGCCAGAGACTCCTGCATCTGTGCATGGAGTTCCATCACCTCTGATCTTACGGATGGACCCAGAGGCAGAGGGTCGACATGCAGCTGAGCCGAGCTGGCAGAGTCTTGCGCCCTCCGACGAGGACTCTCCACTGCTGTCCCTGTCTCCACAATCTGCTGATGCTCACTTGTGAGCTGTGATACACCAGGTGACAACTCTACTCTATGTCCCGAAGATCCCACCGAGGTGTGAGTGTCTGCACTAGTGCTGGGTGCGCTTACTTCTGCTGACGCTGCGCCCTCAGAGGTTGCAGATTCCTCTGAGGAGTCTGGCTGCTCAGGCTCTTCCTCCTGCACAGTGGGGACGGGGGCTCTCGATGGTCATGTGGGGGAGTCAAGGAAAAAGTTAGAGATGTGATGCCAAGATTACATGCACATTGCATTTTGCAGATGATCATAAGCCCATATGAAGTAGCTTCAGAATCATTATCAGCGACTCATGCAATGCCAATGAGGGAGATGGCAAACTATTCTGTCACCAGCTTGCGGGGATGCTGCTGTCTGTCCTTCCCCAACGTCCACATCTCGGTCAGCCCCGGCAATCTCCAGGACGCCTTCCTCCCAGGGGGTGAGCTGGGCTAATGAGGGCGGCCCTCCTCCTGTCCTGGCTCGCGCTCTCCTGTTGTGAGCTCTCTTTTCCTGCAATGAGGGAGACAAGTGGAGATTGAGTGAGAATGAATGAGTGAGTGCAGAGATTGCATAGCATAGATACTTAGAAGGAGACAAAGATGGAGTGAGGTTGCAATACCAAGGGCCCTCCCTGTGTGTTGTCAGTTGTGGTCAAAGCATCAGAGTGAGAGAGAGTGTGAGGGCTGCATGGTGGCATAGTTCTGTGAATGTGAGCATAGAGAGAGAGGGAATGGCTAAGGGTGCATGGATGTGAGTGTCTAGTGGGTCCTTGACCAATGAGATTTAAGGATTGGGAAATAAACACAGGACAGACTGAGAAGGAGGGTGAATTAGAGTGGGTGTATTCAATGTCAAATCAGGTACAGAAAGAGAAATAAACAGAGGGGCAGAAAGTTTTGATTAAGAAAAAAGAAACTGAAAGGAAAAGTAAGAAAAAAAAAGTCACATTTAAAATGTGATATTTTTAAAATCTCCCTGAAAAATCCAAAACCTGAAGGAATGAGAGTCCACACTTGTAATAGTTAATTTTTGTTGCCAGAAAGGTTAATTGGCAGTCATTAACACTTACCGTGTGGTTAAAAGGGTACTTATGCCTGTCATGACAAGACTTAACTTTCTGTGGTGAGTTTAATGGGCAAACACAGCAAGTTCCTTAAAAAAAAAGGGAGGTTGAGATGCCATTTTCGAAAAGCTAACGGCGGAGTGGCACAACAGGGACAGCAACTTTTGCATATTCACATTTAACCACGCATCTACCCCTCGCCCGAAGTTGCAGTACCACTTAGCCATAAATAATGACGAGCACCATTAGCCTTGACATGACGGTATAAACTACTAGGAAAGTATAGCCGCAAAGGAAAATTCTGGAATTTCCAATTTGCACTGCCAGCAGGCAAGGCTGGATGTCGGTAGCGCAGACATGGAAAATTACCCTCACTGAGTGTATCTAAAATGAGAGAATTGGTGTTTGATGATAGATACTGTCATCCGAATATGTAAAAACTTCAAGGAAGTCACTGATATAAACCATAATGATGCCCAATATAGAGTCCTGAAGAATTCAAATTCACCATTTTTGATAATGACTTTGTTTGCAGCCATTGATTTAACTGCAGAATCATGCAGAGCTAGCCAGAGTCTAGCACCCTGAATGTTCTCTTTGACACAAGATCAACAAAAAACCCATTCCTGCGCTAAACAGAGTTCCGGCAAATTTAAGGAGAACCCTTAAGGAATTTATTCCCCTATGTAATTTTAATTTAGTTCGTGATTTTTTTATATAGTAACTGTACCAGATTGTTCACAACCTCAGCGCTCTATTCGACCTTGAGCTGAGCTTCCAACCCGAAATCCTCTACATCACAAACTGCCCAATTCCACGACTGTAACATTGCCCACTTCTGCCCCTACCTCAGCCCATCTGCCACTGAAACACGTATCAATGCCTTTGTTATCTCCAGACTCAACTATTCCAATGTTCCTCTGGCAGGCCTCCCATCCTCTACCCTATGTAAACTTCACCTTATCCAAAACTCTGCTAGCAGTAATTTATTCTGCACCAAGTCCCAGTTGCCCATCACCCATGTCCTCACTGACTTACATTAGCTCTCGATCCCCAAATGCCTCAAGTTTAAATTTCTCATCCTCGTCTTAAAATCTTTTTATTGCCTTGCCCCTCACTATCTCTGTAACCTCCTCCAACACTACAATCCCCCCCAAACTCTCTCTTCATCTGACTCTGGCCTCTTGTGCATTCCTCTTTACATCTCTTCCCTGCCTTCCCCCCCCCGCATTGGCAGGCGTCCTTCAGCCAACTAGGCTCCATGCTCTGGAATTCCTTCCCTACATCCCTCCGCAAACACTGCAGCCTCTCCACCTTTCTCTCAAAGGAGGACCCTCCTTACAACCCACATCTTTGGCCAAGCTTTTGGTCAACCCCTTCTAATATCTCCTTTGGTTTGGCACCCATTTTTTTCCCTTACATATTTTCTATTTTCTAAATTAAAGGTGCTATATAAATGCCTGTTGTAGTTATAATTGTAGTAGTAGCAATGGTAATAGTAGTAGCATCACCACCCAGGTTCTTATCTCCATATATTTAGAATCTTTCTGTGACACGTTCCCACAGCAATTTTCCAATGCATGATCACCGAGTATGAGGTACCTCATCACAGGTGAGGACGTGGAAATTCTATCCTATTGGTTTGGAGTTTGTAGGCACATACCTACATCTTTTCATTCTAAGGAGCAACACATTGGTGCGCCCAGTATGTTATGTCACCACATTGTAGTAAAACAGTCAAGCCAAGGCGATTGATGCACAGATTGAAATTGAGTGTTTTATTCCTTCAAAAATGTCAGTTATGTGTGTTGTCTTTCTCCCTCCTGCCAACATAGCGAATGTAAAAAGAAAAACGTAATTATATGAAGCACAAATAGTATCAAGTGAATTTGTTTTTTACAAAACCTAATCTATGCAGCACTACAGTAACTTGGATAAAATAACTGTCAAACTGTAGTAGTTGGCACAAAGCACAATAAGCTTTTTAACCTTATTACTGTTGGGTCCCGCAATTTATGAAACTCCCTAACACTTGGTTAAAAATTCTGTGGTGATGATCATTATATTCCGGTCTGATTCAACATACAGTATGGGTTGAGGCTGAAGACCTACTGGAAAGTGGGAGTATTGTAAAGGCATAATTCTTGGTTCAGGAAGCAAACAATCCATGGCCATCACACACAAAAATGATTTCCCTGGAGGCTACCGAAGCATTGAGAAGAGCAGCTCTTCTAACAAAAAAAATCCCTGTAATTTGCTACATCCTGCCTGTGCTTTGTTTGACAGCTAGTCTTTTCTTAATTGCCCCTAGAACTAAATAATTCCTGGTCTGCTTCTGGAATCTCTCTGCCCTCATCTGAAATTCAGGAGGGCTGTCTCACTGATATCTTGCACACCATTAGTGTGTGAGCAGCCAGACTGGGGATGAATTAATGATCCATGGTGGGCTTGATGACATGGAGAAGGGTAATGATGCAAGCACAAGTATAAGCACTGCCCATCGCTGTCAATAGATTAGGGCAAGCGAATGGGACAGAATGTTGGGTCTTGAACTGCTGAACCAGACAAAGAAGATTCCTTAATCTCATTAGGGAACATGGGTTAAAAGTTCTAAAACACCTGTATTGTATGTTTAAAGTTTTTAGAGAATATATGTAAATTGAATTTAAAAAGTACAGAATCTTTTGATTCAGGTATTATTTGCATTTTACAAAGTAAACTTTATTACAGAATTGAATGGAAAGTTAATGTTTCTATTATCTAAATTACAGGTTACTATTTATTTCAATAAGCCTGGTTCAGCCTCAGACAGTTACCAGGGAGGGGGATGGAGTTGGTGGCTAGGGAACGGAGTTTGTGGCGGGGACCAAAGACAATGGCTTTGGTCTTCCCAATAGCAGCAATGGATTATTTTCTCCTTAAAATTTTACACATTGATTTCATGACAACATACAGCGATTTTTTTTTTGTTTTGTAACCAATTTTGGAGATATTGGCTGTGCATAATAACAGCGAATTTACCCCTTTGAAACTGACGCAACTTCAGGATGTAGTGCATGCGCATCTAAACACAGAAATCCTGAAGTTGCAGTCAGTCAGTCATTCACCGCTCCAACACAAGCTGCACTGTGGACTCCCCCCCCCACCCCACCACCATAGCCAGCAATCAATGAAACTGACGAAAACTTGGGCTTTTCCACGGTAATATCGCTGTTAAATACCCCATTAATATTTAGACGAAGGGTCATCGATCTGAAACGTTAACTCTGTTTCTCTCTCCACAGATGCTGCCTGATCTGCTGAGTATTTCCAGCTTTTTCTGTTTTTATTTATATTTAGACCTTGTTGGATTATATGTAACTGGGGTTTTAACAGCGTATTGACTGGTAAACAAATGTTGTGGCTCTGAAAAAAATTCATTTTAATTTTGCGGAGTATCAAATCTCCATTATAATAAAAATGACAATTTTTAAGAAACTTTAAAAAAATTATACTTTTTAAAAGTTTGTTCATATTTATTTCAGATTATACCTTTTCCCCATGTGAGAGCCCCAATCTTTGTTTTGCTCTCTGTAACATTTTTTAAAAGTCAGAATAAAAGCAGCTTCTTCACTTCCTGGTTCCCTGTCTGTGAGAATGCTGCATTGTGAAAAGCTGCTTAGACAGCTTGTTGATGTCACACGGGTTAAAAGGCGCTATGGGCTTCCCACTATACTGATCTCAATTGCACATCGAAAAAGGCAAACTTCTCCCCACAGAGATCGCAAGATTTCTGTTGGCAGCTTTCTTCGGGGTCAGCCGCAAATGCCTTTGCTTCGCTGCTGACCACAAATTCCGGACTAATGTAACAAAGTGAAGTATTTAAAGCAGAATTTCCTTAACCTTGTGTGCAGAGTCAGCCATCTCGACGTTAACTTGCACAAAGAAAGTGGTAAATGACTGTGGTAAATTTACAGCAATTTAATTCTTGTGTGAACCCACATGATAATACTGCAAGAACACTAGGGTAGAAACATTGTCAGTAAATTACAATTTTACTTGTGTCTTTTAGAAAGAAGTGGCAGATTTAACTTCACTTTATTTTTTTCTGTTGGAAGATTTACCCATTTTATTGCTTTTCTCTAATTCAAGGCTATATCAGAGGCATAGTTGGAATAACTGATCCTTTTATCAGAGCAGGATTCTTTCCATTTACTTTTACTCTGTGTCTGATGTTTAATTGGCTTGAGATGTAGAATCACCCTTTATCTAACACAGTCTCAAAGATTATAGGTTGGTTGATAGCATTTAATCTGCTGCCCGAGTTCAACATCAGCTGAGATCCTTGATCGTAATCTGTTGGGTAGTAAAATTCTACTATCTGAAATGTTTAGATGTTATTCGAATGAAAGTAACTGCTCCCTCAAAGCAAACCTGACTAAAAAGGGAAAAATCCTGTGAACAGTAAAATAGTTATTAGTTTACCAATAATACAGCATTTGCAAACAGTTGTAAAACTAGAAAAACTTTTTAGTAAGGTACTATTGCATCCTTCCCACAATCGCAAGGGCCCATTTTTTTCTGTTTTTACTCTATGTCCCAATTAGTACACGGAGTCACATAGAGCTACTAACGCCTTTCTAGGGTCTACAAGACTGTATTTATGACCAGCAGCCAAGTACTTCCATCATGAGAAAAATGGAGGAAAACCTCTAACCACCTGCTTGGCCTAAGTACAATTAATGATGAGCCAGATTGCTTGGGTTCAAATAAAGTCTTTCAAAGCAAATAGTTCTGAAATTACACTCATTTAAAGCACCTGAATCAACTTAAATATGTGGTTCAAATCATCTCAAAACTCTTTTTGATGTTCTCAATTTAAAAGCAATAATGTTGGGATCACAGATATGTTGTGAACTTTTCATAATGGAGTAGTCTGAAATATTGACTTTATTTCTTATTATACAGCAGCTGTATTGAAGGATATTATTACTAAACATTCCATCAGCTCGGAATGTCAATTTAATTAAATGTATTACTATTTATTAATAATGTAAATAAATGTTGGCCCGGAATTTGTGGTCAGTGGCGAAGCGACGGCATTCACCGCTGACCTTAAAGAAAGCTGGCCACAAAGATCTAGCGATCTCTGTGGCATGAATTTCAGCTCTCCCAACGTTAGTTTGAATTTGGCGCCAAATCAAGCGAATTGCCAGCATCCAGCAACAGTGATGTCATCAAGCAGGCTAAGCAGCCAATCACATTGAAGAATTCTCAGACAGCAAACCAGGAAGTAAAATGCACAGCTTATAATTTATTTTTATTAATTTTACAGTGAGCAAAATAAAGATTGGGACATACACATAGGATTATGGTAGAAACTGAAATATCATAAACAAACTTTTAAAAAAAATTATATTAAAAACCATATAATTCTTAGCATATTAATGGAACAATTTGACATTCCACAAATATAAAAGTAGCTTTTCAGGGCCAGAACAGTTGTTCAGTAGTCAATACACCATTAAAATCCCAGTTACACCTCTTTCAACAAAGCTTAACTTTTTCGGCGGGGGGGGGGGGGGTGGTTAACAGCGACATTCCAGCATAATAGGGGAAGTTTTCATCAGGAACTGTGATTTTAATTGCCAGCTCTGGGAATTTCCACAGCGCAACCTGTGGAGGAACAGGGAATGACTGACACCAACTTCTGGATTTCTGTGTTTAACTGCGCATGCGCAGACTCCATAAGCTCCTGTCACTTTCAGAGGAGTAATGACTACGAACACTAACAGTTTCACCGTCATTACCACCGCAAAATCCGAGCCAGTATCAATTTTAAGAACATTCACTTTCTGAACTATTGTACAATTAAACAACACTCTGCCCAAGAAACACATCACCAAGCTAAGCTAATCTGCAAGATATGAGCACAAATAAAATTCATGAATTCCTGCTTCACAAAGGAAGCTATAGCACCATGATACTAGCAACTCAAACATTCTTGTTCAAATAATAGGCCAGAATTTGCTACCAAGATAACGGTGCAGCTAATTGTGTTTGCCGTTATTTATGCGCAACTTCAGGCGAGGGGCAGATGCGCGGTTAAACTCGAATATTCACAAGTTGCTGGCTGAGTTGCGCCGCTCCGCTGTTAGCTCGCGATAACAGCATCTCACTGTTTGCCTCACCATTGAAATGCATTGAGCAGCGTGAGGTTGCAGTATTTGCGTGGTAGATACAAACTAATCTCGCCACAGAAGTTAAGTCTTGTCCATTTCAGTCCAAGTACCCTATTAACGGCATGATAAGTGTTAATTACTGCCAGTCAACTTCTCTGGCACTCAAAATTAACTATTACAAGTGTGGAGTCTCATTTTTCAGGTTTTAATTGTTGGATATTTAAAAAATGTAGGCCTAGAAATTGGAACCATTAGCACCTGCCATTAAGGCCAGTTTTGAAGAAGAAATGGCGGCCGCCTCGCTTCCACCCATTGGAACGCATGGAACGGGGCGGCCACCATATTAGGCAGCTTGGCAGCGCTGCCGTTGCCTGCGCTTGCCTCAAATATTTTAATGATCAAGATCGTGACGTCAATCAGCGTGTAACGTCAAATTGACGCACGTTGAGCGAATTTGGATGTCGCCAAAATAGTGGTGCTGCCTGCGTTCTTTTTACAGGCGGGAGTTAACGTTGGCCCGCGGTGGCACCGCCAGTTTTCGGGCTTTATCGAATTTCTAGGCCGTACAATTTAAAATTAATTTTTTTTTTTTTTACTTTTCTTTCTTTTTTTACTCTCCTTAATCCAATCTTTCTTTCCCTCCCTTTATTTCTCTTTCTGTACCTGATTTGACATTGAATTCACCCACTCTAATTTACATTTGCTTCTCAGTGGGGGGAGGGTTCAGGTGAGGGGAAATTTAGAAAGTTAAAGAGAAAGGACAAGGCAATAGTGCAGGGTAGCGATAAGGGTAATGATAACCAGAGTGTGACAGGAAGGGTCAGAGCATACAAACATAAGCGTGCACCAGCAAATAGGGTCAGAGTAGGGAAAAATGGTAAAAAGACAAAATGAAAGGCTCTTTATCTGAATGCATGCAGCATTCGTAACAAGATAGATAAATTGACGGCACAAATAGAAATAAATGGGTATGATCTGATAGCCATTACAGAGGCGTGGTTGCAAGGTGACCAAGGCTGGGAACTGAATATTCAGGGGTATTTGACATTTTGGAAGGATAGGCAGAAAGGAAAAGGAGGGTGGGGTAGCTCTGTTAATAAAAGATGAGATCAGCACAGCAGTGAGAAATTATCTTGGCTCGGAAGATCAAGATGTAGAATCAGTTTGGGTGGAGATAAGAAATAATATGGGAAAGAAGACACTGGTGGGAGTAGTCTATAGGCCCCCTCACAGTAGCTACAATGTAGGACAAAGTATAAATCAAGAAATAATGGGGGCTTGTAAGAAAGGTACTGCAATAATCATGGGCGATTTTAATCTTCATATAGATTGGACAAATCAAATCGGCAAAGGTAGCCTTGAGGACGAGTTCATAGAGTGTACAGGAAACTTTCGATTTACCAGCACCAAATAACCGAAAATCTCGGTTAACCGGCAAAATTCAGGAGTAGGTTCAGGTAACTTTTATTACTTGCCTTCCTCCATTTGTTGCTGTGCAAGGGTGTGGCTGCAGCTGTTGCTAAGCTACAGAGACGCTTGCAACTTGTGGCCATTGTTCTGAAGCTGTTGCTAAGCAACAGGGTTTGTTGCTTTATACGGAGCTCTCAGCTCCGTATCTTTTACTATAGCGTTCGGTTATCCGGAATTTTTGATGAACCGGCACCACATCGGTCCCGTCCGTGCCGGATAAAAAAAAGTTTCCTGTATTTGGGATGGTTTCTTAGAACAATACGTTGTGGAACCAACCAGGGAACAGGCTATTTTAGATCTGGTAATGTGTAAGGAGACAGGAATAATTAATGATCTCATAGTAAAGGATCCTCTAGGGAAGAGTGATCATAACATGATAGAATTTCACATTCAGTTTGAGGGTGAGAAACTTGGGTCTGAAACTAGTGTCTAAAACTTAAATAAAGGCAATTACAAAGGTATGAAGACAGAGTTGGCTAAAGTGGACTGGGAAAATAGATTAAAAGGTAAGACGGTAGATAAGCAGTGGCAGATATTTAAGGAGATATTTCATAATTCAACAAAGATATATTCCACTGAGAAAGCAAGTCTCTACCAAAAGGATGAACCATCTGTGGCTAACTAAGGAAGTTAAGGAAGGTATCAAATTGAAAGAAAAGGCATACATTGTTGCGAAGATTAGTGGTAGGTCAGAAGATTGGGAAACTTTTAGAAACCAGCAGAGGATGACTAAAAAAAAAAGGGAGAAAATTGATTTATGAGAGTAAACTAGGAAGGAGGCATTGCTGGATCTGGTGCTGGGGAATGAGCTGGGCCAGGGCAACCAAGTGTCTGTGGGAGAACACTTGGGTACAAGTGATCATCGTTTCATAAGATTTAGATTAGCAATGGAGAAGAGCAAGAAACAATCTAGAGTGGAACTTGTAAACTGGAATAGGGCTAACTTCAATGGGATGCAAAAGGATCTAGCCAGGGTAAAATGGAACCAAAGACCGACAGGAAAACTGTAACGGAACAATGGGTGATCTTTAAGGAGGAGATGTTCCAACTACAGGCTAGGTACATTCCAACAAGTGGGAAGGGTAAGGGAACCAAAGCAAGGGCTCCTTGGATGACAAGGGAGATAGAGAAGATGATAAAACAAAAAAAAGAGGGTGTATGATGAATGTCAGGTGAATTCTTCAAGGGAGAACCAGACCAAATACAATAAGTTGAAAAGGGAAGTGAAGATGAAAATAAGATTGGCAAAGAGAGAATATGAGAGTAGAATGGCGGTTAACATAAAAGGGAACCCAAAAATCTACCGGCATGTAAACAGTAAGCGGGTAGTAAGAGGCGGGGTGGGGCCTATTAGGGACAAAGAAGGTGATATATGCTTAGAGGCACAGGGCAAGGCTAGAATACTCAATGAGTACTTTGTATCGGTGTTTACTAAGGAAGTGGATGCTGACAAAATATCGGTAGAAGTGGAAAAGGTAGAAGCAATAGAAGGGGTGAAAATTGATAGACAGGCTACTAGAAAGACTGGGTATGCTTAGAGTGGATCAGTCGCCTGGTCCAGATGGTTTCCATCCCAGGTTGCTAAGGGAATTGTGGGAGGAAATAGCGAAAGAGCTTGCCATAATTTTCCAATCTTCCCGAGATGCGGGGGAGGTGCCTGAGGATTGGAAACTGGCAAATGTGACACCATTGTTCAAGAAAGGATGTAAGGACAATCCTAGTAACTACAGGCTGGTCAGTTTAACATCAGTGGTGGGTAAAGTTTTAGAAACAATAATCAAGGAAAAAATTAACAGGCACTTGGAGAGGTTCAAGCTAATTAAGGAGAGCCAACACAGATTTGTAAAAGGCAGATCGTGTTTGACGAATCTAATTGAATTTTTTGATGAAGGAACAGGGAGGATTGATGAAGGGAATACAATGGATGTTGTTTACATGGATTTTAGGAAGGTGTTTGACAGAGTACCACATAGAAGGCTGGTTAACAAAATTGAGGCTCATGGAATAGGTGGGTCAGTGGCAGCTTGGATAAGGAATTGGCTTAAAGACAGCAAGTTGTGGTAAATGGCTGTTTTTCAGACTGGAGGATGGTAGACAGTGGTGTTCCCCAAGAGTCAGTGCTGGGTCTACTGCTTTTTTTGATATATATAAATGACCTGGATATTGAAATAGAGAGTCCTGGTCTGCAGTTCCATTTCAACCTTCGCCTCATCCGGCGCTTTAACAAAAAACTTTTTTTCTTCCTTTCAGGTGTCAACTGTCGCAAGCTTCAACAACTCTTGGCCACCAACACCCCTCCAGAACCGTCTTCCCATTCACTTTCCTCTGACCCCATCCCTTCTTCCAATCTCACCCCCAGCCATGTTTTCACTATCCCGTCTGACCTTCCCTTCTCTGACCCAGAATGATCAGTCCTTAGCAAAGGCCTGAGCTTCATCCCCTTACGCCCCCATCTCAATGAATTTCGAGCTCGGCACGATGCTGAGCTCTTTTTCCGCTGCCTTCGTCTTCGTGCCCACTTCTTTGGTCAGGAGTCTTCCTCCGCACAGCTGACCCTTTCTCCCATTTTCAGAATTCTCGATCTACCTGGACCCCTCTCTCTGGCCTCTTAACCTCTCTAGATCTTTTCATTGCAAACTGCCGGTGTAACATCGGCTGTCTCAATTTCTCTGCTCCCCTCACTCACTCCAACCTACCTCCCTCTGAACTTGCAGCACTCCATTCTCTCAGATCCAACCCCAACATTGTCATTAAACTTGCTGACAAGGGTGGTGCTGTTGTTGTTTGGCGAACCGACCTCTACCTAGCGGAGGCTGAACGCCAACTCTCCGACACCTCCTCCTACCTCCGCCTGGGCCATGACCCCACTACCGAACATCAAGCCACTGCTTCCAAGACCATCACTGACTTCATCTCCTCTGGAGATCTTCCCTCCACGGCTGCCAACTTCATAGTTCCCCAACCCCGCACAGCCCGCTTCTACCTCCTTCCCAAGATCCACAAACAGGACTGCCTGGTAGACCCATCGTTTCAGCCTGTTCTTGCCCCACCGAACTTATCTCTTCCTATCTCGACTCTTTTTTCTCCCCTTGTCCAGTCTCTTCCCACCTACATTCGCAACTCTTCCAACGCCCTCCGTCACTTTAACAGTTTCCAGTTTCCTGTCCCCAACGTCTCTTTTTCACTATAGACGTCCAATTCCTCTACACCTCCATCCCCCACCAGGATAGCCTGAGGGCACGCCACTTCTTCCTTGAACAGAGGCCCAACCAGCCCCCATCCACCCACCTCCGCCTGGCTGAACTTGTTCTCACATTGAACAACTTCTCCTTTGACTCCACTCACTTCCTCCAAATTAAAGATGTTGCTATGGGAACCTGCATGGGTCCCAGCTATGCCTGCCTTTTCGTGAGATATGTGGAACATTCTTTGTTCCAGTCCTGTTCAGGTCCTCACCTCTTTTTCCGGTACATTGATGACTGTATCAGTGCTGTTTCCTGCTCTCGCCCTGAACTAGAAAATTTCATTCACTTTGCTTCTAATTTCCACCCTTCCCTCACCTTCACATGGTCCATCTCTGACTCTTCCCTTCCCTTCCTCGACTTCTCTGTCTCCATCTCTGGAGATAGGCTATTGACATACATTCACTACAAGCCCACTGACTCCCACAGCTACCTGGACTACACTTCCTCCCACCCCGCTTCCTGTAAGGACTCTATTCCATTCTCCCAGTTTCTCCGTCTCCGCCGCATCTGCTCTGACGATGCCACCTTCCACAGCAGTGCTTCCGACATGTCTTCCTTTTTCTTCAACCGAGGATTCCCCTCTACTGTGGTTGACACGGCCCTTGACCGTGCCCGTTCTATTTCCCACCCCTCTCACCCCTTCCTCTCCCTCCTGGAACCACAATAGGGTTCCCCTTGTCCTCACCTTTCACCCCACCAGCCTCCACATTCAACGGATCATCCTCTGCCATTTACGCCACCTCCAGCATGATCCCACCACCAAACACATCTTCCCCTCGCCTCCCCGTTCAGCATTCTGAAGGGACCGCTCCCTCCGCGACACGCTGCTCCACTCCTCTATCACCCCCAACACCCCTTCCACTTTGCCCAGCACCTTCCTGTGCAAGCGCAGGAGATGCAACATGTGCCCTTTTACCTCCACCCTCCCCACTGTCCAGGTCCCCAAACACTCCTTCCAGGTGAAACAGTGATTTACTTGTACTTCTTGCAATTTAGTATACTGTATTCGCTGCTCACGATGCAGTCTCCTCTACATTGGGGAGACCAAATGCAGATTGGGTGACCGCTTTGTGGGACACCTCCATTCAGTCCATAAGAGTGACCCCGGTTGCCTGTCACTTTAATTCTCCGCTCCACTCCCACTCAGACCTCTTACACTGTTCCAATGAAGCTCAACGTAAGTTCGAGGAACAGCACCTCATCTTTTGATTAGGAACTTTACAGCCTTCTGGACTCAACATAGAGTTCAACAATTTCAGACCATAACCTCTGCCCCTATCCTTTTTTTTCCATTTATTTATTTTTCTCTCCCACGTGGCAGCTGTCTTTCATTCTGCCAGTGCCATTCACACTTCATCTAGAGCCATCTTTTGTTTCTTAACTTGTCCCATTACCGTCTCTTAATCTCTCCTGCCTTCTATCCTATCACAGACCTTCCCTTTTGTTCTTTCCTTCCCTCCCCCCTCTTCCCGCCCCTGCACTTGCTTAAAAACCTGTTCCATCTCCAGCTTTTTCCAGTTCTGACGAAGGGTCATCGACCTGAAACGTTAACTCAGTTTCTCTCTCCACAGATGCTGCCTGACCTGCTGAGTATTTCCAGCATTTTCTGTTTTTATTTCAGATTTCCAGAATCTGCAATATTTTGCTTTTGTATAAGTGGCAGATGGAATTTAATACAGAGAAGTGTGAGGTGATGCATTTTGGCAGAAGGAACAGGGAGAGGCAATATACACTTAATGGCACAGTTTTAAAGAGTGTGCAGGAACAGAGGGACCTGGGAGTTAATGTGCATAGGTCCCTGAAGGTGGCGGGACATATTGAGAGAGTGGTTAGCAAAGCATATGGGATCTTGGGCTTCATGAATACAAAAGTAGAGAAGTTATGCTGAACCTTTATAAAGTGCTGGTTAGGCCACAACTGGAATATTGCGTCCAGTTCTGGTCACCACACTTTAGGAAGGAGGTAAAGGCACTTGAGGGGATGCAGAGGAGATTTACCAGAATGGTTCCGGGGATGGGGGATTTTAGCTACAAGGACAGGTTGGAGAAGCTGGATTTGTTTTCATTAGAGCAAAGGAGGTTGAGGGGTGATTTGATAGAGGTGTACAAGATTATGATGGGTTTGGATAGGCTAGACAGGGAAAGGCTGTTCCCACTAGTTAATTGTACCATGACTAGGGGACACAGATTTAAGGTTTTGGGCAAGAGATACAGGGGGGATGTGAGGAAAAACTATTTTACGCAGCGAGTGATGAGGACCTGGAACTCGCTGTCGACGGAAGTGGTGGAAGCGAGACACTCAATGTTTTCAAGGGGAGACTGGATAGGTACTTGATGGAAATAAACTTGCAGGGCTACGGGGATAGAGCGGAGGAATGGGACTGACTGAATGGGATTGCTCTGCAGAGAGCCGGCACGGACTCGATGGGCCGAATGGCCTCCTTCTGTGCCATTATGACCCTATGAAATATAAAAACAGACAGTAAGAGCTTCTACAAGTATATAAAAAGGAAGAGAGTAGCTAAAGTAAACGTTGATCCCTTAAAGGATGAGACTGGGGAATTAATAATGGGAAACAAGGAAATGGCAGAGACTTTGAACAAATATTTTGTATCTGTCTTCACGGTAGAAGACACTAAAAGCATCCCAATAATAGTAGATAATCAAGGGGTAAAAGGGAGGGAGGAACCTAAAACAATCACTATCACTAGAGAAAAAGTACTAGGTAAACTAATGGGACTAAAGTCTGACAAGTCCCCTGGACCCGATGGCCTGCATCCTAGGGTCTTAAAAGAAGTGGCTGCAGAGATAGTGGATGCATTGGTTGTAATCTTCCAAAATTCCCTAGATTCTGGAAAGGTCCCAGCGAATTGGAAAACCGCAAATGTAACGGCCCTATTCAATAAAGAAGGGAGACAGAAAGCAGGAAACTATAGGCCACTTAGCCTAACATCTGTCATTGGGAAAATGCTGGTATCCATTATTAAGGGAGTAGTAGCAGGACATTTAGAAAATCATAATACAATCAAGCAGAGTCAGCATGGTTTTATGAAAGGGAAATCATGTTTGACAAATTTATTAGAGTTCTTTGAGGATGTAACGAGCAGGATGGATCAAGGGAAACCAGTTGATGTAGTGTATTTGGATTTTGAAACGGCATTCAATAAGGTGCCACATAAAAGGTTACTGCACAAGATAAGAGCTCATGGTGTTGGGGGTAATATATTAATTAGCATGGATAGAGGATTGGCTAACTAACAGAAAACAGAGTCGGGATAAATGGGTAAATTTCAGGTTGGCAAACTTTAACTAGTGGGGTGCCATAGGGATCCGTGCTGGGGACTCAACTATTTACAATCTATATTAATGACTTGGATAAAGGGACCGAGTGTACTGTAGCCAAATTTGCTGACGATACAAAGATAGGTTGTGAGGAGGACACAATAGGCTGAATTTTGCCAGCGCTCAGAGTGTGGGTTTGGAGGCGGGTCCTTTGTCAAAATAGCAAAGATTGACAGCGGGTAGGAAACTCGCTTTCAACCCGCCTCCACGCGAGTCTCCCAGGTGTCGGGTCTGTCTGTGCAGAACTGACCCGACACCAAGCGGCGGGGGAGACAATTTAAATCATTAAATGGCTTAACAGCCAATTTAATGCTATTTTGAGCCTACCTTGTAATTTTACATGCTCCCCCGTGGGTTACCCGCTGCTCGGGGAACACGACAGCTCACCCTGGCGTGAGTTGAGTCTGCTTTGATTTATCTGATAACCTGACAGCTGCAGAAGTGGTATAAAGGATACCATGTTGCAGCTGTTCAGTTTCAGAGCTCAGAAACTGTTGGTTACTGCATTTATAAGACATCTAGAAATTTCCTTACCTTGCAAGTGTTTAGAGCCAACTCTATATCAAGTGGCACCTCATTGGAACAACCTCTCTCACCGGTGACAGATCGCTTCTGTCATCTCAACTGCAGCTGCCATCTATTCCAGCAACATCGGTGCCCTTGGAAAAAAATCTTCTGAATCCTTCCACAATCAGCCCCAACACCAACATCACCAACAACAACACCAACTTTCTCCACCATCACCTGATGCTGCACAGGACACATGGCATTAGCCCCTGACAACATTGCTGCCCGGGAGGCCAGTGATGGCATCACCAAGGCCAGATTGACTTCACTTGACGCTGTACACCCTTGCTGCCACATGATGCACAAGGTTGACACCATCCCACACCAGCACCATAAAGCATCCCTATAATGTCCAAGCCATTCCTTTCACACTCAGCATGATAGGGGGGTGGGAGGGAGTTATGTCTCAACATTCATTGGAACTCACGAAGACACTTCTCAAGGTGCGCACAGATCTGTCCAATAAGGTGAAGTGTTGAAAGTAAAGATTTCAATGTTTGACAACACATTAACAAAAACTTCACATGAACGTTGGCTAAACCTCTCAAGTGCCTACCCTTGTGTGTTGTTAGTTGGTTTGCTTACAGTAGGATGAGTGTGAGGGGTGGCTAGTGAGATGGGGAAGTGATAATGTAGATAGAGAGGGATGGCTAGAGGTGCAAGGTAAGTTGGTGTGAGTAAGAATGTGCAGAAGTAGGGTAGGGAAGGCAGAGTGATGGGGATGTGTTTCGTGATCTACTGAGATCATTGAAAGATTGGCTCCACTGCAGCCAGGGACTCCTGACGACATCCCTGCTTGTGTCCTCCTGTGCATTGTGCAACCAGACTGCGTTGATCTCCTGGGGAGGTCTCTTCCACCCAAGGGAAAGGAAGAGAATCTCCCTGCGTGCTGTGACTCCCTCTATAAGCATATGTAGGGAGTCATGCATGAGCCTGGGTGCAGACGTGCACCTTTGTGCAGTGCTCGTCAGTGTTTGCAGCACCTCAATGCTGCAGAACACTGACAGCACCACTGTCAGAAGCAATGTGGCCGTGGTCCCTTTAAGGAAACCAGCTGATGACGCTTCATCAAATGACCTCATCAGACACACTTCCTGTTAATTGGCCAGGAACCCCACAGGGTGGGCGGGCTTAACAAGCCCAATCTACGGGAAATCGTTTTCAGAGAGCGGCTGCAAACGGGAGCCGGACCGGAACCCGCTAACCAGCTCTCCCGTCACTATCCTGCCTCCACAGGGAAAATCCTGCCCAAAGAGTCAGCAAAGGAATATAGATAGGTTAAGTGAGTGGGCAAAAATTTGGCAGATGGAGTATAATGTGGGAAAATGTGAGGTTATCCACTTTGGTAGGAAGAATAGAAAAGCAAAATATTATTTAAATAGTGAGAGACTACAGAATGCTGCGGTACAGAAGGATCTGGGTGTCCTAGTACATGAAACACAAAAAGTTAGCATGCAGGTACAGCAAGTAATTAGGAAGGCAAATGGAATGTTGGCCTTTATTGCGAGGGGGTTGAAGTATAAAAGTAGGGAAGTCTTGCTACAACTGTACAGGGCATTGGTGAGACCACACCTGGAGTACTGCGTACAATTTTGGTCTCCTTATTTAAGGAGGGATATACTTGCATTGGAGGCAGTTCAGAGAAGGTTCACAAGGTTGATTCCGGAGATGAAGGGGTTGTCTTATGAGGGAAGGTTGAGCAGGCTGGGCCTATACTCATTGGAGTTCAGAAGAATGAGAGGTGATCTTATAAGATTCTGAGGGAGCTTGACAGGGTAGATGCTGAGAGGATGTTTCCCCTCGTGGGGGAATCTAGAACTAGGGGGCATAGTTTCAAGATAAGGGGTCGCCCATTTAAAACGGAGATGAGGAGGAATTTCTTCTCTGAAGGTCGTGAATCTTTGGAATTCTCGACCCCAGAGAGCTATAGAGGGTGAGTCAGTGAATATATTCAAGGCGGTGATAGACAGATATTTGAGCTGCAGGGGAATCAAGGGTTATGGTGAACAGGCAAGAAAGTGGAGTTGAGGCCAAGATCAGATCAGCCATGATCTTATTGAATGGTGGAGCAGGCTCGAGGGGCTGAATGGCCTACTCCTGCTCCTAGTCCTTGCACTGTTAATTTCACAATCCTTCATTCTGATTGGTTAAGGAGATACACAGTTGCTTGCCCCGTTTCCCTCACTGCTGTTATCGGCTTGCACTTTCAGCAACTTGCAACACAAAAAAATCAATAAACATAAACGTGCAAGGGTAAGTCTAACTAACAGCAGATGCAATTAGAGTCACTTCTACAGCAAATTATGGTCCAGTGTTGGCTACCTTAAAAGTGAGAAAGCAAGCATGATAATACATTACGGTTACAGAAGAGCAAAAGGGACCATAGGAACAGGAGTAGGCCATTCAGCCCCTTAAGCCTGCTACACCATTCATTTAGATCATGGCTTATCAGCACCTAAACTCCATTTTCCCACCTTTACTGCATATCCCATGATACCCTTACCTGACAAAAACCTATATATCTCAGTCCTGAAAGCTCCAATTGTCCCAGCATCCACAACCTCTGGGGAGAGAATTCCAGATTTCTACTACCCTTTGTGTGAAAATGTGCTTCTTGATTTCACTGCTGAATGGCCTGGCTCTAATTTTAAGATTATGTTCCATGTTCTTGATTTCTCCCATCAGAGGAACTAGTTTCTCCATACCAACCCTATCAAATAATTTTAACACTCCTTGATCATATCACTCTTCAATGTTCTATATTCAAAGCAATACAAGACAAATTTTGCTGGAAATACTCAGCAGGTCAGGCAGCATTCTCTGGCGAGAGAAACAGAGTTAACGTTTCAGGTCGATAACCTTTCGACATTGACCTGAAACATTAACTCTGTTTCTCTCTCCACAGAGGCTGCCTGACCTGATGAGTATTTCCAGCATTTCTGTTTTTATTTCAGATTTCCAGCATCCGCAGTATTTTGCTTTAGTACAAGACAAATTTTACATGACTAGTGATCACTATCCACTGGAAAAGAATTGCAGCTTCACACTATAGGGCCAATTTTTAACACCCCGCCCTTCACCCAGTAGGAATGGTGGGGGGGGTGGGGGGGAGGGTTGTGTGGAAATGAGGGGGTTAAGATGGTGAGGGGGTTCGGGTTGCGTTCCTGTTCCCACTCCCACCCAACCCTCCCCACCATTTTTACTTACTTAGCTTCAGGCATGGGAAGGCACCCCGCCCCAGAGGAATGGGGGCCTAATTTAAGTGACTGTGTCGAAACGTGCACGCCATTTTAACCATGTGGTCCGTGTGGTCTCTGGCATACCAGCCTGCAGCAAGAATCCAGGCCCAGGTAAGTACTGTTTTGAAAGGGCCTTACAGGACCAATTTGTTTAATTGGTGAGGAAAGAGCAGGAGTGCTCAGCCCCACAACTATATCTTGTTTGTGACAAACCCTGTTTTGGCAGATCTGCAAAACCATTGTGAACACAAGTTAATGTGTACAAAAGCAAAATACTGCAGATTTCCAGTTCTGCCAAAAGGACACTGACCTGAAACCTTAACTCTGTTTCTCTCTCCACAGATGCTGCCAGACCTGCTGAGTATTTCCAGCATTTTCTGTTTTTATTTCACAAATTAATGTGTCCCAGGTTTAAAGTGCTAGAATGATATGTGCTTGCTTGTAAAATCTGGCAATTACATCGAATATACAGCACAGAAACAGGCCATTCGGCCCAACCAGTCTATGCCGACGTTTATGCTCCACGTGAGCCTCCTCCCATCCTTCCTTATCTAAATCTATCAGCATAACCCTCTATTCCCTTCTCCCTCATATGCTTGTCCAGCCTCCCCTTAAATGCATTGATACTATTTGCCTCAACTACTCCCTGTGGTAGCAGCAAGTTCCACATTCTGACCACCCTTTGGGTAAAGAAATTTCTTCTGAATTCTCTATTTGATTTCTTGGTGGCTATCTTATATTGATGGCCTCTAGTTATGCTCTTCCCCACAAGTGGAAACACTCTCTGGGGTGAATTTTAACCTAAAAAGACGGGTAGGTTGGGGTTGTGTGGGAAGTTAAAGTGTTAAAAATCTGAATCCCGACTAGAACCCGCCCACTTCCGGTTTTAATGGGTTGGGGGGGTGGGGGGGGGGAAAAGAGGTGGGCAGGCGGCCAACCCATTCCCAGGAGGCGAGTAGCCTATTTAAATATTTTAATGAGGCCGGAAGCCTCTGATTTCACCTCCATTTTGAATTTAACTTTAGCTGGTCCGTTTAGGTTTAGGGTGAAACCCACCTGCTAAAGTAAGGCGAGGACAGCTGGTTCCAGTTACCTCCTGGATCCAGCGTCCCTACCTAAACCACCCTTCCCCACCCCCTGCAATCGGAGACAACGCCCCCCAACGAGTCCTCCGGCCCTCCCTGTGCTCCTCCGGCCGCTGATCGTTCCCTAACCACCGCCCCCTGTCCTCCTCCTGCTCCTCTGGCCCTCCGATGCTCACCCACCACCGCGCTGCTCCTGGCCCCCGATTGTTCCTGCCCTTCCCTGCCCGTGCTCATCCTGCCGCCTCCCGGCCCCCATGTGATCCCTCCTCGCTGCGGCCTAATGCCACAGGCCTACCCGCCCGCAGCTCCTGGCTGGTTGCAGGTGGGACACGGAGGTTTCCCATGGAAATCAGGCCCGGCTGTTAAATTTGGCAGGGACTGCGGGAAACCCATTCTCCCAGGTTTCCCAATTGCTTTGGAGCCCCCCGCTCCCCCAACCCACCTCTGCATTAAAATTCAGGCCTCTGTGTCTACTCTATCAAAACCTTTCATAATTTTACAGACCTCTATTCGGTCACCCCTCAGCTTTCTCTTTTCAAGAGAAAAGAGACCCAATCTGTTCATCCTTTCCTGATAGGTATAACCTCACAGTTCTTGGTGTCACCCTTGTAAATCTTTTTTGCACCCTCTCCAGTGCCAGGCAATGTACTATGTCCATGCATACCATCCTATTTTGAACAGTGATGAAAACTTTCAAGTGTTTATCAAAGTGTCATTAGCATTTAATTACAGCAGAGAAAGATGGTTTATACCTGTAGTAAGTCTTAGTTTTTATTTCAGGACTGAAGGAAAATGTTTCTGCTTTATCGGTTTTAACATTAGGAGCAGGAGTAGGCCATACACCCCCTCGAGCCTGCTCCGCCATTCAATAAGATCATGGCTGATCTTCGACCTGAACTCCACTTATCCGCCCGATCCCCATATCCCTTGATTCCCCTAGCATCCCAAAATCTATCTATCTCAGCCTTGAATATACTCAACGACTGAGCATCCACAGCCTTTTGGGGTAGAGAATTCCAAAGATTCACAACTCTCTGAGTGAAGAAGTTTCTCCTCATCTCAGTCCTAAATGGCCGACCCTTTATCCTGAGCCTTGCCCCCTAGTTCTAGACTCCCCAGCCGGGGAAACAACCTCTCAGCATCTACCCTGTCAATCCCCCTCAGAATCTTATATGTTTCAATGAAATCACCTCTCATTCTTCTAAACTCCAGAGAGTATACGTTTTATTAAACTTTTTGATATATTCCTGTTGCAGTTTTTTTTTGTAAACTCCCATTGTACTGTTTTATTCATTTTGGTAAATATAAACATATATTTAGCAATCTTATTGCAATTAGTGCGATACAAATATTAAAAAAGCTAATTCAGGAAATTAAACATTTATTTTCATTGGAGAGATGTATTGCAATCAACCTTCACATGTAAATAAACATGAAAATGTTAGGCAGCTGATGAAGAATTTGGGGCAAAAACAGCGTTAAAATTATGGGAGATTTAAATGTACAGTCATTAAGTAGATCAACCAAAGCATTTTAATTTGGGATGGTACTGGAATTTATCTTTTTTAATGAATCACCCATGAGTGAATCAAAATAATTTTGAACTGTTTGTTTACTCAATCTTAATTGTATTTGTGCATTTTTATATTGAGTTGTAACTTAATTCTGCTTTTGTTTCCTCAACAGAATGTAAATGGTATAAAATACCATGCAAAGAATGGCCACCGGACTCAGATACGTGTCCGCAAACCATTTAAATGCCGTTGTGGGAAGAGCTACAAGACTGCACAGGGTCTGAGGCATCACACCATCAATTTCCACCCTCCAGTGTCTGCTGAGATCATCAGAAAAATGCAGCAGTAAAAACCATCAAAAAATGTGTGCGTGTGTGTGTGTATATATAATATATATATATTATATATAGTATGTATGTATCTGTGCTGGTTGGACAATACCAACAATCCAAAGCATCACCAGCAGTTGCTAACTGAAACATCCTCTGTCTGTAGGGTGGATTCAGCAACCTTTCAAACACTAGTAATTTCAGCCTTTTTAAGTGCATGCTTAAAATTGTTTGTATCTTTTAGAATGATGTATCTTTGGACTGTAGATTACATGCTTTTGTACACATGTACATCTGCTCATAGTACCTATAATCCATTGTTATTACATAAGGTGCTAAAAGTAAAGTTATTTGAAAATATTTCCTCAAATTTGCATACTGCCAATGTTCACATTTCAGTATGTTTATATGCGGTGAATACATTGACTTATTTTAAAGCTGTTGTATCTTCAACTTGTTCTTTTTTTAACTTATAATTTTATTACCTAGTTTTGTAACCCTAAAGCTGGCTGACCAAAGTGGACCCTGTGAGTGTAAAATGCTTCTGAGTATTTGGAAGATGCAGTGGGGGTAATTTTAACTTTTGGCGATAGTGTAAAATGGGTGATATCTGATTGGCTGCCCATTATACATCTCTCCCGATTTTCCTATCCATTGACTGCAAAGGAAATGAAAATCAGGAGAGATGGATAACGTGTGGCTGATCTGATAACGTCTGTTTTATACTATCGGCATACGTTAAGATTAACCCCAGTGTCTGTAACTCATTCAGAATGTGCTACAGACATCACTGCAATCTTTTACTTCACATCAACAAGCATTGTAAATGTCAGTGTGGAGTAATTTTGTGGATGTTTAGTACAGTAAAGATACATCAGTGTGGGAAATATGTTGACGTATCTGCTGCATGTAAAGCTACAAATTTACAAATCCTTATTAAAATTATTAAACCAGAGGGGAAACGTGCAGGGGATTTGCACATTACTTTTTTAATAAAATTTTATATATCTTTTTTTAATTTCCCCCCTCCAGGAAATATTTGCTTTCTTGGTAATTTGTTATATTAAAATTAATAATTTTCTTGTTATATACCACTTTGAATATGTTCTGTTATGTGGAACTGAACTTCTTCATCACAATCGATGAAGTTTATAAGCACTTTGTAGTTACCTGTTGCAAGTAGAGTTAAATGTTTGTGTGTTGCCAATACCTGCAACCACTGTACTTGCATGTGCCTGTGGTTGCAAGGACAAAGCATGTTAAGGAGGTGGTTGTGGGATTTTTTTTTGTTAAATCTCCTACTCATGGTTACTGTACTTTTTGTGAATTTCTCTTGAATTAATAAGCTTGTCAATGCCTTGTTACCGAAACTCACTGCATTCCATTTGTAATTGTTAAGCTTTCCACGTGGTATCACTATGCTGCATGTGAACAATGTTTGCCATTCTAGCCTTACAGATGGTAAAGTGTTGTAGAGCAAGGATAAATTTGGTCATTTCCAGTCTTGTTGGCTGGAGATCATAATAGTCTGTGCCCTTCTTGGTACTGCTCCATACAGAGAAAATGGAAACAGCATTTTGGATAAGTCGAAACACTCATAAACTTGTCATCAATGCATGTAAATTCTTGATAAATAACTACACGTACTATAATTACATTTTACAAGTATTTACTTCTACCTTGTGGCAGTATTACGAAACATATATGGATGGGGTTACTTTGTTGTGTATAGCAAATTGTATCGTCAAGTCTTTGTAAAGTGCGCTCTAAATTATATTTTTCATATGTTCTATGGGGAGGAATGTTTCTTATTGGAAGTAAGGTTGAGGTGTGAGCAACTGAAGGCAACCAGATAAATCACACAAAAAGCTGCTTTCTAAATGTACGAAGTCACAAGTAAATAAATAAATAAAAACATCTCTGATTCAACAAATGTTTTCTGCCTTCACAAAATTGTAATTAGAGTTTAAGGGTTATAGGTCCATTTTGCCTGACCATACTTTTAGCACATGCACCTACATTTCTCGAATTTTGCCATGGCAAAGTAGAAAGTGCCACCCTGAGTATCTACATATTTTGAGGAAATTTTGTACTTCCACTCTGGAAGTGTGTTGAAATGTGGAAAAAAGTTTATTCCTTGCTCTTTAAGCTCCAGATCTCAGCCAAGCTATCATGCACAAATGAAGCACTTCCCCACAGCAAAATAGAAGGGGAAATTGGGACACAAGCAAACTTCAACCGATTTTGCAACACACCTAGCAATTCATTACTGATCCGTATTGGGAAAGGCCTTAGGATTATGTCACCTGCCCTTCCCCTGAAATGGAAAATTGTATGTGTCACAAAAGGACCTGGAAAAGGGAGAATGATATTGGGATAATTTTTTGACCTTGTGCTAGTGATGGGGAGCTTTGCCCATTAGGTGCACATATTGGAAATTCGAGAATGTGCTGTGAAAAATGGTTTGAAAATCATGTGCAGCATGCACCTGAATTTCTGATATGTGCTACTGGCCAGCAGGACTCCCCACTGGGAGCGCAAAGTAATAAAATTACCCCAAATATACAAGATCTTAGTTATTCAATTTTCTTCACTTATTTGATAAACATTTTTATACAGTAAATGAATGTCTCATGTATTAACATATGTACAAAATCTCAGGAGTTCACAATAAAAGACAAATGTAAGTTGATGGCTAAATTCACATTTATGTAACCTGAGGTGATATGGATAGTCTTTTCTGTTTGATTTTTTTTTAATACATTTCCTATTTTTTTAATCGAAACAAATGCCTCTCCTAGCATGTAAAAGTTTTAAGAGCAGAAAATGTACTGAATGTTAAACTTTTTAGTTTGATCTTTGACATTTTTTTGTATAATGGTCCATGGTAATTATCAGGTGATGAGGGAAGTGGGTTTACAAGATTGTATTGTGGCAAATTTATATTGTTAAAAGTAAAAATATATTTAAAAATCTTAATGACTTTTACATGTTGGAATGTAACTATCTCTACTTAAACCAGTGGGGATAATTCAGAATCTAGATGGACAAGTAACACTGTAAACACTGAGGGATGTTTAGTGCTTGGATTGGAATACTTTCTGCTTCAGCATCTTGGTGATAGAGATGCAAAGTAAAGCTCCCTCTACTCTGCCCCCAACAGTGTGCTTCATTCCCAACCTCAAGAGCACCGATACTGCAGCAGTGTGGCATTTATTTCCATTTCCCAACCACCTTTAGGCCTGTCTGAGTGAAAATGCCAATTAGTACCAAATTAAGGGCTTTTTTATGTTGTCAACCCAAGCCCACTAGAAAACTGGATTGAGACTGCCACATAGGATCCATGGGAGACTTCCATCCCATCAGCCTAGACTGAATTTGAACCCAGATCCTAGAGGTGAAAGGCCAATGTCTTAAGTCAGTTCCCTATGGACCTTTTAAACTCACTAATCGAGCATAGTCAGGGAATCTGAATTTGAATTCAGGACTGGTTTCAAATCTCCAAACCAAAACTTCACATTCCTTCACCAGCTTTCCATAGTGTAATCTAAAGCTTCACTTCTCATTCTGTGTCATCTGAAGTTCATATTGCCCTAATTTGCACAATCCTGAACTTTGAGTTCACTTTACCCCCTGTCCGTGCCCTGCTATTATCCAATGCTTTAATGAACTCTGTACCAAAGGGAACTGAAATAAAAAATGGACTAGATGGGGCAATAGGAAAACCAGCACTTTACTCAGGTAAATTATTAACTTAAATATAGGACACGCACAGTGATAGTGAATTGCCAACCCGTTTTACACTCTGCCCGATTTTCTTTTCCATCAAAGTCAATGAGGAGTGTAAAACGGACTGCTGATTCATTATTGCAGTTTTGCGTTACTGCCCAAGACAGATTTTACCCCCACAAGAGTTTATGTCAAAATAAATTTGGACAACCATTCCATTTATTTACCCACTGCAATGTGGGAAAAAATCAATCACTGTAAAGATATTGGCCCAGAATTTGCAGTCCTGATGACGGCGAACTTGCAACGTACGCCATCATTCCGCCTTTGAAACTGACTGCAACTTCAGGATTTATCACATGCGCAGCCAAATGCGGAAATCCTGATGTCGCAGTCTGTCATTCACTGCTCCTTCACAGGCAGCGCTCACATCTCGTGGGTCAGAGACGGACCCGAACTGCAGCCAGGGAACACACAGTAATACGTGATTCAATTTATGAATTTGGAAAAGTGATTCTCCCCAGCCCAATCTTAAAAGGATCCATTCTACAATTCTGGGCCCCAATGGCAGAAGTCTGTCAATCAGTACCCAGAATGCACTGCATACTCAAATAAGCCCAATCCATTTTAGAGCCGTGTCATGGCTGTTCATCTCTATGACTCTTTTACGAAAGAAAGAGTCATGGAGAGGAGCTGCATCTTTCCTGTCCCGGTACCCAGAGTATAACGGCAGGGGAGTTCCCATCGCCGTCTTAAACATGCGAGTGGATCCCGGAGCACAAGGACTCCAGACAATGTGATTTTTAGTTCAGGCCTTGGAAGCCTCAGGCTCCCGTACTCAGCACACTAAAAAGAGAACATCTCTTGCGTTGGAGACCCTGCAGACTCGAGCCACATAGACTTTCAGTACATCATGTAATTGATTGATCAGTCATTTCATTCATTTAGTAACGGAAGATTTTACACTACATTTTGTGTATTTAAGATAGTATCTGACTAATATCTGAATTTATGTTTATGCAATGTTCCCTTTTTTTTGCGCGGTCCCTTTAAATTTGCTACGCAGCTGCTGCAGTTGCCGGTGAGCAGCCTACTCGGGACCTCGCAATTGGTGTGCAACCGCGCACCTTAGGGGGAACATTGGTGTGCGGCCCTCAACAGCTCACCAAAACTTGTTAAATGGCCCTCCAGCCCAAATAATTTCCCTCCCCTGCTCTAGTGGCTTGTCTTCATGTGTGCCCAATTACTGTTGGCTGGTTATTTCACCATAGATGCACCACACCAGTGAATCAGAAGCAGCAATGCTGGAGGATCTCTTCCCCCCCCCCCCCCCCCCATTCTAATACTGCGATCAATTGTAGTGCCTCATCACTGTCCTGGCTGAGATAACCAAGGATCAGACCTGGGAACTTCTTAATCTGTGGCTTAGTACCAATAGTGCATTTATCCTTATTATGATTTAGGCATGCACCCAATACTTTTACACCTCACAAAAAAGGCAGCTTCCATAGGGAAGACAATGTTCCTTATGATGTGAACTTAATTTAATACATTTGGTATATGTGATACAGCATTGCAGAAGGGAATACAATCTGCCTTGTTATTGTAAACCTGCCACTGGATAATATGTAGGATTCCAATACATCTCACTTCGCTTCTGAAGATGGATAAATATCAGCCATGCAAGGTCATTTTTGTAACCGGTCAAACAAATTGTAACAAATAACAAAAAAATGCAATGCTTGAATTGCACATCAGGTCCATCAACATCAGTAAAGAGAGAAGGCAGATTAACATTTTGAATATGACCCTTTGTCACAACCGAAAACTTAAGGTTTTTGTCCAATCTTACAAAAATGAAATCAATGGAAATGAAAATCAGGCGGTTTCGATAACGGGCAGCAATCCGTAAGGCCAGTTTTATGCCCGAATGGCAAGTTGAAAATCTATCCAATGTCTCCGTTTAGAAAGACTGCATTTATAGAGCGCCTTTCATGACCACCAGATGTCCCAAAGCGCTTTACAGCCAATGAAATACTTTTTTTTGAAGTGTAGTCATTGTAATGTAGGAAATGCGGCTGCCAATTCGCAAACAGCAAGCTCCCACAAACAGCAATGTGACAATGACCAGATAATCTGTTTCAGCGATGTTGATTGAGGGATACATATTGGCCAGGACACCAGGGAGAATATTAAGAAACAATTGTAAAATATATGGATAATGAAATGTTGAGAGAAAATATTGCAAACTGGCAACCTTTCATATCCAACAGCCATAGTGAAGAACATAGCAGAACGGTTGGGTGAATTATTGAAAGTGGAAAGGGCAAATAGTAATGGATTTTCACATAGGAATGAATAGCAGTGTGGACTGGCAAATCTACATTATTAAAGAGACAGAGACAAGGTGAAAATAGTATTGTCATACTGCAAGTTTGACATTCTTACCTGCTTGAAAATGGAATTATACTGCCAATTCTGAATCAATGTTTGATTGAGCAAAATGGAAGCATGTGAATTTATACTTGCACACATACACAGTTCTCCAACTCACCAGAATTCAAAGGTGAGTTCATTTTTTAATTGAATATTAATAAGGTTTCTGGAAAAAAATTTAAAGTTTACTTTGCACCAGTTGCAGTTATATTACAGACAGTGCTAAGCCCAAGTGATGACAGACAGTGCTAAGCCCAAGTGATGTCAGACTATCTCCTTAAGGTGGCCTTAGACTGCTCATCAGAATTTGATGCTGTGTTAGATCAGAAAGTTCACTCCCTATTGATACTGTAGCTTGTGCATCAACACAATGGAAAAACTGTATTGCTTCAGTGCAATAACTGCAGTATATCTGGACCATTACTGTTTGGATGTAGGTGTGGTATATGGGCTTCCTTGATGGTAAAAGCCATATAATATTTTATGCTTGCAAAATGAAGAGATACAAAAATTCAAAGGAACACGAACACTAACTTTTCGGGCAGAAGGCGGGGAGGGAGTGGGGGGGCTATTTTGAGGTCAGGAAACCCGGAACAACGTGTTTCCCTCAGGTCCTGCCGAATTTTCCATCTGTTTCCTGGCCACAGCCAGCCAGATTGAAAGGCTGGATGTCGGGCAGGTAGGCCTTCGACATCAGGTCGCAGCCAGGGAGCGGAGAGGAGGGAGGGAGAGATCGGAGGCCTCGGGGAGATCAGAAGGGTCGGAGGAGATCAGAGGTCTGGGGTGGGCCTCCGCGGGGGGGGGGGGCGGTGATCGGAAGGGTCGGTGGTGGAGGAGATCGGAGGCCTCGTAGAGGAGATCAGAAGGGTCGGGGGAGGCGGATCATGGGTGTGGGTGAAGCAGCTAAACTGGATCCAGCAGGTAAGTGGAAAGGCACTTACCTCCTGGATCCAGCAGTCCTCGCCTCCCTGTAGCCAACAGTTTCCCCGTGGCGCGAGAAGCCTGGCTGGACAGGGTTAAATTTTAAACTGTGGTTAATTCTGAGGCACACAGCCTCATTATAATATTTAAATGACCAACCTGCCTCCTGCAAGCGGGTTGATTGCCTGCCCACCATCCCACCTCCGTTAAAACCAGAAGTGAGCAAGTTGGGGTCAAGTTTCAGATTTTTAAATGCCATCTGACCCAAACCCACCCATTTTTAGGGGTTAAAATTCCCCCCGAGTCTTGGATCTGCAGAGGCAGTGTACACCCCAACCAAGAGTTCCAAGGCTGGCCCAAAATTGGGCCTCGAGCTATATTAACATTTTATGCATGAACTGCTGGCACCTGGCGGCTTGTGAAGCACAAATGTTGGGTCGTTTGCCTTGCCAGCAACGACCCGAAGTTAAATCCCAGGAGAGGGATTGGAGCGGGCAAAGGAGGAGGGGTTAATGACCAATCGCGCCGAGTGTGGAGCCAGGGGAGCACTCCTGCTCCTTCTGGCTCCATGGGAAAGTTTTAATAAATGTTTTAACCTTATCTTTTAGTTGGCGGCAGCGGCCCTGCTCATCACAATTGAATTTCTGTGAGGGGACCTAAAACAGGCATTAGATCCCTCATTTACATATTTAAGGGACCCAACGCCTGTTTTAGGTGGCTGCCAGAGATGCCTGAAAAATGTCCAGATTCAGTTTCGGGATGGATGTTTTTCAGGCATTCTTGAGGCACAGGACATTGGTCCCCAAAATTGGGCCTCATTGCCCCAATTTTACGGGTGTAAAACAGATGAAATGAGGTCCAGTTTCTAAAGGGAAGACTATAAAGAATTAAAATTAAATACATTCCAATGAAATATTTAAAATGCATAGACTCAATTTTAAATTTGCCTGCCACTCATCGCCGATTCTGGACAATATATATTGCAGTCACTTGTTTTGGAATGGACGAAAGAATGACAGAAATGGGTGAAATAATACCATCCATGATTTGTATCCCGAGAACACAATAAATTCCTTTACTTCTATTGAAGATAAATATGGTTTCAATTCCTGCAGCTTCACTCTAAATTAAAGTTAAAACTGACCTCGAAACTTTTCGGGGGAAAAATTCGGTTGCTTTGCGCCTCCCGTTAGTGCCCTAAGAGGGCGCTAACGGGGGGCGCAAAGCAATTAGCGCCGGGCGCAGCACCGCCAACGCCTCCCGCGAAATTCAGCCAGCGATGACATAATCGCCATGCGCAGCGCCCCGGCCGCGATCTTCGGTAGTGCCCCCTGACTTACCACCGGACGCTATGTCAGGGGGGCCTACCTGTGGCCGGGCGGCGCTATTTAAAGGTGAGGTGCCAGGCGGCCATTTTTGTTGCAGGCCGCCTGCCAGCACCTGCCTCTACTGCCGTCTCCAGCCTCCTGACCCACCCCACCATGGAGTGTCGGCTGCGCTCCATGAGCCCGGCACTTCTCTTGAGTGCCGAGCTCTTTTGCTGGCACTCTGATCCCTGGTGGCCCAGCTGGGCCCCGGGTCGTGCTGTGCTCAGCCCCTCCCCTTTAAGAAGGGGAGGAAGGTCTGCGATACCGCGGCACAACGTGCCGCAGCGCCGGGGCGCTACCCCTACATTTTGCCTGCGGGGACGCTAATTTTTCTGGTGCGCTAAAGGGGGCGCGACTCAATTTTTCCCCCTTCAAGTCTTGCCTTCAGCCTGCGATAGTTTTACCGTCCCAATTAGGGTAAATACATTTGTATCCAATTGCTACAGCTCCATTGCTGTTATGGGGGACTGAGTCTGGACTTCACTTTATCAGTTTAGAACTATCTATGTAGGTCACTTGTGACAACTGCGGACTCCAGACAATTTCCCGCCCTCTGCTCCAAAAGAACACTAGTATTGAGCAGGCAGCTGGCCGGATCCATGCAAATGAGACCTGGGCCTTATATTAGTTTGGGCTTCATGCCAATAGGTGTGTGGTATGCATGCTTTGCCCACTGAACACCTGTTTTGTGCCAAATGTTAAAATCGTCGCCAGGGAGAGAGGGAGTACAGACACACGGAGAGACACAAATAGGCAGGGGCAGGCTGAGAGAGACAGACACAGAGCTGCACTTCCAGGAACCAGTCAAAAAATGCCAAATGTAATGATTGCAGTAGTTAGAAAGTTACAATCCAGTAGCAGGAGACACCAGAAATTCACCTGGAGGGAGTGATGTTGAAATTTGCAGATGATACCAAAACAGGAGGTATAGTTAATTCTTTGGAAGACCAAAGAAGCCGCAATGGGATATTGATAAGATAAGGAAATGGGCTAAAAAGTGGCAGATGGATTTCAATATCAATACGTGTGAGGTGAAGCATTTTGGTAAAAAAAATAAAGTAGTAATTATAATCTGACTGGTAGTAGGCTCGGTGCTGTGAAAGAGCAGAGGGATTTGGGGTACAGGTTCACAGAACATTAAAGGTAGCACCTCAGGTTGATAAGGCTGTGCAAAAAGCTAGTAGAATTCTAGGTTTAACTCAAGTAGAATAGAATATAAAAACCAAGAGGTAATGATGAGCCTATATAAAACCTTAATAAGATTCCAGTTAGAGTACAGTGGGCAGTATTGGGCTCCGTACAATGCAGATTCACTAGTATGCTGCCTGGTATGAGGAAATACAAATACAAAGAAAAACTTGAAAGGTTGTTTGTTTTTTCATTAGAACAACGCATATTATGTGGCAATTTAATAAAAGTTTTAAAAATTATGACAGGGTAAATAAAAGCAGAGGGGGGAATTTTAAACTAAAAAACAGGTGAGGTTGGAGCGTGGGGGTAGTTAAATTGTTAAGAATTGGGATTCCCAACCTGAATCCGTCTACTTCTGGATTTAACGGAGGCGGGATGGGGACGGGGATGGGCTGCCAACCCGCTGCCCACCTCCTCAACCGCACCCCCCCCCCAGCCAATCCCTCCTTCCCTCCTCTGTGCAGCCTAGTGCCACAGGCCTACCCGCCTGCAGCCGGCCAGCCTTTCCATCTGGCTGGCTGTGGGTGGGAAACAGAGGCTTCAAGTGCAAATCGGGCCCTGCTGTTAAAGTCGGCAGGGCCTGCGGGAAACCTGTTCTCCTGAGTTCCCACCCGCATCAGAGCCTCACCGCCCCAACCCGCATTCCCCATGAAAATCTAGCCCAGACTGTTTCCAGTGGTTGCGGGGTCAAGAACTATAGGCTATAGATAGAAGATTAATTATAAAAGATTTAGAACAGAGGGCAGGAGAAACTTTTTCACACAGAGAGTTGCAAGGCTATGGAATTCACTTCCAGCGTTTGTGGTTGAGGCGAAACTATGTTAACATTCAAAATTAGATTGGATAGGTGCATGAAGGAAAAGGGGTGGAAGGGATCTGAGAACAGGGTGGATAAATATAATTAGAACTATTTGCTCATCTGGAGGGTAAATGCCGACAGGTACTGGTTGGGCCAAATGGCCTATTTCCATGTTGTAACTTCTCTGTATTCATTGAGCTAACCCCATATTCCTTCCACCAGTTATGCCAAACGTCAGGTGCCTCCCGTACAGTTCCGCCAAATCCTACATCCCCCTTCATAGTAACTGCCAAACCAAATTAGGCCTAACTGCTGCAAAACCCCAGCAGCTGAGCTGCCAAACTGGAAGATCCCACCCAAGTTCTATCAAAACATAGGACCATCCTCAGTGCAGATGAACCCTACTCTACCAAGTACCACTAAATGCCAGATAGCTAGTTTCAGCTGCTACATCTTACATACCATCTTTCTGTTTTAGTTCTCAGTTTTAAAATTGGTATGGGATTAAATTTAAATACATAAAGGAATATATATAAAATACAATGGCCATTCATTTATAGATTTCATAGTATAATGGACAGAATAATGGAATTTGATAACCAAAGCACCAATAAACGTCCCAGAATACTATTTAATATAAATTGATTTGACTTATTTGGTCACTGTAAATCAGCAGCCATGGCATAAACAGTACATTCACTAACTTACCATGAGCAGTGCCACAGGTGATCTGTTAGTGTATCAGAAAGGGATGTGGACTGAGTTTAATTCACTTCCAAAAGGCATTTGATAAAGTGCCACATAATAGGCTTGCCAGTAAAGTTGAAGCCCATGGAATAAAAGGGACAGTGGCAGCATGGATACAAAATTGGCTAAGTGACAGGAAACAGAGAGTAGTGGTGAACGGTTGTTTTTTGGACTGGAGGAAGGGACACAGTGGTGTTCCCCAGGGGTCGGTACTAGGACCACTGCTTTTCTTGATATATATTAATGACTTGGACTTGAATGTACAGGGCACAATTTCAAAATTTGCAGTTGACACAAAACTGGGAAGTATAGTGAACAATGAGGAGGATAGTGATAGACTTCAAGAGGACATAGGCTGGTGAAATGGGCAGACACGTGGCAGATGAAATTTAATGCAGAAAAGTGTGACATGATGCATTTTCATAGGAAGAACGAGGAGAGGCAATATAAACTAAAGGGTACAATTCTAAAGTGGGTGCATGAACAGAGAGACCTGGGGGTATATGTACACAAATCGTTGAAGGTGGCAGGGCAGGTTGAGAAAGCAGTTAAAAAAGCTTACGGGATCCTGGGCTTCATAAATAGAGGCATAGAGTACAAAAGCAAGGAAGTTATGATGAACCTTTATAAAATACTGGTCTGACCTCAACTGGAGTACTGTGTCCAATTCTGGGCACTGCACGTTAGGAAGGACATGAAGGCTTTAGAGAGGGTGTAGAAAAGATTTACAAGAATGGTTCCAGGGATGAGGGACTTCAGTTATGTGGATAGACTGGAGAAGCTGGGGTTGTTCTTCTTACAGAAGAGAAGGTTGAGAGAGGTGTTCAAAATCATGAGGGGTCTAGACAGAGTAGATAGAGAGAAACTGTTCCCGTTGGTGGAAGGGTCGAGAACCAGAGGACACAGATTAAAGGTGATTGGCAGGAGAGCCAAAGACGACATGAGGAAAAACATTTTTACACAGCAATGACCTGGAATGCACCACCTGAGAGGGTGGTGGAGGCAGATTCAATCGTGGCTTTCAAAAGGGAATTGGATAAGTACCTGAAGGAAAAAAAATTGCAGGGCTCTGGGGTAAGGGCGGGGGAGTGGGACTAGCTGAGGTGCTCTTGCAGAGAGCCAGCACGGGCTCGACAGGTCGAATGGCCTCCTTCTGTGCTCTAACCATTTTATGATTCTAATTAAAAAGAGTGGAAATTAAGAACTACAAAAATGAAAATTGGAGATAAGCAGAGAAATATTGCAGAATTTCAAGGAAAATTTAAAAAATCAGTCATCTTCACAGTAAGCAGAATATGAAGTTACAAATGATAAAGAGGATGATAAAGACATTTTTTAAGTTGAGAACCAGGAAATACCAGAATTCTTAAAAGGGGCACAGCTTTCATTAACAGAAGGTTTGGTAAACTATATTTATTCATGGGGGAAGAGACAGAAAACCATGTGTTATTTCTGCCACAATGATATCATATGCAAGTGATGTGATGATGCATTTTGAAGTGGTTTACCTTTTTCTTAAGGAGGGAAATCCATGTGAATAATCATAGCTGGACTGTGGATGGAGTGAACCTAATTGTGTAAATGGTCTTTTCACTCTTTGGATTTCTTTATGTTCTTATGTTTTGCATGTTTCTGTAAGCAATCAAAATGTTTGCCAAGCAGTTTTACATGAAGTTGATATCACTTTAAATCAATATTCATATTTGTGTCACAAGATACAACCGTAGAAAGTTTGTGGACTTTGTGAATAAGCTGGTTGAGGCATCAATTGAGCTCACCATGAATGTTGATACCAGTAAAGTAAGAATTTCAAAAAAAGCCAAAGGACAGCAGGGTACCAGATGGGTTACACCTGAGAATTCTACGAGAAGTACAAGATGTCTTGACAAAAGTTTTTTTTCCAAATGAGGGCATGGGTATATCTGAAGATTGTAAGATATATAATCTAAATACAGATTTTTAAGAAAGTACCTATATGTGACTATAAAACTTATAGCTCAGTCAGATTGACCTGCATGTTAATAAGTTGTTTGGGAGCATTATAACCATGGTTACCGTATAAATTCACTGGACTTTGTGGAGGTTGTGTCAATCGCAGGTAAGGCCATCTCTGACCACTTCCTCGTATCGCTCTCCACCCACAACCCCCTTCCCCCACCACCCATCACCCCTAATCCCACTTCCTTCTGTGTCTGCCCCGGAAAAAAACTCTCCCTCAACTCTCTTACAACTGCACTTACGAAATCCCAATTGTCCAGTCCTTGGCCCTCCATTCACCATGACATTTCTGCAGCTACCGATCTGCTCAACCACCACCTTTGATGCCCTAGTCCCTATGAAAACAATTTCTCTTAACCTAGCCATTCCCCCTTGGTATGGCCCTCACCTTCGCTCCCTTAAGTCCAAGGGACGCAGACTTGAATGGATATGACGGACAACTGGTTTAGCCATTCACCGCAAGATCTGGCTGGACCACATAAAGCATTATCGGGTCCTGCTCTCGTCTGCCAAAATTTCTCACTATTCCAGAATCATTCTGGAATGCAAAGATAAACCCTGGCTTCTATTCTCTACTGTTAACCATCTTCTTAAACCCCTCTCCCCCATCTCCTCCGCCATCATCTCTGACAACAAGTGTGAAGAGCTCATTGACTTCTTTGTCTCTAAGATTGAGACCATCCATTCAGCTGCCTCTGCCACTTCCCTTCCTTCCCCTAGCTCACCGGGACAAACTTCCTCTAAGGTTCCCCCCATCCTAGTCCTGAACTCACATATTTCTCCAGTTTCTCTCCAATCTCCCCTCATCACCTCTCCACGCTCATCTTGTCCATGAGACCCACTTCCTGCTCCCTCGACCCTGTTCCCACCAAACTGCTGACCACCCAACTTCCTTTTCTGGCTCCCATGTTAGCTGACATTGTTAACGGTCTCTCTTCTCAGGTACGGTCCCCACTCTCCCTCAAATCTGCCATCATCACCCCTCTCCTCAAAAAAACTCTTGATCCCTCCATCCTTGCAAACTACCGCCCCATCTCCAACCTCCCTTTCCTCTCCAAATCCGTGCCCATCTTTCCTACAACTCTATGTTTGAATCCCTCCAATCAGGTTTCTGCCCCTGCCACAGTACCGAAACGGCTCTCATCAAAGTCACAAATGACATCTTTTGTGGCTGTGACAAAGGTAAATTATCCCTCCTCATCCTTCTTGACTTGTTTGCAGCCTTTGACATGGTTGACCACTCCATCTTTCTCCAACACCTCTCCACCGTCGTCCAGCTGGTTGGGACTGCACTCGCCTGGTTCCATTCTTATCTATCTAATCGTAACCAGAGAATCACCAGCAACGGCTTCTCTTCCCACTCCCGCATCATTACCTCTGGTGTCTCCCAAGGATCTATCCTTGGCCCCCTCCTATTTCACATCTACATGTTGCCCCCAACATCATCTGAAAACACGGCGTCAGTTCCACATATACGCTGATGACACCCAACTCTACCTCACCACCATTTCTCTCGATCCCTCCACGGTCTCTACATTGTCAGACTCCTTGTCCAACATCCAGTTCTGGATGAGCAAACATTTTCTCCAATTAAATATTGGGAAGACCGAAGCCATTGTTTTCGGTCCCCGCCACAAAGCGATGCCTCGATTTCAAAATTCTCATCCTTGTTTTCAAATCCCTCCCCCCTCCCTATCTCTGTAATCTCGTCCAGCCCCACAAACCCCGAGATATCTGCAATCCTCTAATTCTGCCCGCTTGAGCATCCCTGATTATAATCGCTCAACCATTGGTGGCTGTGCCTTCTGTTGCCTAGGCCCTAAGCTCTGGAATTACCTGCCTAAACCTCTCCGCCTCTCTTTCCTCCTTTAAGATGCTCCTTTTGGTCATCTGCCCTCATTTCTCCCTATATGGCTCGGTGTCAAATTTTTTGTCTGATAATACTCCTGTGAAGCGCCTTGGGATGTTTTACTACATTAACGGCGCTATATAAATACAAGTTGCTGTTGTTGTTGAGGTGATCAAATTAGGGAAGAGCTGGCTTTCGAAAAGGTGCCACACAGGAGACTTTTAATGAAGGTAATAAATTGAATAAAAGGGGAAGTAGGTATTTGGATTGCTAATTGGCTAGACAATTGAAAACTGAGTATAGATTAATGGAGGTGTCTCTCAGTGGGGAACAGTGACTAGTCGAGTTCCACAGGGATCTGTAATTGGTCTTGTAATTAATGGTGTCATTAATTATCTGGAGGGATTACAAGCAACATGATTACTTTCTCAGATAACACAAAACTATGGAGGAAGGCAAAATGTTTAACAGAGACTGGAGTAAGACCTTCAATTACATTTTATGTGGACAGGTGAAAATCATACACTTAAATCAATCAGGTTTCCATCTCTGCCACACCACTGAAACGACCCTAATCAAAATAAAAAGTAACATCCTATGTGACTGTGACCATGGTGCACTATCTCTCCTCATCGTTCTTGACTTGTCTGCATCCTTTGACATGGTTGACCACACCATCCTACTCCAATGCCTCTCCTCTATGGTCCAGATAAGTGGGACTGCCCTCTCTTACCTATCCAGTCATAACCAGAGAATCTCCTGCAATGGCTTCTCATTCCGTCCCCACACTATTGCCTCTGGAGTCCCCCAAGGATCTATCCTATTTTTCACATACATGCTGCCCCTTGGCAACATCATCCGAAAACACATCAGGTTTGACATGTAAAAGAACGACTTGCATTTGTATAATGCCTTTCACAATTTCAGGATGTCGCAAAGTGCTTTACAACTAATGAAGTACTTTAGAAGTGTAGTCACTTTTGTAATGTATGAAATACGGCAGCCAATTTGCACAAAGCAAGGTCCCACAAGCAGCAATGAGATAATGGCCAGATAGCCTGCTTTTCGGTGATGTTGGTTGAGGGATAAATATTGGCCAGGACACCAGGTATAACTCCTTAGTTCTTCTTTGAAATAGTGCCACGGGATCTTTTACATCCACCGGAGAGTGTAGATGGAGTCTCGGTTTAATGTCTCATCTGAAAGATAGCACCTCCGACAGTGCAACACTCCCTCAGTACTGCACTGGAGTGTCAGCCTAGAATTTGTGTTCAAGTCCCTAGAGTGAGACTTAAACCCACAACCTTCTGAGTCAGAGGTGAGAGTACTACCACTGAGCCACGGTTTGACACCTAACGACACCCAGCCCTACCTCACCGCCACCTCTCTTGACCCCTCCACAGCCTCTGTGTTGTCAGATTGCTTGTCCAACTTCCAGTCCTGGATGAGCCAAAATTTGCTCCAATTAAACATGGCGAAGACCGAAGCCATTGTCTTTGGTTCCCGCCACAAACTCCGTTCCCTAGCCATTGATTCCATCCCCCTCCCTGGCCACTGTCTCCGGCTGATCCAGACTATTCGCAGCCTCGGCATCCCATTTGACCCTGAGCTGAACTTCTGACCCCATATCTTCTCCATCACAAAGTCTGCCTACTTCTACCTCCGTAACATTGCTCGTCTCCACCCCTGTCTCAGCCCATCTGCTGCTGAAACCCTCATGCATGCTTTAGTTACCTTCAGATTCAACTACTCCAATACTCCAGTGTCAGCTGTAGCTCAGTGGGTAGCACACTCGCCTCTGAGTCAGAAGGTTGTGGGTTGTGAGCACATAAAGCTAGGCTGACACTCCAGTGCAGTGCTGAGGGAATGCTGCACTGTTGGAGGTGTCGTCTTTCGGATGAGACATTAAACCGAGGTCCTGTCTGCTCTCTCAGGTGGACGTAAAAGATCCCATGGCACTATTTCGATGAAGAGCAGGGGAATTCTCCCTGGTGTGCTGGCCAATACTTATCCCTCAACGAACATAACAAAAACAGATTATCTGGTCATTATCACATTGCTGTTTGTGGGACCTTGCTGTGTGCAAATCGGCTGCCGCGTTTCCCACATTACAACTGTGACTCCACTTCAAAAATACTTCATTGGCTGTAAAGCTCTTTGAGACATCTGGTGGTCATGAAAGGCGCTATATAAATGCAAGTCTTTTTTCTTTCTTGTGAGTCCCGTTCTGCAATTTAAAAATTATCATCCTGTTCAAATCCCTCCAAGACCTCGCCCCTCCCTATTTCTGTAACTACTCAAGTCATACAACTCTCCGAGAACTCCTCATTGCTCCAACTCTGGCCTCTTGTGCATCCCTCACTTCCTTCGCCTCACCATTGGCAGACATGCCTTCAGCCGTCCAGGCCCTAAGCTCTCAGAATCCCTCCCTAAACCTTTCCACCTCTCTCTCCTGCTTTAAGCCGCTCCTTAAAACTCACCTCTTTGTCCAAGCTTTTGGATACCTGTCCTAATATCATCTTCTTCGGCTCGGTGTCAAATTTTGTCTGATAATAATCCTGTGACGAGCCTTGGGACATTTTACTATGCTAATGGCCCTATATAAATGTAAGTTGTTGTCAGATATGAATAAGTATAATTATACTACGTATAGCCATATATATAAGAAATATGTGGAACAGGAAAATGATCCAGAAATAATTATGGACTGGTCCTTAAAGGCTCCACATAATCTGAGATGGTGATCGATAAAGCTAATCAGGTATTAAGATGCATTAAAAAGCAGTGTTGAGCAAAACTCTAAGCAAGTTACTTTAACTCATTAGTGAAACCACATTTGAACTATTGTATTCAATGCTGGTCCACTTCAGCTTCAAAAGGACACTCAAGCACTTGAACAGGTACAAAGGAGAGCCATAAAGATCATCCTGAAACACAGAATATTTTCTTAGGATTATAGACTTAAGAATCGTGGCTTATACACACTACAGAAAAGAAAATGAAACAGTCAAATATTTGATTCTGTGGAGGCTTGTAGATTATTTAAGTTAAAATGTGGAAACAAAATTTAAGGACAGGAGTTCCTGTCCCAGGTTATTCCAGGTTAGTAATGTAGCAATTTTTAACGAGAGCACAGGAATTAAAAATGAGTTGAGCCATACAGGTCAGGAAGATCTCAGATTCAACCTCAGTCTGTGCCCAAAGGCTGATCTCAACCAGGTAGTAGCACTACAAATAGCCTCAGTGCCTCTGGACTAGGGATGGGAAAATTGGCTAGAGTTCCCATTCTTAGTTACTGTCCAGCAATCCCAGCAGGAAGTGGCTCTGATGCCCCTCATGATCAAGGCCCTTACATGATCCTTTTAGCAAGATACTGGGTGGTGACTGGCACCTGTGGAACTGTATCAAAACTCTTTGCTTTTAGAAGAGAGATGGGAGTGGACAAAATTGACAGGGAAAAATAAATAAATTGAGTAGGAAAACTTAAGTTAGATTCAGAGACAAGTGTGTGGAGCAGACTGCATGATGTACCAGCAGAATGGTGGTATCTTTCAAGCAAATATTAAGGGTTCTTCATTTGAGTTTTATCAAATTATTCATATCATTTAAAAGATCTTCTTGTGTACTATCAGAAACTAAATACAGCCTAAAATTATGTTAGGTTATTTCATATTCATTTAATTTATACTATAAAACATACCTATCCAGATCATTGGCAGCCCATTACTCCTAAGTTGAAGTGCTTGCAATCGCAGAGAAAAGGATTGACTTAAGCCATCCATGAGATTGGACTGGGGTTGTTCCTGTAAACATCAGTCTTAATGAAGTTTTGTTGTATTCACAAGAAACATGCAGATTTCTATAGGAACAGTTTCAGACAGGAGAGGACCTTTGGCCCATCTAGTCCACCAATACATAGTATTTCCTTGGTGCATCTTCTATCTATATATATATATAAAACAGTCCGTCTGTCTTTCCGTCTTTCTCTCTGTCTGTCCGGCTATACAATCAAAAGTTATAGAGCGTACCTACACACATGTTATATCAAAAGAAAGCTTATCATTAGGGGAGTCTAATAAGCGTATTTACTTTTTGGTCAGACAAAAATTGTTGAGACAGTATACAAAAAAGTTTCAAAAAACGGCAACATTCCGCTCATTAGCATTGAGTGACGTGATGGTTGACCAATCGTACGAGGGATTAACCTGATGGTTGACCAATTGGTGCGTCATGGGGGGCATTTCATTGTGTGTGTGGGCGGGCCTAATCCTTCTGAGCTGAGGTGAGTGGCCGCCATCTTGATTCCTAATGATTCATTTATTTTTCCCACTTTCTGCGTGTTTATTTTCAAATCTAGATTTCCAGCAAAAAAAAGTTGCTTTTAAAACACAATTAAATTGTTTTTTTTTTAAAAAGTTAATTAATTTGTAAATATTTTCTCTAACCTCATTAATTTTCCTAACTTTCACCCTTCTTTTTTCCTCTTGACTAGCTACCTCCGCCGGGCACCGCAACCTTCCAGGGTTACCCCGCCTGCAGGCCTCGAAGCCTCGGCCTCTCCTCCCCAGCCATGCCCAAGCTAGGCACCTCCCGTCCCACTCAACAAGCGGCCAGCGATCGCCGCCATCTTTGTAAAGGCTGGTGGGGCGGTACGGAGCTCCGCGGAGCCATCGCCGGCCTCGGGTGCTTTGTGGCCTGCGGCCAAACAGCGGCTGCAGAGCTCGGGCTGCCCGGGGCGCTGGGCTCGGCTGGGCCATGTCAGTGCGGGTGCCCGAGGCCCCGGGGCCTAGCCTTCTCCAACCGCCACCGGCAGCGCAACTCTCAACACTGGCAGAGGGGAAAGGGTCTGCTGGCTCCCCCCTCCCTTTCCCCCCTCCCCCCTTCCCCCACACCCGCTTCCCCCCACACCCCATTTCCTCCCCCACCCCCACTTCCCACCCAACCTTCCCCCTCCCACAGACCCCCTCCCCCCCCCCACACCCCTTCCCCCCCTCCCACACACCCCCTTCCCCCCCTCCCACACACCCCCTTCCCCCCCTCCCACACACCCCTTCCCCCTCCCCTTCCCTTCCCTTCCCCCCCTCACCCCCCCATTTCCCCTTTCCCTTCCCCCCTCCCTTCACCCCCCATATTCCCACCCCGGTTCCACCTCCCCCACCCCCCCACCCCCCTCCCCTTTCCCCCTGCCGCCCTCCCCCACCCCTTTCCCCCTCCCCCCCTCGCCCCCACCCCTTCCCCTTCCCCCCCACCCCTCCTTCCCCCCCACCCCTTTCTCTCCTTCCCGCTCTCTGTCTCTCTCTCTCCTTCCCTCTGTCTCTGTCTTTCTCTCCCTCTCTCTCTCTGTGCTGCCTTCCTTTAGGAATTTATGTTAGTTTTCCAGTTAATTCAGGGGTTTGAGTAATTTGGGTCGATTTCCATTGTGTGCCGCCACCTAGTGGATATTTGGTACCTAGCAAGTGCAGTAAAGTAAACTGCATATCACAGACCTGCAGCCACACATGGTCTGGGAAGTTATATTCTTGTCACGCTCCAGCCTTGGACACTATTTGTCTGTAACTACTTGAGAATGTTACAGATGATTAGTGTACACTATATTTTGCAGAAAATGTTTAGTTTGTAACCTTTCTCTGTAAGCAAACTTACACAGCTAGCCGTGAAGTGCGCGCTCTCTGTCTAGCTGGTTAACTTGTAGCTGTATTTTGATGCACTATGTACAGGGCTAATTTAAAGAGAATGCCTTTCAGTTTGCTAAATGTATATTCACAGTAAGCTGTGTTTCCACGTGTTTTGGTAAGTTACATGCCAAATGTACTGTGTTGCTCAGGCGTACCTAAATTTGTGTATGCATATCAGTTATGTGCTTGTATACTAATGTGTGCTTCCATTTCTGTGTTGTATTTCAGTTTCACAATAAGAATCTTTCAGTAAAGTTTACAAGAAAAGTCAAGCCTTGTGATTTTTATGGGAAGATATCAAATTGTTAGCTACCTGTCTAGCTCTGCATAGGAACGCGCTGCAAGGGCAGAATAGTGAAAAGACAACAGCACAGCGGGCTCAAGCACAAGAAGATACCACCCAGCTACCATGAGTCTATGCTCAGGAAGACAATATACCATAGAGGACGTCGACCAACCAACCGAGAAGCATGAGCCTCTTCGAGCAAATGATGCCAAGTCACAGTCCTCTAAAGCATCCTCTAGATCATCTCGGCGGTCCAGCAGACCGTCGTCAACGACAGCTTCTGCAGCCGCCAAAGCACATGCCAAGGCAAAAGCTGCCCAGGCTCAATTGTCCTTCGCTGAAAAAGCTAGTGTGATGAAGCAGAGAGCTGACCTCGACGCCAGTCTCCACATTCTCCAAAGCCAGAGAGCTGCCGCTGCCGCTGAAGCTGAAGCTTATGAAGAAGGTGAGGAGAATGAAGGCGGGGAGCACAGCCATGAAGCATATGTTCTAGAACAGCCCCTCAGGCCAGTCCAACAACACTCCAAATTGTTCTTCAAGGAAACATCCAGGTATCTCGACGCAGAACCAGCTACTCACCACAGTAACAAACAATCTGTTTTCGGAGACACTGAGCTTAAAAGAGAAGAAACAAGTAAGACTTACCTGCAGAGACCTCCACAGCACTCGGCCAATCCAGCCAAGCAGTCCTCACCCGAGCCACAAGGTGCACAAGACCTCGCTAGGTACCTCATCCGCCGAGAATTGTTAAGTTCAGGTCTTCTAGAATTTGATGACCGTCCTGAAAATTATTGGTCATGGAAAGCGTCCTTCCTGAGTACCACCAAGGACTTGAATCTGTCAGCCAGAGAAGAACTAGATTTGATGACAAAGTGGCTCGGAGCTGAGTTGTCAGAACAGGCGAGGAGAATTCGCTCAGCACACGTCCGCAATCCCACAGCAGGCCTCAACCTGGTTTGGCAACGTCTCGAAGACTGTTATGGGACACCAGAAGTCATTGAACATGCACTGCTTAAGAAGATTGAGGACTTTCCAAAGCTAACCAACAAAGATAATGTCGAGCTTCGAGAACTGGGTGACATGCTCCTCGAACTGGAGTGTGCTAAGGGAGAAGGTTACCTGACAGGCCTCTCGTATTTGGATACAGCTCGTGGGGTAAACCCAATAGTGGAAAAGCTCCCCTACAACCTTCAAGAGAAATGGATAGCTAAGGGATCCAAGTACAAGGAGGACTACAGAGTGGCATTTCCCCCCTTCCCTCTCTTCTCCAGGTTCGTCCAACAACAGGCAAAGGTGAGGAATGATCCAAGTTTCACTTTCTCTGCCTCCAGCAGTTACGCTCCTTCGAGAACAGAGAAACCCACAAAGTACAGCAACAAAGCCTCTGTGAGCGTGCACAAAGCAGATGTTCCAGCCAAACCCTGTCAACTAATCCAGTTCTGCTGGGAATAAAGTGGATGACCCAGATCGTCAGTGTCCAATACACAAGAAGCCCCACCCACTCAAAAAGTGTCGAAGCTTTAGAGGCAAGCCTATTGATGAGCGCAAATCATACCTGAAAGAGAATCGCATCTGCTTCAGGTGTTGTGGGTCGACTATGCACATGGCAAAAGACTGCAAAGCGACAATCAAGTGCAACAGTGAAAAACACATCGCAGCCCTGCATCCAGGTCCTCCTCCTTCGACCACCGAGAGTGCTGCGGTTGACAAAGAGGATAGCGGGGAGCAAAGCGAAAGCGCATCTTCTTCAGTCACCTCCAAGTGTACAGAGGTTTGTGGAAATGCAAGCAGCCCACGCTCACGCTCCAAAATCTGCTTGGTTAAAGCATATCCTGCAGGGAGAAAGGAGAAGGCAATCAAGATGTACGCAGTGCTTGATGAGCAAAGTAACAAGTCTCTAGCGAAGACAGAATTCTTCAATCTCTTTGAAGTCAAGGCCAGCGCAGCTCCGTACACGCTAAAAACCTGTTCAGGGACAACAGAGACTACGGGTAGGAGAGTTGGCAACTTCATGATCGAGTCCATGGATGGGAAACTACAGCTTCCCCTCCCCACCTTAATTGAGTGTGACATGATGCCAGATGATAGGACGGAAATTCCCTCCCCAGAGGTCGCATGCCATCAGCCCCACCTACAGCCAGTTGCCAACAAGGTTCCAGCTGTGGACCCGGACGCTCCAATCCTCCTGCTTTTGGGAAGAGACATCTTAAGGGTGCACAAGGTGCGTGAGCAAATCAACGGGCCCCACAATGCTCCTTATGCGCAGTGGCTTGACCTGGGATGGGTCCTCGTGGGTGGAGTTTGCCTGGGAACAGTTCACAAACCAGCGGATGTCAACGTATATAAAGCAAACGTGTTGCACAACGGTCGTACATCCTTTCTCAGCCCATGCCCAAACAGGATCCAGGTAAAGGAAGACTACGATGGCATGACGCAGCATCATAGGTCAACCTCCTCTGCCTGTGAGGAAGAGGCAGGCCTCACTGTGAGCATAGACAGCCTAGGATGCTCAGTGTTTGAAAGGTCCAAGGATGATGACAAACCAACACTACCCATGGAAGACAAAGCTTTCCTAACCATCAGTGCCCTGAGGAGGTTTTTCTCAATCCGTGGTCCAGCCAAACTTCTCCGCTCCGACAGAGGGACTAACTTCGTGGGTGCCTGTAAGGAGTTGGACATCCACACGGACGATGCAGCGGTAAGAAGCTACCTCCAAAAGAAAGGATGCACGTGGGTGTTTAACCCCCCGCATTCATCCCACATGGGTGGTTCATGGGAGAGGCTCATCGGTGTTGCCAGGCGTATTCTGGATGCTATGCTGCTTCAGACGGGACCCACTCGTCTCACACACGACGTCTTGAGCACTCTCATGGCTATCATAAGTGCAAAACCCCTGGTGCCGGTGTCCACCGACCCAGACATGCCTGCAGTCCTCACCCCAGCAATGCTCCTGACTCAAAAGATGAGTGCTATTTCAGCCCCCTCTGGAAACTTCGACATGGCTGAGCTGCACGGGAAGCAGTGGAAGCAAGTCCAGTGTCTTGCAGACACTTTTTGGAAGAGATGGAGAGGAGAGTATTTGTCCACCCTACAGAGTCGTAGGAAATGGACAGAAGACAAGCCAAATGCCAAAGTGGGAGATGTTGTCTTGCTGAAAGACAGCCAAGCACACAGAAATGAATGGCCAGTGGGACTGGTTGTCAAAACTCTGCTGAGCAGGGACAAGAGGGTCCGCAAGGTGGAGGTGAAGATTGTCAAGGAGGGGACTGTCAAAGTGTTTCTGAGGCCAGTCTCAGAGATCGTAGTCCTCCTTTCTGAAGAAACCTAGAGAAAAGATTCTGAGTATGTTTGCAGCCAAAGGACGTTTTCTTTAGGTTTTATTTTGTATCTGTAGTGGTACAATGACCAAGCGGGGAGTGTGCTGCCTTCCTTTAGGAATTTATGTTAGTTTTCCAGTTAATTCAGGGGTTTGAGTAATTTGGGTCGATTGCCATTGTGTGCCGCCACCTAGTGGATATTTGGTACCTAGCAAGTGCAGTAAAGTAAACTACTGTATATCACAGACCTGCAGCCACACATGGTCTGGGAAGTTATATTCTTGTCACACTCCAGCCTTGGACACTATTTGTCTGTAAGTACTTGAGAATGCTATAGATGATTAGTGTACACTATATTTTGCAGAAAATGTTTAGTTTGTAACCTTTCTCTGTAAGCAAACTTACACAGCTAGCCGTGAAGTGCTCGCTCTCTGTCTAGCTGGTTAACTTGTAGCTGTATTTTGATGCACTATGTACAGGGCTAATTTAAAGAGAATGCCTTTCAGTTTGCTAAATGTATATTCACAGTAAGCTGTGTTTCCACGTGTTTTGGTAAGTTACATGCCAAATGTACTGTGTTGCTCAGGCGTACCTAAATTTGTGTATGCATATCAGTTATGTGCTTGTATACTAATGTGTGCTTCCATTTCTGTATTGTATTTCAGTTTCACAATAAAAATCTTTCAGTAAAGTTTACAAGAAAAGTCAAGCCTTGTGATTTTTATGGGAAGATATCAAGTTGTTAGCTACCTGTCTAGCTCTGCATAGGAACGCGCTGAAAGGGCAGAATACTCTCTGTCTCTCTCTCCCTCTCTCTCTCTGCCTCTCCCGCTCTCTGTCTCTCTCTCTCTCTCCCCCCTCTCTCTCCCCCCGTCTCTCTCTCTCTCCCCGTCTCTCTCTCTCTCCCCCCCAGTCTCTCTCTCTCTTCCCCCCAGTCTCTCTCTCTCTCTCTCTTCCCCCCAGTCTCTCTCTCTCTCTCTCTTCCCCCCAGTCTCTCTCTCTCTCTCTCTTCCCCCCAGTCTCTCTCTCTCTCTCTCTTCCCCCCAGTCTCTCTCTCTCTCTCTCTTCCCCCCAGTCTCTCTCTCTCTTCCCCCCAGTCTCTCTCTCTCTCCTCCCCCCAGTTCCTCTCTCTCTCTTTCCCCCAGTCTCTCTCTCCCCTGTCTCTCTCCTCTCCCCCCGTCTCTCTCCTCTCCCCCCAGTCTCTCTCTCTCTCTCTCTTCCCCCCAGTCTCTCTCTACTCCCCCCAGTCTCTCTCTCTCTCTCTTCCAACAACAACATGCCTTCAAAAAATCCTCGGCACCGCCGGGCACTCCAGCTAGTATCTATATATATATATATATATATATAAAACGGTCTGTCTGTCTTTCCATCTGTCTTTCTGTCTTTCCGTCTTTCTCTCTGTCTGTCCGGCTATACAACAAAAGTTATAGAGTGTACCTGCACACATGTTATATCAAAAGAAAGCTTATCATTAGGGGAGTCTAATAGGCATACTTACTTTTTGGTCAGACAAAAATTGTTCAGACAGTATACAAAAAAGTTTCAAAAAACGGCAACGTTCCGCTCATTAGCGTTGAGTGACGTGATGGTTGACCAATTGTACAGGGGATTAACCTGATGGTTGACCAATCGGTGCATCACGGGGGGCATTTCATTGCGTGTGTGAGTGGGCCTAATCCTTCTGAGCTGAGGTGAGTGGCCGCCATCTTGATTCCTAACTATTCATTTATTTTTCCCACTTTCTGCGTGTTTATTTTCAAATCTAGATTTCCAGCAAAAAAAAGTTGCTTTTAAAACACAATTAAATTGTTTAGGCACCTCCCGTCCCGCTCAACAAGCGGCCCGCGATCGCCGCCATCTTTGTAAAGGCTGGCGGGGCGGGCCTGAGCCGAGCGTAGCCACCGCCACCATCTTTGTAAAGGCTGGCGGGGCAGTACAGAGCCATCGCCGGCGCTGGGCTCGGGTGCTTTGTGGCCTGCGGCCGAACGGCGGCTCGGCTGGGCCATGTCAGTGCGGGTGCCCAAGGCCCCGGGGCCTAGCCTTCTCCAAACGCCGCCGGCAGCACAACTTTCAACACTGGCAGAGGGGAGAGGGTCTTCTGGCTCCCACCCTCCCTTTCCCCCCCTTCCCCCTCCCCCTCTTCCCCTTTCCCTTCCCCCTCCCTTCCCCCCCATATTACCCCCCCATTCCCCCCCTCCTCCCACCCCCCCTTCCACCTCCCCCTTCCCCCCACCCACCCCCCTCCCCACCCCTTTCCCACCCAACCACTTCCCCCCAACCCCTTTCCCACCCAACCACTTCCCCCCAACCCCTTTCCCACCCAACCACTTCCCCCCAACCCCTTTCCCCCCACCCCTTTCTCTCCTTCCCTCTCTCTCTCCTTCCCTCTCTCTCTCCTTCCCTCTCTCTCTCCTTCCCTCTCTCTGTCTCTCTCTCTTCCCACCCTCTCTGTCTCTCTCTCTTCCCCCCAGTCTCTCTCTCTCTCCCCCCCAGTCTCTCTCTCTCTCTCCCCCAGTCTCTCTCTCTCCCCCAGTCTCTCTCTCTCCCCCAGTCTCTCTCTCTCCCCCCCAGTCTCCTCTCTCTCTCTCCCCCCCCGTCTCTCTCCCCCCCAGTCTCTCTCTCTCTTCCCCCCAGTCTCTCTCTCTCTCACTCCCCGTCTCTCTCTCTCCCCCGTCTCTCCCTTTCTCTTCCCCCCACTCTCTCTCTCTCTCCTCCCCCCAGTCTCTCTCTCTCTCTTCCTCTCCAATCTCTCTCTCTCTCCCCCCCAGTCTCTCTCTCTCTCTCTCCCCCGTGTCTCCCTCTCCCCCCAGTCTCTCTCTCTCTCTCCCCCCGTCTCTTTCTCTCTCTCCCCCAGTCTCTCTCTCCCCCCATCTCTCTCTTCTCCCCTAATCTCTCTCTCTCTCCTCTTCCCCCCAGTCCCTCTCTCTCTCCCTCCCAGTCCCTCTCTCTCCCCTCCCAGTCTCTCTCTCTCTCTCTCCCCCCAGTCTCTCTCTCTCTCTCCTCTCTCCCCCCCAGTCCCTCTCTCTCTCTCTCTTCCCCCGTCTCTCTCTACTCCCCCCAGTCTCTCTCTCTCTCTCTCTTCCAACAACAACATGCCCTCAAAAAACCCTCGGCACCACTGGGCACTCCAGCTAGTATCTTCTATATATATATATATATATATAAAACGGTCCGTCTGTCTTTCCGTCTGTCCGACTATACATTCAAAAGTTATAGAGCGTACCTACACACATGTTATATCAAAAGAAAGCTTATCATTAGGGGAGTCTAATAGGTGTATTTACTTTTTGGTCAGACAAAAATTGTTGAGACAGTATACAAAAAAGTTTCAAAAAACGGCAACATTCCGCTCATTAGCGTTGATTGACGTGATGGTTGACCAATTGTACGGGGGATTAACCTGATGGTATGACCAATCGGTGCATCACGGGGGGCATTTCATTGCGTGTGTGGGCGGACCTAATCCTTCTGAGCTGAGGTGAGTGGCCGCCATCTTGATTCCTAACGATTCATTTATTTTTCCCACTTTCTGCGTGTTTATTTTCAAATCTAGATTTCCAGCAAAAAAAAAGTTGCTTTTAAAACACAATTAAATTGTTTTAAAAAAAAGTTAATTAATTTGTAAATATTTTCTCTAACCTCATTAATTTTCCTACCTTTCACCCTTTGTTTCCGTCTTGACTCGCTACCTCCGCCGGGCGCCGCAACCTTCTAGGGTTACCCCCGCCTGCAGGCCTCGAAGCCTCGGCCTCTCTTCCCCAGCCACGCCCGAGCTAGGCACCTCCCGTCCTGCTTAACAAGCGGCCCGCGATCGCTGCCATCGCTTTGTAAAGGCTGGCGGGGCGGGCCTGAGCCGAGCGTAGCTGCCGCCGCCATCTTTGTAAAGGCTGGCGGGGCGGTACGGAGCTCCGCGGAGCCATCGCCGGCACTGGGCTCGGGTGCTTCGTGGCCTGCGGCCGAATGGCAGCTGCGGAGCTCGGGCTGCCCGGGGTGCTGGGCTCGGCTGGGCCATGTCAGTGCGGGTGCCCGAGGCCCCGGGGCCTAGCCTTCTCCAACTGCCACCGGCAGCACAACTCTCAACACTGGCAGAGTGGAGAGGGTCTGCTGGCTCCCCCATCCCTTCTCCCCCTCGCCTTCCCCCTCCCCCCTTCCCTTCCCCCTCTTCCCCTTTCCCTTCCCCCCCACCCCTTCTCCCCCCCACCCCCCCACCCCTTCTCCCCCCTACCCCTTCCCCCCCACCCCTTTCCCCTTTCTCTCCTTCCCTCTCTCTCTCCGTCTCCCTCTCTCTCTCCCTCTCCCCCCCAGTCTCTCTCTCTCTCCCCCCCAGTCTCTCTCTCTCTCCCCCCCAGTCTCTCTCTCTCTCCCCCCCAGTCTCTCTCTCTCTCCCCCCCAGTCTCTCTCTCTCTCCCCCCAGTCTCTCTCTCTCTCCCCCCAGTCTCTCTCTCTCTCTCTCTCTCTCTCTCTCTCTCTCTCTCTCTCTCTCTTCCCCCCCCCATCTCTCTCTACTCCCCCCAGTCTCTCTCTCTCTCTCTTCCAACAATAACATGCCCTCAAAAAACCCTCGGCACCGCCGGGCACTCCAGCTAGTTTCTAATAATTCAGAAAGAAACTCATTTTTTGACAAAAAGCAATCTAGTTCCTTCTTAAAACCCATTAAGGTTTCTTGTTCCACCACCTATGCCTTCTGTTCTACATACTTACCACCCTTTCAGTAAAAAAGTTCCTCCTGCATTTCCTATTTCCCTTTGTTGTCTTTAATTTGTAAATATGACACCCTGTGCTTAAATGTACATGGCAGAAATGTTTTCTTGGTTTCAATTTGTCCAAGGTTTTCATAATTTTAAACACTTCTATCATATTCCCTCAGAGTGAAAAGACCCAGAGTAGTCAATCTTATCTCATACGTCAGTCCCTTAAGTTCTGGGATAAACTGTGTAGCCTTTCTCTGTACTCCTCCAATAACTGAATATCCTTTTTGAAGTAGGGAGACCAAAACTGCACACAGTACTCCAGGGCCAAATAGAGTTTTAATAACCTGTCCAACAAAGCCACAAGAGCTCATATAGAAGATAATCCACATCAACCTTCCCCCTGCCAAATCTCATGAACGTACATTTCTCTGAATTAAATTGTATCTGCCATTTCTTCACCCACTGATCAAGCTTGTCAACATCCTTTTGAATTTGTGCGTAGTAATATTCATCATTTGCCACTGCTCCCAATTTGGTATCATCTGCAAATTTGGACATTTTGCAGGCAATTCCTTCCTCTAAATCATTTATAAAAACGATGAACACCAGTGGCAACAACACTGAACCTTGTGGCACTCCACTGGTAACTGGCTGCCAACTAGATACCTAGATGATGAGAATAGCTGTTAGATTTTAGTTTCTTGAGGTGTAGAACTGGAAGAGATGATGGATAATGCTAATAAAATAATTTCCAAGTGGATGAGATGAGCTGTGTGGCCTTTTTCACTTATAACTTCTTGTTTTCTTCAAGATACAGGAGACCCCTATGCTTTGCACCGTTGATTTGCTGATCCTTAATCTATGTGGAGGATAATTTTGACGTACTTACATTTTGATTGAGGTGAGTTGTAGTTAGTTGGGTTCCTTTAACCAAGAGAAAGAAAATAATTTAGTTTGTCCCTACATTAGTGAGCCTTAAGGAGTGTACAGACTTTAGTGCAGTAAATATTGTTTAATAGAAAATTATGTACTTGCTGTGAGTCAAATTGACAAAGGCGTATTCCTCTCCCTCCCCAACACTTCAATGATTAGATTAGTGCCATAAATAATTGTCAGCCATGTGTGTCTAATCTCAGGCGCTTGAGAGTTTATAAAATAACTATGAATTTTTGAACTTTTTTTAAAATTTAAAAGTAATAAACATCTAATGACATAATAGATTTAACATAGAAACATAGAAGATAGGAGGAAGAGTAGGCCATTCGGCCCCTTGAGCCTGCGCCGCCATTCAATGAGATCATGGCTGATCATCCAAATTCAGTACCCTGTCCCTGCCTTTTCCCCATATCCCTTGATCCCTTTAGCCTCAAGAAATATATCCAACTCTTTCTTGAATATATTTAATGAATTGGCCTCAACTGCCTTCTGTGGTAGAGAATTCCACAGATTCACCTCTCTGGGTGAAGAAATTCCTCCTCATCTCTGTCCTAAATGGCTTACCCCTTATCCTTAGACTATGACCCCTGGTTCTGGACTCCCCGGCCATCGGGAACATCCTTCCTGCATCTAGTCTGTCCAGGCCTGACAGAATTTTATAGGTTTCGATGAGATACCCTCTCAATCTTCTAAACTCCAGTGAGTATAAGCCCAATCGACACAATCTCTCCTCATATGTCATTCCTGCCATCCCAGGTATCAGCCTGGTGAATCTTCGCTGCACTCCTTCCATGGCAAGAACATCCTTCCTCAGATAAGGCAACCAAAACTGCACACAATACTCAAGGTGCGGTCTCACCAAGGCCCTGTACAACTGCAGCAAGACATCCTTGTTCCTGTACTCGAACCCTCTTGCTACGAAGGCCAACATACCATTTGCCTTCTTAACCGCCTGCTGCACCTGCATGCTTACCTTCAGTGACTGGTGCACAAGAACACCCAGGTCTCTTTGCACTTCCCCTTCTCCCAATTTATTGCCATTCAAATAATAATCTGCCTTCCTGTTTTTGCCACCAAAGTGGATAACCTCACATTTATCCACATCATAGTGCATTTGCCATGTTTCTGCCCAATCACCCAACCTGTCCAAATCGTACTGGAGTTTCACGACATCCTCCTCACAGCATACCCTCCCACCCAGCTTTGTGTCGTCTGCAAATTTGGAGATATTACATCCAATTCCCTCGTCCAGATCATTAATATATATTGTGAACAGCTGGGGTCCTAGGACCGATCCTTGCGGTACCCCACTAGTCACTGCCTGCCACTTGGAAAATGACCCATTTATTCCAACTCTTTGCTTTCTATCTGCCAACCAGTTCTCTATTCAAGTCAATACCTTGCCCCCAATCCCACGTGCCTTAATTTTGCACGCTAATCTCTTATGCGGGACCTTATCGAAAGCCTTCTGAAAGTCCAAATACACCACATCCACTGGTTCTCCCTTATCTATTTTACCAGTTACATCCTCAAAAAATTCCAGTAGATTAGTCAAGCACGATTTACCTTTTGTAAATCCATGTTGACTTTGTCCGATCCTGTCACTGCTTTCCAAGTGCTCTGCTAGTACATCTTTTATAATGGACTCTAGCATTTTCCCCATTACCGATATCAGGCTTACCGGTCTATAATTCCCTGCTTTTTCTCTACCACCTTTTTTGAATAGTGGGGTAACATTAGCTACCCTCCAATCCATGGGTACTGTTCCAGAGTCTGTTGAGTTCTGGAAGATGATCAGCAATGCATCGACTATTTCTAGGGCCACTTCCTTAAGTACCCTAGGATGTAGATTATCAGGCCCTGGAGATTTATCGGCCTTCAATCCCGTCAACTTTCCCAACACCATTTCCCTACAAATACTGATTTCTTGCACTTACTCACTCTCATCAGACCCTATGTTCCCCGACATCTCTGGGAGGTTATTTGTGTCCTCCTTTGTGAAGACAGAACCAAAATATGTATTTAATTGGACTGCCATTTCTTTGTTCCCCACTATAAATTCCCCTGATTCTGACTGTAAGGGACCTACACTTGACTTCACCAATCTTTTTCTCTTCACATATCTATAAAAGCTTTTACAGTCAGTTTTTATGTTCCCTGCAAGCTTACTTTCATAATCTATTTTCCCCCTCTTAATTAATCCCTTTGTCCTCCTTTGCTGAATCCTAAACTGCTCCCAATCCTCAGGTTTTTTCCTCTGGTTGCACCATGCTAAAACATGCTTTTCAAAAAAGGTGCTTTTGCAGTTCAATATCTTTGAAACTATGAGTAAAAACAATTTTTACTTCAATTAACTTTGTTGGTTTAAAAATGCAGTAACACTTGGGTCACCAATTGATAAACAATGATGGGGAAATGCATCTTGCAGAATAGGATGATCCATTGCTGTTCCTCTTTCAATATAGAACAGTTTTTTTACCAGTGTTTTATTTAAGGGATACGTAACTTTATGGGTAATATTATTGATAGATCTCCATAAAGAGCTTCCCCCTACAATTACTTTTCAGTTCTCATTCTTGAAAAGTCACTTGGAGCAATAATGTGTGGTAAGAATGTTCTAAGGTGACCACTAACAGGGAATCCTCCTCATTGGGTTTGCTCCACAGAACAGAGTACTCTCTATATCTGAAACATAGGAGAAATTCGGTATCGCCCATTTTGGGGCGCTATTATCGGCCGGGCGCAAAGTTTAGCGCCTAACGCTAATTATTGCCTCCGACTGCAAAATTCGCCTCTATCGCCCCTAGAGGTGATTGGAGCACTAAATCAGGCACTACACACCTCTCTTGAGGCGCTAACGTCGGGGAGTGAAACGCTACCTCTGAACGCTACCGAAGCTCAGGTGATGTCAGTTACCATGTAAGCCAGACAGACTGGCGCCTTCCAGTTCTTAAAGGGGAGGGGCCAGTTCTTAAAGGGGAGAAGGGGAAGTGCAACGAGAACTGGGTGTCCTTGTGCACCAGTCGCTGAAGGTAAGCATGCAGGTGCAGCAGGCAGTTAAGAAGGCAAATGGTATGTTGGCCTTCGTAGCGAGAGGGTTCGAGTACAGGAACAAGGATGTCTTGCTGCAGTTGTACAGGGCCTTGGTGAGACCACACTTTGAGTATTGTGTGCAGCTTTGGTCGCCTTATCTGAGGAAGGATGTTCTTGCCATGGAGGGAGTGCAGCGAAGATTCACCAGACTGATACCTGGGATGGCAGGAATGACGTATGAGGAGAGATTGGGTCGATTGGGCTTTTACTCGCTGGAGTTTAGAAGAATGAGAGGGGATCTCATTGAAACTTATAAAATTCTAACAGGACTAGACAGACCGATGGCGGGGGAGTCCAGAATCAGGGGTCACAGTCTAAGGATAAGGGGTAAGCATTTAGGACAGAGATGAGGAGGAATTTCTTCACCCAGAGAGTGGTGAACCTGTGGAATTCTCTACCACAGAAGGCAGTTGAGGCCAATTCATTAAATATATTCAAGAAGGAGTTAGATATATTTCTTAAGGCTAAAGGGATGAAGGGATATGGGGAGAAAGCAGGGACAGGGTACTGAGTTTGGATGATCAGCCATGATCTCATTGAATGGCGGAGCGGGCTCGAGGGGCCGAATGGCCTACTCCTGCTCCTATCTTCTATGTTTTCTGGCCAGCCGCACCCTGCTCATTGCAGCCTTGAATCTCGGCCTGGAGCGACCTCTAAAGCAATTGTGTTAGATGCACTAATGGATAGGCCCAGGGAAAGAGCTCGGCGCTTAGGAACCTCAAAAGTGGTGCTGAGGGCCAAAACTCCTTAGGACAGTGTTAAATCTTTCCAGATGCCTCTCTCCCTCTCAACCTGAGTACCAAAAATTTTGCCGACAAGAAAATGCAGGAAGCGTCCGCCTTTAAATAGCGCTCCCCCAGCCCCTTCCCGACTGCAAAACGTTCCCCTCTACCTGTCATTGCTAGCGGCAGGCGGAAAGACAGGGGGCGCGACTCAATATCCGGTCCGGGGCACTACCGGGGCATTGCACCCTCGACTGACGTCACGATATGCGGGCACAGGAGATCGTGGCGGTAGTATTTAGTGCCGCTGCAAAATGTCTGGTCAATTTCGCGAGCTGCACTAAAATCGCCGTGCTTGGGCGCTAACTTCCTAGCGCCCCGTTCGCTAACAGAAGGCGCTAAGCAACCGAATTTTCCCCCCATGTTCTCTCTGGGGATACTGCCTGACCTGCTGAGTGTTTCCAGCATTTTCTGTTTTTGTTTCAGATTTCCAGCACCTGCAGTTTTTTGCTGTTTCTTTATAATATTTAATTGTGTGTTACTTATACAGAGGCTCAGGTACTCCTCTTGGCATCCCTTTATATTTGCAGATTGTGGAGTTGAAAGTTCAGACGAGGTATGGCAGACAGGCGTGTGGCTTCTTGGGGTCAGCTCGGATCTACCATTATGCCATCACTTGTGTTTGTGAGCCAGATAATCATACCTGGTCATGTCCAAAGTGAGCCGTATGTGGAGGCTATGATTCCTCAAGGATGCCATCACAGAACTGGACACACTCCTGCAGCCAGACCTAGAAACCATTTGTTGGACATGGACAGCTCTGCCAGTGGCTATCGCGGTTCCACTGCCTTGACATTTTATGACGTTGCAGTCATCCCAGAAACAGCTGGAGATAGCTTCCAAATCTCCCAACCTTCAGTGCCATATTGTATCATGCAGGTCTCAGATGGATTGTTTGCTGGGTCAATCAATTCATCTATTTCCCCATGGAAAACACAAAGCAACACTTTTACTATCTGCCTGGATTTCCCAAACTGCACAGCATTATCGGTGGCACATATGGTCATTCGGGCCCCTGTCCCAATGCTACTGGTTGAGACTAGATACTGGATGTAAATATTCATTTCTTGAGCACAGTCACATTTTGATATTAATCAGACCATTTTTACAGAGAAAGTATTTGGAAAACAATTGCATCTAATTGTTTTAAAGCAGAGTGTATTCAAACAAGTTTTAAAGACAAAAGGTGGTTAAAATACTAAGTTATTTCCCCAAAGACATATATGACAATAAACAAGTTGTTAGCTTGTCTTGGTAACTGATAAATACCTCACATCCACTGTTTTGGGAAGTCCCTAGTCCTAGACACTCATGAGGGGTGACTGGCATTGGCTATCTCCTCTGGTTGTGAACATAGAGAGATAAAATAGAAAGAAAAACAAATGATTAGTCAGTTTTTTTAAACAGAAGCTGCTAGGGAAGGCATCCATCAGACTCAAAGTTTAGAATGCTAGGTGTTAGAAGCTATTTTGTTTAAATCAGGATGATGACACATTGGCATGGGGTTGCATAGCATCAATGTTCCCTCTAATATTTTGGGGCCCTCGCGGCCCCTTTAACAGGCTGCGCGGGTCATTCAAAATTCCGTGCATGCGCTGTTTTTCTATTTAAAAGCCGGCTCACCAGCTGCGCAGGTCCTTCAGCACAGCTTAAAGGGAACATGGCATAGCATGTTCATTATTTGGTATTATTATGCAAAGAAGTTGCACTAATTGAATAAGTACGCCCAATCATTACAGGAGCAATATATTTTCTCTTGCTGTTTGAAAAATAAAACAGCTCTATGATTCGTTTCTTCCTTTGTCTTACCAAATGTTTCCTTGGTCTACTTTCAAAAAAAAGTGGAGGTATGCACATGGAAGCTAATACAAATGACAAAAATGTCCAATTCATACCACGTGGGGGGGGGGGGGTCCCATTTTTACACCCCCGGGTTATGTTATCATATAATTAGACATTGGGCACTACAGGCATACCGCTAAATGTAAGACGCTCAGAACACTCACCTTATCTGAAACACTTGACTTCTAAGGAGAAGAGAGCCCTGAGATTCTGGGCATTGAGTCAATCAAAGGAGTGAATCTGTGCCCAGAATAACTAGACCTGCCGTACCACCAAGAAAAAAATCTAAGGTAAGACCCAAATTTATAACAGGCACCTAGAAGGAACAACATTCAAGCAGTAAAATATCCCTTGAAAAAAAGCTTCAGAAGGCAAGACATTGTAGTGTTATGCTGCATCCCATGTCTGTGTGAGGAAGTAAATGAGGGAGTAAGGAGATGAAGAATGAAAAGCAAAGGATAATATTTGCCTTGATCTTGGGGGAAACTGCTGAAGTCACCCTCCTCCACTCCCTTGATTCACTCTATGCCCATAATCTCCGTGGCTCTCTCCTTGTAAGGAGTCAAGGGTAGCAGTTTAGGTGACCACTCCCATCTACATCTGTTGGCACCAGTTACGTGTGGCCTGTAAATAGAAAAGGAAAATGTGTTGCAATAGACAATGTGAGAGAGATATCACCCAAGCACCAAGGCCAACGGCCACCTTAAATGTGTCTGCAAATATGCAGCTTGTAGGTATCTTGTGCTTGGTGTTTGCTGCTTATCACATTTAACTTAGTAACATCCTTTACATTTCACTCTTTATCTACTTCTCCCTCATTCAGTCTCTCACCCCACAGGCAACAACTGCACAATACCACACTTACCTTGTAAAGCTTGGTTTCACTGTTAGCTTAATGTTAGTATTTAATGGAACACAGCAAATGCATTATCAAGGCAGCAATACAAAAGTATCTTTTTAAACCTGGGTATGCCTGTGCATTTGGAAAGTGCATGAGCAGATGAATTCACACTTTGTAATGTTGCACCAAGCTTACAGTTGTGTGTTGTTAAGGCAACACTACTGTGGCAAATTCCCTGTGACCTACAAAGTTTTTGCTCACCTGCTCCCAGGTTCAGTGCATAGATGAGATAGCCACCTCTGCTCCAGCACGTCCCTTGACTGCGCGGTGACCTGCAGCTCCAAAAGGAATAACTTTTCTTTCCGGGACCTCCCATAACAACACCTCCAATGCTGGTTTATTGAAAAAAGCAGTTTGACTTTGGTAACTTGTTCCAATCATTTCTCCCCAGCACAGCTGTAAGGACATGTAACAGCCATTTTGTTGTGCCAATATCTTGTCCCCTGACCCGGCTGTACACCCAGCACACCATGGTGAGCTCTGTGCTAAGAGCACTGCAAGAGTATACTAGTAATGTGAGCTCACATTATGGCATGAGGTCAGCTCGAGGAGAAGTGATCTAGGCCCCTGCCCTGATCTGGCCTTGTGCCATAATGCAGTCAGCCCATTAACATGATCTTACAATGTCCGAAGATCAGTGTTCCCAGTGCCTGTGCATCTGGACCACACTATCGGTCCTTATATTCTGTAATGGAATCATGTCCAAGTGAACAGTTCTGTGCTCCTATATCCTACACAGTGCCCTATCTATGATATTTGAGGCAATAAAAAATAATTCTCTACATCTAGAAATAATTCACTATAAAGCATTGTGGATAGTCATACTTGGATTGTTAATGCCCTTTTAGATTGTAGCTACTTGAGCTTGTCTCTTCAGTCCACCCTCTCCCCACCCTTGTTTGGGTTCATGTTGGCTTTATTTCCTTTATGTTTTAGTGAGGTCTTTAGGCTGTTTTTCACAATGAGGAGGAAAATGTATTTTGCTAATGTGCTTAATAGATGTAAGAAGGAGGATAATTAATAGAAGGCAATTAATTCTATGTAAAATGTTCATTTTAATAGTGATATTGGCTTTTTGGTTCATAGAAAAAACATTTTCTACCTTTCTACAATGGGTGTCAAAATTAAGCTATATCTGTTAGAATTATGAGGACAATATTTTATTGTCTTTGAAGGCCATTTGAAGAGAAGATCAGAGTAACTTGCCAGAAGATGATGCTTGGACATTGGAATGGTCTCACACATTTTAGACAATTGCAGCTTCTCAGATTTGTTGATGGGACACAAGACTCTTCCTGGTATTGGTACATCAATTCTGGTACAGCCAATTTCACTTTTTCAGGATTTTGCAGCTATATCGATGATTGAGATGGAGCAGTCGCTTTCATTCTCTCCGACTCCGACTCAGGTTTCTGAAAAACTAGAATCAGTGCCATGTTAAGCGTCTCCATCAAACCCACCTTTAGTCTTGGCACATTAAATATTGCGAATAGTAAAGGACTATTCAACATTTTTTTAATATAACAGGCTCTCGCCCATGCTGTGATTTTGATTTGGAAGGGAGGGAATCTTCGACCTCTACCTGAAACAAATGCAAAGTTGGTGGTGCACCCACGCCACCCGCCCAAAGCTGGCGTCAGAAAAACGGTTTGGGCCTCATTTAAATACTACCGGTGGGATGTTGATGCCAAATGGGTGCCAGTTGTATAGGGCAGGAAATGGGCTGGCTCTCACATTGAGCTGACTGGCTGGTAGGTTGGGCCTGGAGGTAAGTGATCCCTGGGGGGAGCCAGCAGCAGGCTGGAGGATCACTCCTGCTCCTCCTGGCCCACAAAAATAAAGCTTAAATATTTCTTTGGTCATTTTTTGAGCACCTCCAGCGGTCCCTTTAAGCCCTGCTGGTTAGAAAGAAAGAAAGACTTGCATTTATATAGTGCCTTTCATGACCACTGGACATCTCAAAGCGCTTTACAGCCAATGAAGCACTACTTGAAGTGGAGTCACTGTTGTAATGTGGGAAAGGTTAGGCTGCTCAATGCTCGGTACAAATGGGTGGAGCATGTGATGTGCAAGCTCCATCCATTTGTACCTAAAACTTGTAATCAGGGTCCGACAACTGGTATAGGACCCCGATTTGCATATTTAAGTAGGCTCCTGCCCTGAAAATTGCATCAGAAGGGCCTTACACAGCAATAGGGCAGCTAAGAAATGGGCAACCAACGGTTTAAAATCGCCCCTATTGTCCCCATCTTTAGGTATACTGGAACATCCAATTTCTGTATTGGGAGTGGAGAGCTGGAGAAGTGCAGTTTTTCAAAGCACCTGTCCAGCTCATTCCTTTTTCTTGTCCAAGTTTCTTCCTTCCTGTTCTGAAAACAATAACTGAAACTGAGATACACCAACCCTCTGAATTCTCTTTCAAGTGGCCATTCTTCATCTGTAAGCCATGTCAGTGAGTGTCAGCAGACTATTTGACTGTGGGAGTATCACAGTTGAGGCAGATCCTGTGTTCACTTGATAACCACGTACATGCACTTTCAAGAGTCGTCGCCGCTTAGCAATTGGGAGTGGTTCATTTATCCACCCTTCCTCCAATCCATGGGCACTAGGCCAATTTTAGCACTCATCCAAGAAATCAAATCAAGCACATACCTGGCATCAAATCTGGTACCTTCCTGGTCTGTATGCCTCAGTACTACACCAGGCACTGATGCCATCCATGATCACATAATCTGCCAACGCTGACTATCAAGGTTAACATAACCTTCATCAGTGGAAATTCAAAAAAGGGGAACAGTAACCCTAGCAGATCCTTTCTTTTGCCCTAGCTTAGGGACACTGAGGGCAATTAAAGTGTTCCCACTAAGATCACCTAACATTGTATAAACCAAAGATCAAACAGTCTATATGGCTCAGTGCCATGCCATTTACCCACAAAGCTCTTGATTTTCCAAAATCTGCATTATTTTTAGCCATAAATATCCAGTCTAACAATGGTCACTGGAATCCAACAAGTGTTCAGCCACTTCCAATTCAGTTCTTATTTCAAGTGAACTGCCAAAGTTAAATCTTAATATAGCATCTGCCCTATATTATCATTTATTACTTTATAGAGTTGTAACCTCACTTATCCCTTTAGGATATTGAAAATCCTCCCCCTGCCCCCCTTATGAGTCTCACATCATAATGCCCTAAAGCTTCTTTTACTTGTTTAAGCAATTTCCTGTTCACGTTGAGCTGAGTTACCAGTTACTACTTGGTTCCCGTTGGCATTACTAATTTCTGATTCAAGCAGATAAAGGTCTCATACAATCTTTATATTTATTTTAATTAGATCCAGAATAGCATGAGCTTAATGTGCAATAAAACTCCCTCTACTCTGCTCCAAAATGTGCCACAACTCCAACCTCAGAACAGCATTGTAATTCATTGTTCTAGCTGAATCTTAAAGAGAGGCTTAAGGTACAGGAGCATATGCTATATAATTGGAGCAACTTCCCAATGTGCTTGTGATGAAATATTCCATTCATCACTCATCAGTATTTCTCTGCCTGTGACTGTGGTTGGTTTCAGTTTCATTTCCATTGTATTGTACTGTGTGTAGGGCTCCGCCCATACCTGGCTCCTATGTAAGCTGGCCCAGCCTGCAGCACATCCAGTACGGCAGACCTCTGGATGGAAGATACATTCTCCTCTGTGTGTTACCTTCTAAGTCAATAAAAGCCTTGTTTTGTTTCGCTAACATCGAGTCTCGGATTTATTGAGGCACATCAGTGCTCATTCAGCTCAAAAGCCACCTCTGATAGCAAAGTGCGTGCTTCTTATAAACTGAGGCTCAGAAAATGTGCGGGCCTTCCAGTGCACTCCTGCCATAACTCCAGTGGGAGTGTAGCAGAAGGCCTGGGAAATAAGCTGGGACCCAAATACGTCGGGTCCCAGTCTGTGCTCTCACCTTCTGCAGGGCCTTGCTTGTGGAACCTATCTTTCCCAAACATTGCCCCCCCCCCCCCACCACATTCATATGATAAGCCCAGCAAAAAAAGGCATATCAGCTGCTACCCCAGCAGAACTGGGAATTTGCTGAAAGTTTGTAATGTAATGAAGTTCCCTAATCAGAGAAATAAAGGTTTAGAAAATGCAAAACTCCAAACAGTCATTCCCAGACCAAAGCCCAAATGAAAGCAGGACAGGTTATTTAGTATATGGGGGATAACTTGATTTGAAAATTGAGTAATATATTTTGTCAATTTTAACCAATGAAGTGATGTGTAGTATAACTGTTGTTCATGTTGCGAAATAATGGAATGTTCATGGAATGCATTTGAGACAGTTTCCTGGAACAATACATCATGGAATCAACCAGGGAACAGGCTATTTTAGATCTTGTATTGTGTAATGAGACAGAGTTAATTAGCAATCTCATAGTAAAGGATGCTCTGGGGCAGAGTGATCATAATATGATAGAATTTCATGTTACGTTTGAGAGTGACTTGCCTAAGTCCGAAACTAAAGTCTTAAACTTAAATAAAGCCAATTACATAGGAATGAGGGGCAAGTTGGCTAAGGTAGATTGGAAAAATAGCTTAAAAGGTATGGTGGTAGATAAGCAGTGGCTAGCATTTAAAGAAATATTTCATAATTCTCAGCAAAAATACATTCCATTGAGAAACAAAAACTCCATGGGAAAAGTGATCCAACCGTGGCTAACTAAAGAAGTTAAGGATAGCATTAGATTGAAAGAAGAAGCTTATAATGTTACAAAGAATAATAGTAAGCCTGAGGATTGGGAGAGTTTCAGAAACCAGCAAAGGATGACCAAAACATTGATAAAAAAGGAAAAAATAAAATGAGAGAAAACTAGCAAGAAATATAAAAGCAGATTGTAAGAGCTTCTACAAGTATGTAAAAAGGAAGAGAGCAGCAAAAGTAAACGTTGGTCACTTAGAGGCTGAGACAGGAGGAATTATTATGGGGAATAAGAAAATGGTAGAAATGTTAAACAAATATTTTGTATCTGTCTTCACAGTAGAAGACACAAAAAGCATATCAAAAATGGTGGGGAACCAAGGGTCTAATGAGGGTGAGGAACTTAACGTAATTAATATAAGTAGAGAAAAAGTACTAGAGAAACTAATGGGACTAAAAGCCGACAAATCCCCATGACCTGACAGCCTACATCCTAGGGTTCTAAAAGAGGTGGCTGAAGAGATAGTGGATGCATTGGTTTTGATCTTCCAAAATTCCCTAGATTCTAGAATGGTCCCAGCAGATTGGAAGGTTGCAAATGTAACACTGCTATTCAAGAAAGGAGGGAGAGAAAACACAGGGAACTACAGGCCTGTTAGCCTGACATCAGTCATCGGGAAAATGCTGGAATCCATTGCTAAGGAAGTGGTATCAGGGCACTTAAAAAATCATAACCTGATTAGGCAGAGTCAACATGGTTTTATGAAAGGGAAATCGTGTTTGACAAATTTATTAGAGTTTTTTGAGGATGTACCAGTAGGGTAGATAAAGGGGAACCAGTGGTGTAAAACATTCGGATTTCCAAAAGGCATTCGATAAGGTGCCACATAAAAGGTTTTTACACAAGATTAGGGCTCATGGGGTTGGGGGTAATATAGTAGCATGGATAGAGGATTGGTTAACGGACAGAAAACAGAGAGTAGGGATAAACAGAGGTGAGGTGAGAGTGACTGCCCTTGACATCAAAGCAGCATTTGACCGAGTGTGGCATCAAGGAGTCCTAGTAAAACTGAAGTCAATCGGAATCAGGGGGGAAAACTCTCCACTGGCTGGAGTCATACCTAGCACAAAGGAAGATGAAAGTCAATCATCACAGTCCCAGGACATCGCTGCAGGAGTTCCTCAGGGCAGTGTTCTAGGCCCAACCATCTTCAGCTGCTTCATCAATGACCTTCCCTCCAACAGGTGGTCAGAAATGGGGATTTTCGCTGATGACTGCACAGTGTTCAGTGCCATTCACAACTCCTCAGATAATGAAGCAGTGCATGCCCGCATGCAACAAGACCTGGACGATGTTCAGGCTTGGGTTGATAAATGGCAGGTAATATTCGCACCACACAAGTGCCAGGCAATGACTATCTCCAACAAGCGAGAGTCTAACCACCACCCCATGACATTCAATGGTATTACCGTCACCAAATCCCCCACCATCAACATTCTGGGGGTCACCATTGACCAGAAACTTAACTGGACCAGCCACATAAATACTGTAGCAACAAGAGCAGGTCAGAGGCTAGGTATTCTGCGATGAGTGTCTCACCTCCTGACTCCCCAGAGCCTTTCTACCATCTACAAGGCACAAGTAAGGAGTGTGATGGAATACTCTCCACTTGCCTGGATGAGTGCAGCTCCAACAACACTCAAGAAGCTCAACACCACCCAGGACACAGCAGCCCGCTTGATTGGCACCCCATTCACCACCTTAAACATTCACACCCATCACCACCGACGTACCGTGGCTGTAGCGTGTACCATCTACAAGATGCGCTGCAGCAACTCACCAAGGCTTCTTCGGCAGCACCTCCCAAACCCGGCAAGAAGGACAAGGGCAGCAGGCACATGGGAACACCACCACCTCCAAGTTCCCCTCCAAGTCACACACCACCCTGACTTAGAAGTATATCGCCGATCTTTCATCGTCGCTGGGTCAAAATCCTGGAACTCCCTACCTAACAGCACTGTGGGAGTACCTTCACCACACGACTGCAGTGGTTCAAGAAGGCAGCTCACCACCACCTTCTCAAAAGCAATTAGGGCTGGGCAATAAATGCTGGCCTTGCCAGCAACGCCCACATCTCATAAACGAATAAAAAAAAACGGATCTTTTTCAGGTGGGCAGGCTGTAACTAGTGGGGTGCCGCAAGAATCAGTGTTGGGGCCTCAGCTATTTACAATCTATATTAATGACCTAGATGAAGGGACCGAGTGTAATGTATCCAAGTTTGCTGATGATACAAAGCTAGGTGGGAAAGTAAGCTGTGAGGAGGACACAAAGAGCCTGCAAAGGGATATAGACAGGTTAAGTGAGTGGGCAATAAAGTGGCAGGTGGAGTATAATGTGGAGAAATGTGAAGTTATTCAATTTGGTAGGAAGAATAGAAAAACAGAATTTTTTTTAAATGGTGAGAAGTTATTAAATGTTGGTGATCAGAGAGATTTAGGTGTCCTTGTACAGAAAACACAGACAGTTAGCATGCAGGTACAGCAAGCAATTAGGAAAGCAAATGGCATGTTAGCATTTATTGCAAAGTGTGGTGTATGTGCCTTTAAGAGCCCCCTGTGTACTGTAATACCGGTAATGGCCACTCGGGCTATATAAGCCTGTATATTGTCTTGTATCTGTTAGTTCACCTCCAGACTTTGTTCAGTAAACACCTGTGAAACCTACTCCTGCCTTCCGTGTCTCTATTAACACACGGATACAACAGTGGCGACGAATTGGAAACGGACTTACCTGCAATTCGGCAGCACCTCAAGGACATCGATTCCTCAGACGTCCAAAGTCGAAGAAAAGCAAGAAAAAAAAAGCTGTGGTTTCACCAGCTAGCCGAGCTGGTGGCAGGTACTGCAATAATCCTTCCTGGGTGGCGGGCTGGGGCTCCATCGGCTGGTTCTGCAGCGAGGCCAAGCAGCGAAGGTGGAGGCAAGCAGAAACAGACGGGGGGGGAGCACTCGGGAGACGCCCGGCGCTGCAAAGCAGGTCGGCGTTCGGACCTAGCAGAGGGGGGGAAAAGTCCCAGAGAGTCCGGCGGGAACGAGTCTCCACCTGTATAAAAAAAAAATTAAAAACCCGCGGAAAACAGCGTTGTCAGCAGCAGCAGCGGCGGGAAAGCGCGGGAAGCGCCATATCTTTTCTGCAGGAAAGAAAGAAAAGCGCGGGAAGCGCCATTTTTTTCCCAGGATGCCTAAGGCTGGCAATATTGATGCTTTTGATAACAATATAGAGGATTGGACCACATATGAGGAAAGAGTGGAGATATATTGCACAGCGAATGAAATAAAAGATGATAAAAAGGCATCGGTACTTCTAAATCTAATGGGCGCAAGGACATACGGGCTGTTACGAAACTTAATCACTCCAGCCAAACCGATGGACAAGAATTTTAAGGAGATTGTTGATACCCTACACTGCCAATTCGGGACAGGACTGGCAGATTCTCTACGAGACAAATTCGTCTGCGGTCTCCTAAGTGAAGGAACACAAAAAAAGCTACTTTCTGAGAAAGATTTGACACTGGACAAGGCTTTCAGTGTGGCTGTATCATACGAAGCAGCAGCAAGAGGAGCTGCAAAGATACAGCAAAAGCCACAGGACTTCGGCACCCATGAAATGACACGGGGTTTCGAGAGATGTTATCGCTGCGGCAGATCCACCCATGACCAGAGGGACTGCTGGTTCAAGGACAAAGCATGCAGGCAATGCGGAAAGATGGGACACATTACACGTGTATGCCGATCTGGAAACAAAAAATCCACTGACAGAAAAAAAATCAATAAGGAAAAGTACAGAAAGGTACAAATAATGATGGACAGTAGCTCCGAAGACCAGAAGAGCGATAGCGACTCCGGAAACAAGAGACTAAGCTCTCTCAAATTACATAATGTAATTGCCAAAGAAGATTACCAGACCATTTGGGTTACCCTCACGATAGCGGGGTCCCCAGTTAAAATGGAGCTAGATACAGGATCAGCTCTGACCGTCATAAGTCGACGGGATTACGAGCGGCTATTTCCGCATATACCTTTGAAAGACACATCCATTATCTTGAAAACATATACGGGGCAGAAAGTATACCCCAAAGGGAAAATAAAGGTGCCTGTTGTATACAACGGCAAGGAAATACAGAAGTTGTATTTATATGTTCTGCAAGATGGTGGTCCACTGCTGTTGGGACGTGAATGGATCAGGAAGATACGTTTGGACTGGCACTCTATTCAGGCACTGACGGTGACCAGTAAGAAAAAAAATGATGATGACATCATACCTGAACGATTAAAAGACATCTTGGCCAACGCCAAAGAAGTGTTCCAACAGGAACTAGGAACCTTAAAAGGCGTCACCGCCTCAATAAAGGTGGAAGATGCGGCAATTCCCAAGTTTTTTAAGGCAAGGCCGGTGCCATACGCAATTCGTCCAGCAGTCGAGGCAGAGCTGGAGAATTTGGAAAAGACAGGTGTGTTATCCAAGATAGACTGGAGCAAGTGGGCAACACCCATCGTCCCGGTCATGAAGAAAACGTTAAATAATGATAAATCTGAAGAACAGAGAAAAATTCGCATCTGTGGGGACTTCAAGGTGACTGTAAACCCAATCCTTCACACGGTACAGTATCCTCTTCCGAGGATAGAAGATATTTTCGCCTCACTATCCGGAGGGAAACGTTTCACAAATATTGACTTGGCACAGGCATATCTACAGATGGAGGTTGAGGAGGCCTCTAAAAAGTATCTCACAATAAACACACACAAAGGCCTGTACCAGTACAATCGACTGGTTTTCGGAATAGCATCAGCTCCAGCTATCTGGCAAAGAGCTATGGCACAAGTCCTGCAAGGGATTCCTGGGACTCAATGCTACCTAGACGACATCCTTGTAACAGGAGAAAACGACAACGAACACCATGCCAATTTGGAGAAGGTACTCACTAGGCTGAGAGAACGGGGCCTACGAGCAAACTGCCCCAAGTGCGAATTTTTCCAGAAACAAATATCATATTGTGGCCACATAATTAATGAAGAAGGGTTGCATAAGTCCCCTGAGAAAATTGAAGCGGTCATAAAAGCACCAGCACCTGAAAATGTCTCACAATTAAGGTCGTTCCTGGGATTGATAAATTACTACCATAAATTTTTACCGAACTTGTCAACTGTTCTGCACCCTCTTAACGAACTGCTACAAACGGGAGTAATTTGGGAATGGAGCGAGGACTGTAAACGTGCCTTCCATAAATGTAAAGGCTTGATCACGTCCAAGGAAGTTTTGGCTCATTACTACCCATCACTGCCAATCAGACTGGCGTGCGATGCATCCCCTTACGGCGTAGGAGCGGTATTATCACATAGATTCCCTGATGGCTCAGAACGGCCGATAGCTTTTGCGTCACACTCATTGAACTCAGCTGAGCGTAACTATGCCCAGATCGACAGGGAAGCACTCAGCCTGGTATGGGGAGTGAAGAAATTCAACCATTACCTACACGGACAAAAATTTACCTTGTTGACTGACCAGCAACCCCTCGTCTCCATATTCAACCCTAAAAAGGGTGCTCCCATTATGACAGCGCAAAGGCTACAGAGGTGGTCCCTTTTCCTAGGGGCACACCAATATGACATAGAATACAAAGGATCAAAACAGCATGGGAATGCTGACGGTTTATCGCACCTACCGTTGCCAACGGTAGAAGAGGCACCTACAGTAGACCCAGTGGAGATTTTCCACTCTACCATAGTGGAATGTCTACCAGTAACAAATTCTGCCATTGAAAAAGAAACGAGAAATGACCCGACTCTCTCACGAGTCTACGATTTAACGGTGAAGGGATGGCCAGCACATGGCGAACCACTGTTGCCAGCATTCTCGCAAAGAAGAGAACAGCTGTCAGTGTGCCGAGGAACCTTGATGTGTGGATCCAGAGTGGTGACTCCACCCAAACTCCAGGATAAAGTGCTAAAGGAGCTTCACGAGGGGCATCTGGGTGGAGTGAAAATGAAGAACCTAGCCAGAGCGTTTGTGTGGTGGCCAGGTATCGATGGAGACATCGAAGAAATGACCAAGAGCTGCCTAGGATGCCAGAAGGTCCAAAACGCCCCACCACAAGCCCCTCTACATCCATGGGAGTGGCCCTCATCTCCATGGCAAAGGGTACACATCGACTTTGCTGGTCCATTTATGGACTCAATGTTCTTAATCGCGGTTGATGCACACTCCAAGTGGCCGGAGGTAATAAAGTTGTCCTCCACCACCACGGAAAAAAACATCACAGTATTAAGGACCATATTTGCCAGGAATGGGCTGCCTGAACAGATCTGTTCTGATAATGGACCGCAATTTGTGTCCGAAGAATTCGGGAAGTTCTTAAAAAACAATGGGGTTAAGCACTACACGTCCGCCCCATACCATCCCGCCACCAATGGATTGGCTGAAAGGTTTGTCCAGACCTTCAAGAAGGCCATAAAGGCCATGGGTAATGAAGACATAAAACTTCAGCATAAGGTAGGTAACTTCTTGTTTGCATACAGGAATGCAACACATGTGGTTACAAACCAAACTCCCGCCATGATGTTCTTCAATAGAAACCTAAGATGCCGGCTGGATTTGATCAAACCAAACATCAGAAGGGACGTGGAGAACTGGCAATTTCAAGGCATGAATGAAAGGCCAACTAGAACCTTCCAGATAGGTCAACAAGTTTTGGCCCGGGACTACCGTACCGAGAAATGGCAGCCTGGAACTATTTGCACACGACTAGGACCGCTGATGTATACCGTGGACATTGGAGAAAGCATAATAAGGTGCCATGCTGACCAGATCATAGAGTCATCCGAAAAGGGACAACCTACACCACAACTCTATACGCCTAATGATGAAGTAGAGATACCCATAGTATCTACCTCCGATCCGGTGATACTGGAACCAGATGAACCCGACACTGGCATTCAAGCCGAATCAGCCTTGCCAAAAGAACCTACTACACCACCAGAAACTACTACACCACCGAGGCGTTATCCGGACCGAGTCAGGAAGCCTCCAGAAAGACTGACTTATAATTGATTAACTGCAGCAATGTGTAGATGATTGTTCTTGTAACATGTTAATTAATGATTACTTAAAATATTATGTACTGGTTGTCTAAAAGGGGAGGAATTGTGGTGTATGTGCCTTTAAGAGCCCCCTGTGTACTGTAATACCGGTAATGGCCACTCGGGCTATATAAGCCTGTATATTGTCTTGTATCTGTTAGTTCACCTCCAGACTTTGTTCAGTAAACACCTGTGAAACCTACTCCTGCCTTCCGTGTCTCTATTAACACACGGATGCAACACAAAGGGCTTGGAGTACAAGAGTAAGGAAGTCTTACTACAATTGTACAGGACTTTGGTAAGACCACACCTCGAGTACTCTGCACAGTTTTGGTCTCCATTCTGAGGAAGGACATACTTGCCTTACAGGCAGTGCAACGAAGGTTCACTAGATTGATCCCTGGGATGAGAGGGTTGCCCTATGAGGAGAGATTGAGTAGATTGGGCCTGTACTCTCTGGAGTTTAGAAGAATGAGGTGATCTCATTGAAACACACAAGATTCTGAGGGGGATTGACAGGGTTGATGCTGAGAGGTTGTTTCCCCTGGCTGGAGAGTCTAGAACTAGGGGGCATAGTCTCAGGTTAAGGGGTCAGCCATTTAAGAGTGAGATGAGGAAGAATTTCTTTACTCAGAGGGTTGTGAATCTTTGGAATTCTCTACCCCCGAGGGCTGTGGAGGCTCAGTCTTTGAGTATATTCAAGGCTGAGATAGATAGATTTTTGGACTCTAGGGGAATCAAGGGATATGGAGATCGGGCAGGAAAGTGGAGTTGAGGTCTAAGATCAACCATGATCTTATTGAATGGTAGAGCAGGCTCGAGGGGCCATATGGCCTACTCCTGCTCCTAATTCTTATGTTCATATGTACTCATATTTGAACCTTTATTAATCATAAATGTGGACACGACTTAATGGAAAAGAGGTACTAATATGGCTTCTGCTGCTCACGCTCTGATAAGACCCTTCAGGCAGAAGGTTTTACAACAGGATAGGTATGCAACAGAAAAGCCCCATATCGTGAACTGCAAGCATTTCCAATCAGAGCGGAGAAACCTGTAACTACTAAGATTTCACAAATACTTTTGTGACATGTTTTGTGGTCACAAGAGTAACAAGAATTTCAAAGAGCAGTCAAAATATGATAATGAAGTACAATTTATTTTTAACAGCATATTTAATCAAAAAGCTAGATCACTAAATTCTAAGGATAAAAGTGAAGGGACAAAAGCTTAATCTGATAAAAATATATTAAATTAAATATTAAATAAACTTTAATCTAGCCTAAATATTTAAAAAATAATATCCCAAGGACCTGCTTGTCAACTTCTGATCAAAAATTTAAAATAAACTTGTCATAATAAGCATTTGAAAGCTGATTCCTGAGGTAGAAACCATACTGAAGAGCTTTTTAGGTCAAGTGAATTGCAGCGGTAGGCTATACCACCCCATTTAATTTTAAAATGTTATCAAACCTACAACCCTGCAACTTGCCAAGTGATTTTTAATACGCTTCATCCGGTCCTTGGGATTTATCGACTTTTAGTCCCATTAATTTTGCTAGTACTGTTTTTTTTACTAATAATAATTTCTTTAAGTTCCTCATGCTCGCCATACCCTTGGTTTTCTCATATTTCTGGGAGGTTTTCCATGAAGACAGAAACAAAGTATTTATTTCATTTCTCTGCCATTTCCTCATTCCCCATTATAAATTCTCCTGTCTCTGACTGTAAAGGACCTGTACCCTGTACAGTTGTAGCAGGACTTCCCTGCTTTTATACTCCAACCTCCTTGCAATAAAGGCCAACATTCCACTTGCCTTTGTGATTACTTGCTGTACCTGCATGCGAACTTTTAGTGTTTCATGCACAAGGACCCTCAGGTCCCTCTGAACTGTAGCATTTTGTAATTTCTCTCCATTTAAATAATAATTTGCTTTTTTATTCTACCCATCAAAGTGGATAATCTTGCACGTTCCCACATTATACTCCATCTGCCAAATGTTTACCCACTCACAGCCCTTTGCAGATTCTTTGAGTCCTCTGCACAACTTGCTTTCCCACCCATCTTTGTATCATCTGCAAACTTGGCTACATTACACTTGATCCCTTCATTCAAGTCATTAATGTAGATTGTAAATAGTTGAGGCCCCAGCACCGATCCCTGTGGCACCCCAGTTTGCCAACCGGAAAATGACCCATTTATCCCGACTCTCTGCTTTCTGTTAGTTAGCCAATTCTCTATCCATGCTAATATATTACCCCCAACTCCGTGAGCTCTTATCTTATGCAGTAATCTTTTATGTGGCACCTTATCGAATGCCTTCTGGAAATCCAAATACATCACATCTACTGGCTCACCTTTATCCACCCTGCTCGTTACATCCTCAAAGAACTTCAGCAAATTTGTTAAACATGATTTCCCTTTCATAAAACCATGTTGACTCTGCTTAACTGCATTATGATTTTCCAAATGGCCTGCTACTGCTTCCTTAATAAAGGACTCCAGCATTTTCCCAACGACAGATGTTAGGCTAACTGGTCTATAGTTTCCTGCTTTCTGTCTCCCTCCTTTCTTAAATAGGGGTGTTACATTTGCGGTTTTCCAATCTGCTGGGACCTCTCTAGAGTCCAGGGAATTTTGGTATATTGCAACAAATGCATCCACTATCTCTGCTGCCACTTCTTTTAAGACCCTGGGATGCAGGCCATCTGGTCCAGTGGATTTGTCATCTTTTAGTCCCATTATTTTACCAAGTACTTTTTCCTTTTTGATAGTGATTGTCTTTAGTTCCCCCCTCTTTGTGGCCCCTTGATTATCCATTATTGGGATGTTGTTTGTGTCTTCTACCGTGAAGACAGATACAAAATATTTGTTCAGAGTCTCTGCTATTTCCACATTCCCCATTATTAATTCCCCAGTCACATCGTCTAAGGGACCAACATTTACTTTAGCTACTCTCTTCCTTTTTATATACCTGTAGAAGCTCTTACTATCTGTTTTAATATTTCTTGCCAGTTTACTCTCATAATTCATGTTCTCTCTCTTTATTATTTTTTTATTCATCCTTTGCTGGTTTTTAAAAATTTCCCAATCCTCTGGTCTTCCACCAATCTTGGCAACATTGTATGCCTTCGTTTTCAATTTGATACCATCCTTTACTTCCTTAGTTAGCCACGGATGGTGCTCCCTTCTCTTAAAATCATTCTTTCTCACTGGAATATATTTTTGTTGAGTTATGAAATATCTCCTTAAATGTCCACCACTGCATTTCAACTGTCTTACCCTTTAATTTATTTTTCCAGTCCACTTTAGCTCGAAGGCGGGTCAGCTGTTAAATTCGAAATGATTGCCAGCAGGTTGGGAACCCGTCATGAGCCCGCCTCCATGTAGGTTTCCAAAGTGTCAGGTCTGCGATTTCAGAACAGACCCGACACCAAGCAGTGGGTGAGGTATTTAAGGTAGTGTCGAAATCTCGACTCCAAGTAAGACTCTAGACACCGGGTTCCGTCAGAAAAGTAACACTTTAATGTTTTACTTGCACAAGGGAAGCGTGTCTCAGTCAATGGCTGAGGCAACAACTTCAACGAGCACTCTTTCGGACTCTATATTTATAAAGTGTAACAAACAACTCCTGATTGACACATCATATCATACATCAAACCGTTTCATGCACAAGAACAATGAATAGAACATCTTATCACATTCCTGTACGTACACATAGTTAATCATTGCTACAAACACAAAGACATCTGTCACCACAGACTTACTCCTGTTCTACTTACATTCTTCAGTTCCTTTTATCTACAGGCTGTACCTTGGGAGCGGCTTTGGTACTTAGCACATTCTGTTCTGGCTGTGTTCCAACAGTCTTGCATCAGCTATTTCAATACTTGAACTTCTAACCCATGTCAACTATCCCATCATACTTTGCAAGACTGACACAAAACTATATATATATATATATGATATTCTATATTTCCACAGTAGTTAATTGCTTGTTAAGTGCTTGTTAACAGCTAGCTATTTTGCCAGCCTTTTTCTATTTTCCCACATTTTTAACAGGGTTCCCGTTGTTTGGAGATCACGTCAGGTAAGTAGGTTGGGCTCTCTATGTCTCCCCATTGCTGTGAATAGATGACAGCTGCAAAAGTGGTATGAAAGCTACCATTTCACAGCTGTTCACTTTCCAATGTCAGAAGCTTGAGCCTTCAGGACTTGGTAGACACTTTTGAGCTGTATGCAATTTGGAAGTGTTAGGAATAAACTCTATATCCACTGTCACCTCTTTGGAGCAAGCTCACTCACCATTGACAGATCGCTTCTGTCATCTCAACTTCAGTTGCCATGTATTCCAACAACATCGGTGCCCTTGAAAAAATCTCACCTTGGTCCTCTGAATCCCTCCACGATCAGCCCCAACACCAACATCACCAGGCACACCAACAACAACACCAACCTTCTCCGCAATCACCTGATGCTGCACAGGACACAGAGCATCAGCACCCGAGCTCATTGCTGCCCGGGAGGCCAGCGATGGCATCACCATGGTCAGATTTACTTCACTTGATGCTGTACACCCTGGCTGCCACATGATTCGCCAGGTTAACACCACCCCACACCATCACCATAAAGCATTCCTACAATGACCAAGCCGTTCCTTTCACACTCATCACCATTGCAGGGGATTCCGTTATGTCTCACCATTCACTGTAACTCATTAAGACACTTCCAAAGGTGAGCACAGATCTGTACAATAAAGTAGTGTTGAAAATAAAGATTTCAATGTTTGACAACATATTAACAGAAAATTTACATGAACATTGCTTAAGACACCCAAATGCCTACCCCTGTGTGTTGTTAGTTGGAATGATTGGACTAGGATGAGGGTGAGTGTAAGGGGTGGCTAGTGAGATGGGGAAGTGATAATGTAGATAGAAAGGGATGGGTGGAGGTGCAAGGTAAGTTGGTGTGAGTAAGGATGTGCAGGAGTAGGGTAGGGAAGGCAGAGTTACGGGGATGTGATGAGTGGCACCGCAGGATGAGGTTGAGTGTGGTTTTGCAGTAACGTTTCGTGATCTACTGAGATCATTGAAAGGTTTGTGCCACTGCAGCCAGGTCCTCCTGATGACATCCCTGCTTTTGCCCTCCTGCGCAATGTGCAACCAGGTTGTGTTGGGTGTCCTGGGGCGGTTTCTTCCGCCCATGGGAAGCGAAGAGAATCTCCCTGCGTGCTGTGACTCCCACCATAAGCATATGGAGATGGATGCTGATAAAATATTGGTAGAAGTGGAAAAGGAAGGGGTGAAAATTGATAGACAGGATGTACTAGAAAGGCTGGGTATGCTTGGAGTGGATAAGTCGCCTGGTCCAGATGGCTTGCATCCCAGGTTGCTAAGGGAATTGGGGGAGGAGATAACGGAAAGGCTTGCCATAATTTTCCAATCTTCCCTAGATGTAGGGGAGGTGCCTGAGGATGTGGAATCTGTATGGGTAGAATTGAGAAATATACTAAGGGGAAAAAAACATTAGTGGGAGTGGTATATAGACCTCCCAACAGTAAGGCGGAGGTTGGGGATGGCATGAAAAGGGAAATTAAAGAAGCATGCAATAAGGGCACAGCAGTCATCATGGATGACTTTAATCTACATATAGATTGGGCCAACCAAATTAGTAACAATACTGTGGAGGAGGAATTCCTGGAGTGTTTACGGGATGGTTTCCTGGACCAATATGTCGAGGAACCAACCAGAGATCAGGCCATCTTAGACTGGGTATTATGTAACGAGAAAGGATTAATTAGCAATCTTATTGTACGAGGCCCCTTGGGTCGGAGCGATCATAATATGATCGAATTCTTCATTAAGATGGAGAATGAAGTAGTTGACTCAGAGACTAGGGTCCTCAATTTAAATAAAGGAAACTACGATGGTCTGAGGAACGAGTTGGGTAGGATTGATTGGGGAATGGCACTCAAAGGGTTGATGGTGGATAGGCAATGGCAAACATTCAAAGACCGAATGGATGAGTTACAGAATTTGTTCATCCCAGTTTGGCATAAAAATAAAACAAAAAAGGTGACTCAACCGTGGCTAACAAGGGAAATTAGGGATAGCATAAGATCCAAGGAGACGACATATAAATTGGCCAGAAAAAGCAATAATCCTGAGGATTGGGAGCAGTTTAGGATTCAACAAAGGAGGACAAAAGGATTAATTAAGAAAGCGAAAATAGAATATAAGAGTAAGCTAGCAGGGAACATAAAAACTGACTGTAAAAGCTTTTATAGATATGTGAAGAGAAAAAGATTGGTGAAGTCAAGCGTAGGTCCCTTGCAGTCAGAATCAGGGGAATTTATAATGGGAAACAAAGAAATGGCAGACCAACTAAATTCATACTTTGGTTCTGTCTTCACAAAGGAGGGCACAAATAACCTCCCAGAGATGCTGGGAACATAGGGTCTGATGAAAGGGTGGAACTGAAAGAAATCAGTATTTGTAGGGAAATGGTGTTAGGAAAATTGATGGGACTGAAGGCCGATAAATCCCCAGGGCCTGATAATCTACATCCCAGGGTACTTAAGGAAGTGGTCCTAGAAATAGTAGATGCATTGCTGGTCATCTTCCAGAACTTGATAGACTCTAGAACAGTACCCATGGATTGGAGGGTAGCTACTGTTACCCCACTATTCAAAAAAGGTGGTAGAGAAAAAGCGGGGAATTATAGACCGGTAAGCCTGACATCGGTAGTGGGGAAAATGCTAGAATCTATTATAAAAGATGTAATAGCAGAGCACTTGGAAAGCAGTGACAGGATCGGACAAAGTCAACATGGATTTACAAAAGGTAAATCATGCTTGACTAATCTACTGGAATTTTTTGAGGATGTAACTGGTAAAATAGATAAGGGAGAACCAGTGGATGTGGTGTATTTGGACTTTCAGAAGGCTTTCGATAAGGTCCCACATAAGAGATTAGCGTGCAAAATTAAGGCACATGGGATTGGGGGCAAGGTATTGACTTGGATAGAGAACTGGTTGGCGGACAGAAAGCAAAGAGTTGGAATAAACGGGTCGTTTTCCGAGTGGCAGGCAGTGACTAGTGGGGTACCGCAAGGATCGGTCCTAGGACCCCAGCTGTTCACAATATATATTAATGATCTGGACGAGGGAATTGGATGTAATATCTCCAAATTTGCAGACGACACAAAGCTGGGTGGGAGGGTATGCTGTGAGGAGGATGTCGTGAAACTCCAGTACGATTTGGACAGGTTGGGTGATTGGGCAGAAACATGGCAAATGCACTATAATGTGGATAAATGTGAGGTTATCCACTTTGGTGGCAAAAACAGGAAGGCAGATTATTATTTGAATGGCAATAGATTGGGAGAAGGGGAAGTGCAAAGAGACCTGGGTGTTCTTGTGCACCAGTCGCTGAAGGTAAGCATGCAGGTGCAGCAGGCGGTTAAGAAGGCAAATGGTATGTTGGCCTTCGTAGCAAGAGGGTTCGAGTACAGGAACAAGGATGTCTTGCTACAGTTGTACAGGGCCTTGGTGAGACCGCACCTTGAGTATTGTGTGCAGTTTTGGTCGCCTTACCTGAGGAAGGACGTTCTTGCCATGGAAGGAGTGCAGCGAAGATTCACCAGGCTGATACCTGGGATGGCAGGAATGACGTATGAGGAGAGATTGTGTCGATTGGGCTTATACTCACTGGAGTTTAGAAGATTGAGAGGGGATCTCATCGAAACCTATAAAATTCTGTCAGGCCTGGACAGACTAGATGCAGGAAGGATGTTTATGATGGCCGGGGAGTCCAGAACCAGGGGTCATAGTCTAAGGATAAGGGGTAAGCCATTTAGGACTGAAATGAGGAGGAATTTCTTCACCCAGAGAGTGGTGAACCTGTGGAATTCTCTGCCACAGAGGGCAGTGGAGGCCAGTTCATTAAATATATTCAAAAAAGAGTTGGATATATTTCTTAAGGCTAAAGGGATCAAGGGATATGGGGAGAAGGCAGGGACAGGGTACTGAATTTGGATGATCAGCCATGATCTCATTGAATGGCGGAGCAGGCTCGAAGGGCCGAATGGCCTACTCCTGCTCCTATCTTCTATGTTTCTATGATTGGAAAGTGGCAAATGTGACACCATTGTTCAAGAAAGGGTGTAAGGATAATCCTAGTAACTACAGGCCGGTCGGTTTAACATCAGTGGTGGGTACAGTTTTAGAAACATCATTCAAGGAAAAAATTAACAAGCACTTGGAAAGGTTTAAGCTAATTAAGGGGAGCCAACACGGGTTTGTAAAAGGCAGATCGTGTTTGACTAATCTAATTGAATTTTTTGATGAAGTAACAGGGAGGATTGATGAAGGAAATGCAATGGATGTTGTCTACATGGATTTTAGGAACGCGTTGGTACCACACAGAAGGCTGGTTAACAAAATTGAGGCTCATGGAATAGGTGGGTCAGTGGCAGCTTGGATAAGGAATTGGCTTAAGGATAGAAAACAACAAGTTGTGGTAAATGGCTGTTTTTCAGACTGAGGATGGTAGACAGTGGTGTTCCCCAAGGGTCAGTGCTGGGGCCACTGTTTTTTTTGATATATATAAATGACCTGTATATTGGAATACAGAGTAGAATTTCTAAATTTGCCGATGACAACAAACTTGGCGGTGTGGCAAAGTGAGGATGATATCAATCGACTGCAACAGGACATAGAAAGGCTAGCAGAATGGGCAGACAAGTGGCAGATGGAATTTAATACAGAGAAGTGTGAGGTGATGCATTTTGGCAGAAGGAACAGGGAGAGGCAATATACACTTAATGGCACAGTTTTAAAAAGAGTGTGCAGGGACAGAGAGACCTGGGAGTTAATGTGCATAGGTCCCTGAAGGTGGCAGGACATATTGAGAGAGTGGTTAGCAAAGCATATAGGATCTTGGGCTCCATAAATAGAAATATTGAGTACAAAAGTAGAGAAGTTATGCTGAACCTTTATAAAGCACTGGTTAGGCCACAACTGGAGTATTGCATCCAGTTCTGGTCACCACACTTTAGGAAGGATGTGAAGGCCCTTGAGAGGATGCAGAGGAGATTTACAAGAATGGTTCCAGGGATGGGGGATCTTAGCTACAAGGACAGGTTGGAGAAGCTGGATTTGTTTTCATTAGAGCAAAGGAGGTTGAGGGGTGATTTGATAGAGGTGTACAAGATTATGACAGGTTTGGATAGGCTAGATGGGGAAAGGCTGTTCACACTAGTTGATGGTACAAGGACTAGGGGACACAAATTTAAGGTTTTGGCCAAGAGATACAGTGGGGATGTGAGAATAAACTTTTTTACACAGCGAGTGGTGAGGACCTGGGACTCGCTGCCAACGGAAGTAGTGGAAGCAGAGACACTCAATGTTTTCAAGGGGACACTGCATAGGCACTTGAGGGAAATAAACTTGCAGGACTATGAGGATAGAGCGGGGGAATGGGACTGACTGGATTGCTCTACAGAGAGCTGACACGGACTCGATGGGCCGAATGACCTCCTTCTGTGCCGTTATGACTGTATGACTTAAGTCCCACATATCATGACTGATGAAACCTACCCCCAGGACACATCCCAATGGTGTTCTACAGCTCGAGCAAGAACTGAATTTCACAAGAACTATAAGGTTCTTTACAAGGGCCAGGGTGGCTCGCTTTCTGATTTTCCCTCCTATGCTGTACCGAAATGGTTAGCCTCTGCTAATCTTCGACCAAAAATTTATACTGAAGATCGGGAATTGTTGGTGTGCAGCTGCCTCCTATCACCCTGTGGCACAGCACGTTGAACCTGCAATGTGCTGCATCACTGTGGCTCCCATAAATCTACTTAATTTTCCAGTGGCAGGGAGACCTCATAATATGACTTATTGGCATAATGGTTTTCAACTTACCCATCCTGCCCCCAACCCGCCTCCATGCCAGTTTCAAAGGAGGCAGATACCCGACCTGTGCTGGGAGCCGCCTCCCCGAGGCGGGAAGGGGATTAGTGCCAATTAACTGCCTGTTAACAGGTAGTTAACAGGCAGTTTTTAGCCTAATCCCTATTTTTATTCCTGAAGTGTGGGATTCCTGACGGCTCCAAACCACAGCAAGTTAGCGAGGCGGACCGTCGGGCTGAAGGGCTTGGAGGGTTTGAGATGTCCGGTGTTCAGGTGAGTGATGGGTGCATGAGTGCAGAGGTAAGTGTGTTTGGTGTGTGTAAAGTGTTTAAAGAAGTTTAATTACCTTTACAGCCTTCCTTCCTTCAGGTCTCGGGAGTCTCTCATCTCACCGGCACAGAAAGCAGAATGGCCGCGAGCTGTCAAAAGTTGCAGCATTCAGCTTTCTGTTCTGGAGAGATCTCTAAATCAGCCTGAGAGGAAGGAATTAACTTAGTGTACAGATTGTCAGTGTTTGACAGCTTCAAAGAGCTGTCAAACGCTGATATTTCATCTGTCAAAAGCACTTGACAGATGAAATGTCAGTCTGTGACGTCACCTGTTGCCGGGCGGCCCTTAATTGGCCTGCTGAGCCCGCTGGGCGGGCTCAACAAGGTCAATCAAGTGAAAATCGAGTGGGTTGGCCACAACTCGATGGAGGCGGGACAACAACCCTAAAAGTTGTAGTCCCGCCTCCTACACGCCTCCAGTATCAAAATCCAGCCCTCATTGTCTAGGCTCGCTCATGAAGGATAGCAACATTGCTTGTGGAATTGTGTGGCAGCATGGCGTCAATGGCTTCAGGAGAAATAGGGAAGGGAGAAATTGTCAGAAAGGGGAGGGGAAGTTAAATCCATGAGCATGGAATGATTGTCTGTTGGTCTCCCCAAGATATGATTGTAAATGAATAGGGGAGATCTCCTGGCTAACTCATAGTTGTCATAAGCTATTTAAAGCTGCAGTTTGGCCAGTTCTCAATAGCAGAATCATGGATTTGTTAAACCTTCACCGTAATTACTTGTTTGGTGACCAGCAGTTTGCCAAATTTAGTTGACAATGAGAACCGGAACAATACTTTCACACACTCTAGCATTTAGGATCTCTATTTGAGGAAACTGAATTCTGAGTCCCTTGCAAAAAAAACTTATTGATCCATATTAGGACTTGATATGAGATTGCTATACAAGGATGGTGAATGTATGATATTTGGACCTGTAGTTCTTTACAATTAGTCCCCCACAATGCACAAGGTCAGGTAGTGTGAAGTTTACACATGCCCAACATCCGTGGTGACCACATCTACAGAGAATGACCAAGGAAGATTATTGTCCACTATTGGTGCTCATAAAGAGACAATGCTGTAGTTCTGGGTAGGAAGACCAATTTGATGATTTAAAGAGAGGGCCATATCAAGCAGCAGGAGCAGAGCCTCCCAGTTCTCTGAAGAGGTGGTAGAAATATTATTGCAGCAATTGATGAAATGGAGGGAGGTCCTCTTTCCAACTGATGGAATCAAGCAGGCTGAAGGGTAGGTTTGGGCGCTTGGCAAAAGGTGGTTGATCATGTAAATATGAGCAGTGCAACAGAGCAGGCCTGGTTTCAAGTTAAAAGCTGGAAATATTTAATAATCTCATCAGGAGTGCCAAAGTAGGTCTCACTGATAACTCAATTCACACTTTAAACACAGGGTAAGAGCTTTCTCCTACCTAAACAGTATTACAGTGCTAATATAGCTTCGCATGATACAATTTACACTACAGGTCCACAACCCCTTATCCGAAACCCTTGGGGCCAGATGTGTTTTGGAATTTGGAATTTTTCGGATTTCAGAACGGTATTACGGGAACACCCTAGCGGGGGTCTGGGCAGCACCCAGCACATTAATATTTCTGCAGCGAACCTTATGAATATTCACACTGAGTGACTGGTAGCAGCGCTGAGACACAACTGACGCCTCACACCTGCGTGGGTCAAGCATCGGCCGCGTCGGGTCATGTTTGGCGCCACTCGGGTCATGTCGTGCACACGAGTGACGCTCCACGAAAAAACTTTCGGTTTTCAGAGCTTTTCGAAATTCGGAACTGCAGGTAAGGGGTTGTGGACCTGTACCTCCTTTTCCCAACAGCCACTTTGCTAACATCCTCAGCTGCTGCACCCCTAACAACTCTTCTGTATTGGGACAACCAGCACAATACATGGATACTTGTGTATTTCATGCCACCACTGTCAAGTACTCAATGCATTCCATTGGTTTCGCAGACAACGCCCTTACTACTTTTGAGATAACGTGGCATAGCCAGTGAAGCAAAACCCTGTAAAGCAGAGCACAGGCATATCCACTACAGGGGATGTAGATGGTGGTGAGTTTGAGGCAAGTCCACTGGCTGATAAACCGAGCACGAGAGAGCAGTAGCAACTGGAGGTGGCACAGCAGCAGCAGGAACTATCTGACCATAGGGGCCCTACCTTTAAAAGGATGTTTTATGACCATGAACAATTGCTGCACTATGACTGGCAGCTTTCAGCATATGGCTGTTAATATGGAAGATTCTACAACACACACATATAATGTGATGAGGCAGGAGATAGACTGTGCAGTCCACCATGGAATATGTGGCAATATAGGGACAGCGATAATGGAGCATTCTGTGGCAGAATTTCTAATGCTGGGCTTTGTATCTCAAGAATGCCCAGCCTGATGCCATACAAGCCACTGCATACTCTTCCATGGCCAGCCTTGCAGATCGCATAGGCAGCCTTTTTGATTCCTCTTATTGATGTCATTCAGGCCAGTATGTCTTATGTGGAGACAGTGCTCAGTAGAATTTAAAGAAGTCTTGCATTTATATAGCGCATTTCACAATCTCAGGACGTCCCAAAGCACTTTACAGCTTCTGAAGTACCTCCGAAGTGTAGTCATAGGATATGGTAGCATAGTGGTTATACTGGTTACTGGACTAGTAATCCAGAGGCCTGGACTAATGATCCAAAGACATGAAGTCAAATTCCAAAATGGCAGCTGGGGAATTTAAATTTAGTTAATTAAATAAATCTGGAATAAAAAGCTAGCATTGGTAATGGTGACCATGAAACTACTGGATTGTTGTAAAAACTCATCTGGTTCACTATTGTCCTTTAGGGAAGGAAATCTGCCATCCTTACCTGGTCTGGCCTATATGTGACTCCAGACCCACAGCAATGTGGTTGACTCTTAACTGCCCTATGAAATGGCCTAGCAAGCAATAAACAGATGAAAAACAGTAAGAATAAAACCAGAAGGATCACCTGGCAATGACCTAGACACTAGATTTGGACATGACAAAAGCACATCTGGGGACTTTGCAGGGTTAACTCAGCTGCCAAAATTGGGAGCGCTGTCCCACAGACTAGTCAAGCAACAGCCTGACACAGTCATACTCTCAGAATCATACCTTTCAGCCAACATCCCAGAATCCTCCATCACCATCCCTGGATATGTCCTGTCCCAACGGTAGGACAAACCCATCAAAGGTGACGACACAGTGGTATACAGCCAGGAGCAAGTGACCCTGGGAGTCCTCAACATTGACTGTGGACCCCATGAAGTCTAATGGCATCAGGTCAAGCATGGGCAAGGAAACCTCCTGCTGATTACCACCTACCGCCCTCCCTCAGCTGATGAATCAGTACTCCTCCAAGTTGAACACATCTTGGAAGAAGCATTGACGGTAGCAAGGGCACAGAATGTATTCTGGGTGGGACACTTCAATGTCCATCACCAAGAGTGGCTGGGTAGCACCAATACTGACTGAGCTGCCCAAGTCCTCAAAGGACATCTCCCCCAATTCCCAGCCCCCAAACTGGCCTTTTAATCTGTTTCATTTCCTGCCTTTTTTCTCAGTTCTGATAAAGGGTCATCGACCTGAAACGTTAACTCTATTTCTCTCTCCACGGATGTTGCCTGACCGGCTCAGTTTTTCCAGCGTTTTCTGTTGTTATTCCTCAAAGGACATAGCTGCCAGACTGGGCCTGCAGCAGAAGGTGAGAGAACCAACATGGGAGAAAAATTTACTTGACCTCGCCCTCACCAACCTACTTGTCGCAGATGCATCTGTCCATGACAGTAGGAGTGACCATCACACAGTCCTTGTAGAGACAAAGTCCCGATTTCGCACTGAGGATACCCTCCATCGCGTTGTGTGGCACTACCACCTTGCCAAATGGGATAGATTCTGAACAGATCCAGCAGCTCAAAACTGGGTATCCGTGAGGCACTGTGGGCCATCAGCAGCAGAATTGTATTCCACCACAATCTGTAACCTCATGGCCTGGTATATTCCTCACTCTACCATTACCATCAAGCCAGGGGACTAACCCTGGTTCAATGAGTGTCGAAGAGCATGCCAGAAGCAGCACCAGCCATACCTAAAAATGAGGTGCTAACCTGGGGAAGCTGCAACACAGGATTACATGTGTAGGGTTCTCAAAATTCCCACATTCCCTGAAATTATGGATCAAGGGGCCCTGTTTGGACAAGTTATTAAAAAACAGGGTACTCAAAATGGCTTCTGTAACCTCGTGACCAAACCGACAGGATTTTTAAAACAGAGCTCTGCAGACAGGCAGGCCCGGAGATGAAACTTAAAATGCAGGAATCTGTGAAAAAGGACTCTCTGGAGCCAGCCAGACAAAGTAAACACAGAATACGCATTCATTCGACTTGAAACAAATCAAGCTAGAATGGGCCTAGAATCGAGGCCATTAGGTTTCTGCATATTTAATCGGTAACAGCTCACAGTAGCCATCGAGTCAGGATGGGGACAATTAAGTCTTAGCCATGACAAACAACCAGGACATCGGGGCCATTAGACCCGGAGACAACCACTCCAAAAGTCGTTAAAGTAAATGGTTGTAATCATTTAAACAAGCCCGCCAAAAGTTAAACAATGGACTGACCTGATTTGGCGCGCAGATAAGGAGTTGAAGAATGGGTATAATTGTAGGCCCATCAGTGGTAATCGGCGCTTAGCTCTCTGATCTCTTGCTTGTGGCCTCGGCCTGCTGCTGCTCGTACTCGCACCCTGGCCTCGTGGCGGGCTCTCTTCTCGCTCCCCGTGCCACTCAACAACCAAGGACGCCCATTACATCGGGGCCAAACGTGGGAGGAGAACGAGACCTGAGTTCAAAACCACACAGGACACACAGACCACAAACGGGCAGACGAGACGAAGAAGGTGGTAAACCGATAAAAGCAGAGAAGGGCAGCGAAAGACGCATTGGGAAAAACCAAACGCCTAATTACAAGCTGGCGTTTGGCAAATAAGTTGGCGTTGCATGCGTGAACAGTGCGAATAAGCTGATGTTCGAAGAGTGGGTGGCAGCGCCCGTGACGAATGAACTAGCATTTGAAGCATGGGTAGTCAAATCTTTTAGACGATATAGACCGCCAATCGACCCCCGACCGTAACATTACTGCCGACGGCCGCCCGAGGGAGAAGAAAACCCATCGCGACGAGACGACGACGGTAGCTGAGGAAAAAGGAGGGTGCTCCGCATCAACAACTTCAGCGCCGCGCCCTGAGACCACGTGGCGACGGGGTACCCCAAAGGACAGCGGGAGTGGACCTCAAAACTCACAACCGTTTAAGCAACAGGTTTTGGATCAGTGAGCATGAATTCCTGGCCCCTCATAGCTTAATCTAGTTAGGTATAGGGGGTGGGATAAGGATAAGGGGATTGTTTAATGTAGTTGTTTTCCCTCAATGTGCTGTGTGCTCCCCATTCCCATATAAGTGTAATTGTTTATGCCTGTATTGTATTTTTCATACCAGTAATTTTCATAAGATTGTTTTATTCTACTTTTAATAACATTTTGGTTTTCTTGCACCAAACCACCTGTCTACTCGATTTTCTGTATCACCGCCTGTACCTAAGTCCGGTGTCTAGAACCAGGGGTGTGGGAGCGATTCAAACCGCTCAAAAGGGACAGTCAGAAGTGAAGCTGGCTGGGCACGACACACCACCCCCTACAGAAATGACTACCGCGGCAGGACTCTGGCAACAGGGGTGCGATACAGTAGACAATGGTTCGGATGAGCAAACCATGATGGAGGAAAGGATTTCTGATTATGTGTTTAGCAAGGTGAATATCACAAAGAAGTGGATTACCACTCTGTTAAGGGCTGGGCGTCCAGTAGATGCAGCAGCTAAGTGGACAGAGGGGAGGGAACACACAAAGTCCTTAGAGAAGGCAGTCTGGCTAATGTGCTTCAAAAAGCAGGTCCAGCTTTTGGACAGGCTCGTTGCAGCACAGGCAGCCGAGTTAAAGGAGTCAGCCCTGGGGATCCAGGATAAGGCTCTAGCAGGGGAAAAGCTACAGGTAGCATTGCAGGCCCTGAATCAGGAGAGGTTGCATTTAATGGGAGAACACAAGCCCCAGTTGGAATACCTACAGTGCCAAGTCACTGAAGCCAAGGGTAATGAGTTAAGGTTGCAGGAAAAGAACGCCCGCCTAGCAAGGCAAGTTAGAGAGCAGGAGGAGAAAGTAAAAGAGGTAAAGGCAGCTTACAAGCTAGCAAGTGAACAGGGGTTTGAAGATGCCGATCATGGCCCCTGCAAGGAACAGATAGAAAATCTGAGCCTGGCCCTGAGGAAGGCGAAAGGCATGGTGTGCCTCATAAGCCCAAAGGCAGGCCAGGCGGATTTTATGGGGAATGAGGGGAGGACAGTTCAAACATCATTGGTAGTGCCCAGGGACGACCCGGTTGAGGAACAGGAGGTCTCACGACCACCACCCGTAGCGCCAGGTTTTAGCGAGGTCTGGCAGCAAAGGGGGGTGGAGGCAGAGGTGGGAGCAGAGGTGGAGCAATCCCCGCCAGAGAGGTCGGAGCCGGGACCGATGTGCCCAGCCCGGCATCGGAGGTTCGGCCCACCCGTCAATGGCGACGATGAGGGACCCCTCCAAAACCAGTTTGTGTTACCCTATAGCACCCAACAGCTTAGGGCTATGGTGAGCCATATCCCAAAGCTCTCCGAAAAAGGGGACCCCTCGATCCACTTCAGGGAAGTAAAGCAGGCAGCCAGCGTCAACGACTGCGATGGCGCTGAGCAGGCCAAAATGCTGCTATTCTCCCTGGAGAGTAGGCTCCTCCAATCCCTCTCTGACGAGTGTAAGAAGGGACAGAGCGGGTATGAGGCGCTCAGGGATGAAGTTCTGGAGGCCATGGGGATGAATGAGGGAAGTCCTTTCTCCCGTGTGGAGAAGACGGTCCAGCTCACAGAGGAAACCCCGCAGGCTTTCGCGGACAGGTTATGGCTGGTGTACCAGAGTGCCTGTCCGGGGACACCTAACCGGGCGTTCCTGAACGGGGATCTACTGGCTCATTGGCTCCGGTGCCTGGTGGCAAACAGCTTGCCACAGGTCCGGGTGGTCATTGGCGGAAGGAGTGCAGAAACCCTTGGAAAGGCAACAAGGGAAAGAATTCCACACCCCCAGCCCAAAAGGCGGAGGTGGGAATCCCTCCCGCAGCGGTCGAGTCATTTTTGGACACCAATGAGGTCCTTATTGACTGGCCACGGGAAAGTAGCAGCCGCTACCGGTGCTCTGACCCCATCAGCCCCATCCAACCCACAGCCCTGACTAGAACCAGCGCAGCCGGTTTACCTGTGTTCCCTTCGATACGATGAATGGAAAAGACACCTCGTGGAGATGGAGGTGGAAAAGGTGAAGGGGACCTATCTGTTGGACACGGGGCATCATGCACCGTGGTCCATTCAGCTAACCCCATCACCTCACCTCTATCTAACGGGGTTCCATAAAGTCTGTCGGGGTTCACAGGCAAAGAACAGGCCGGCTCGTTTTCCATCCCGCCCGGAAATGGAGGGTGGAAGAGGGGTCCTGGGAGCCGACTTTATTGTAGGCCATGGGATCCTGGTCGATTTAAGAAATCATTGCCTATGGGGGGCAAGTACAGGAAAGGACGGCGAGGTAGTAATAATCCCAGGGAAAGGGAAGGGGACCCTATGCACCATGAAGCCCAAAGAGGGTTATAACCTCGAGCTCATGGTCAGTAACACCCCAAAGGAGTTCCACGCATTTGTGCAGGCCCACCTAGCCACATTTGCCACACACAAACACGACTGCAGGAGGGTCAACGGGTTTGAGGTCAGCGTAGATGGGGATCCCATGGCCCGACCACAGAAACAGTCAAACTTCCCCAGGGAAGCGGAGCCAGACATGAAAGCAGCCATGTCCTCCTTAGTACAGCAGGGGGTTCTGAGACAGATAGCCATGCACGTAAACTCTCCACTGTGGCCGGTTAGAAAGCCGGACAATTCCTGGAGGGCCACGGGGGACTATCGAGTGCTCAACAGTAACATCCCAGCCTGTGCACCCATGGTAGCAGCAGTTGCCGACCTGATAGGAAGTATCCCAGCATCCGCGACCACTTTCACGGTGCTGGGTATTTCCAACGGGTTTTGGTCCATCCCTTTAAGGAGGGAGGATCAGTACAAGTTTGCTTTTACGTTTAAAGGGCAACAGTACAAGTGGAACTGCTTGCCTCAGGGCTTTCATAACAGCCCCAGCATTTTCCATCAGTGCATGGCAAACAGTTTAAAGGATTTCAGTCAGCCCAGACAGTTGGTACAGTATGTGGATGACCTGCTTCTCTTCATCGATTCGAGAGAGGAGCATGGCCAATATTGGCCGAACTGCTGGAGCTGCTCGGGCAAAATGGTTTTAAGGTAAACCCCAAGAAAGCGCAGATCGGCCAGCAGGAGGTGAAATTCCTAGGCCTGACCGTACGCGCTGGAGAAAGGGCCATAGATAAGGCTAGGAGAGAAGCGGTACAAGAGTTACCCGTCCCTAACACAGTCACGGGAGTGAGGTCGTTTCTAGGGCTAACCGGGTACTGCAGAGACTTCATTGAAGACTATGCAGCCACAGCAGCCCCTCTGCTCCGACTCCTACACAAGGGAGTGGAGTGGGTTTGGGATGAGGGTTGCCAGGCAGCATTTGTCAGGCTCAAGAAGGACTTGCAGACCGCACCAGCTCTAGGGGCCATAGATGGGGGGAAAGAGTTTTTCCTGGAGGTAGCAGCCAGCGGAGATAGCCTGAGTGCTGTGCTGCTCCAAGAGCAGCACGGCAGGCTGAGGCCGGCGGTCTACTCCTCCAGGATACTCACGGATGTGGAGAGGAGCTACTCCAACTGTGAGCGGCACATCTTGGCCACACATTGGGCTGTGAAGAGATCACTGATCTTCGCAGGCACCTCTCCCATCACCCTCCTCACCCATCACACACCCACCTAGATGCTTCTGGATGGGAGGATCAAGGATGGAACAGTGAGCAGTGCCCGCATTGCCCGCTGGACCCTGCTCCTCTCGCAGATGAATCTTAAGGTGAAGGGTCTCTACGAGCCAAAGCTCGCAGCCAACCTGGTATATCCTGGAACAGCCCACTGGTGCTCCATAGAAGGGGTTTGGGAAGTGAACATAGGTTAATGGACCGGGATACATCCCACGGGCCGCGAGATCTATGTAGACGGTTCCAGCATGGTATCTGCTGGCGAGCGTCTCACGGGGTGTGGAGTTTATGACCCAGTGGCAAACATTGCCCTGGCGATTAAGCTCCCCAGCACCATGAGCGCCCAGCAGGCTGAACTGTCCGCGGTAGTGTACGTCGTTACACACCCCGAAATCTTCCCTACCCCATACACTAATTGCTCGGACAGCATGTTTACGTGCAATTCGTGTACGGAGTACCTGGCCATCTGGTCCCGCCGCAGATACACCTCCGCCGACGGGAGACCCCTCACAGTAAAACCCCTGCTGGAAAAAATCCTGGCAGCAGTGGGGGAGGAAGGGAAGGTTTTCATTCACAAGGTGAAGGCCCATTCCTCCACAGAACCCCGCAGTCAAGGCAACCAGCAGGCTGACATGCTCGCCAAGGAGGGTGCCCGCGCAGGCACTTTCTGGGACCCATATGGGTCCAGATCCATGGCAGCAGTCAGAGGTAGGGACGGGACCCAAGGGAGTGCAGGGGTAGCCCCGTCCTCAAAGCAGTCCTCAGTGCAGTGACTGAGGGAAAAAGGGTAGAGGGTCCTTACGGCACAGCAACCCTCTCCGTCAAAGAGGGCATGCTGTTCCGGGGGGAACAGTGGGTTGTGCCGCAGCAACACCGGAGGGAATTCCTTCAACTGGCCCATGAGGGTCCAGGAGTGGGGCATCCCGGGCCTGAGACCCCCTGGCAACGGGTGGAACAGGCGGGATGGTGGCCAGGACTCAGGGAAGATGTCCGCGAGTTCTGCGCCGTCTGTCTGGTGTGCGCTGCTAATAACTCCACAAAAGGAAGGTAACCATGAGACACATCAGGAGGGTAGAGGGACCATGGCAGTCGATACAGGTCGACTACATCGGGCCCCTACCCACCGCCCAGGGAGGCTATAAGTACTGCCTAGTCCTGGTGGATGTGTTCACCAAATGGGTAGAGGCCTTCCCCTGCAGAACAGCCACAGCTCTGGGTACTGCCAGGATCCTGGTCCGGGAGGTGTTCTCGTGGTGGGGGCTACCATAGTATGTGGAGTCCGACCAAGGGAGTCACTTCACCGGACAGGTGATGCAGAATACCCTTATGCTGCTAGGCATCGAGGGGAAGTGGCACGTGGCCCACAACCCACAGTCATCAGGGATTGTGGAGAGGATGAATAGGACCCTAAAGGAAAGGCTGAGGAAAGAGACGGTGGACTCGCCTAGAAAATGGGCCGAGGTCCTACCGTTGGTCCTGATGGGGATCCGGGCCAGCCAGTCAAAAAGCACGGGGTATTCCCCGTGCGAGCTGATGACTGGCAGGGTTATGCGGATCCCCACCCATGTACTAGCCCCAGTACTCACAGGTCAGCTCAGAGAGGTAAACTGGGACAGGTTCGCCCGAAACCTTTTCGAGCACCTTAAACAGGTCCACGAGCAGGCGGCTGGGAACATGGGAAAGCAGCATCGGAGCAACCGATTGCTGCTCGAACCCCGTAAACACGAGTGGGAAGTAGGAGATCAGGTCATGGTGAGGAACTATGCCCGAGTAGGGAGTCTAGAACCATTATACATGGGGCCCTACAGCATTGTAGACAAAGCCAGCCCCATGGTATACACCGTTAAGATGCCTCGGCGTACCAAATGGTTCCACATTAATCAGTGTAAACTGTTTAAACCTGAAAGGAGAAGACAGCCAGTTGGGGTAGAGTCTGAGGATAGAAATCCTCAGCCTGCAGCAGGGGCGAGTTCACAGACTGCACAGGCAGGCGCTGTGGCTTGCATCAGGGGAGGGGCCATCCCGCCCACCGATTGGGACACTCCCCCACTCTTCTGGGCTCCAGAGGAGGAGGGACCCAAGGGCGAAGACCCCGCCCCTGACCCAGGTTTAGAGGAGGAGGGACCCGAGGGCGAAGAACCTGCCCCGGACCCAGGTTTGGGACCTGGGGGCGGAGACTCTCAGCTTGCAGCAACAGGCTGCGAAGAGTTATCTGCCCCTAGCCAAGGTTCGGGAGAGGTAAAGCCCGAGGAAGAAGATCCCCGGCCAGCGGCAGTGGTAAGCCCACAGACCGCACTGGAGGGGACAGCGGTTCGGGTTAAAGGCCCACCAGCCAAGAAAAGCACACCTGCCAAAGTCCCTAGAAGGTCCCCACGGACGCCCCAGCCAAGGAAACCCTGGTCACCGGCTGCCCATTTTAAAGGGACAGCCTCCTGAGTCAGGGGTAAGTCCAAAGACAGAGGTCCCCAGCCAGCAGCCGCAGGCTGCGAGGGACCGGAAGTGCAGGACAGTGCGGCCACACCGAAGGGAGCAGTGTGCCGCAGCCCGAACAGGGATTAGGCTGGCTGCCCGGAGACGGGCGGCGGATGTACATAGTTTAGGTAATTTAAGTTTAGGTATTTGGTTTAAGTTTGTGTGTTTAGCTTAAGTTAAGTAAGGTGATGGGTAGTTTTATTAAGTAGTAATCTGCTAAGAGTGTGTGTATTTGAGTCGAGGTCGCGAGACCCGACTATGCTTCACCCAAGCCAGGGAATCTCTTGGGCACCTGGCTGTATGTTTTTGTATCTTTTGCAGAAGGACTTTCAGGATGAAGGGGGGCGAGATCCTACTCGCCCTGATAGGACTGAGCATTGGAAAGAGAGGTGATGTGGAGGAATCCCACATCTATGGGTGCTCGGGAGAGAGAGCACCTATAGTGACCGACGGAAGCGGCGAACGGGGCGTGGAGGAGACCGCCGTCTACGTCCACAAGGGAAGGTGGCCAGGGTGGCTGGGGTCCAATTCGTCTCAGTACTCCAGCCTGACCAGGTTCACATACGGGGAGGCCTCCCTCCTGTGCCACAGGGTACAGGTCGTTACCACAAGGGTCAGCGTCACCGTAGGGAAACGTGTAAGTTTAACGTGCAAGGGACACATTCTTTTGGATAGGTGGTGGTGGCTCAGAAAGCTGAGCAAAGATATGAGAGACCCCGCAGTCGAGTGGGAAAGGGTTGGGGAACAATACCCACTGGACGATTACAGGGACTCACGGGGGATTAAGTATGTGCTGGGACAAGTGGTGGGAACCGGATCAAGGGATTTATATCTGTATGTGGGGGTCAGAGAGGGTCTGCCCCGCAGGCATATCCATCATTTTCCACCAGCAGTGGCAAGACGCCGGAGAGGGGATGAAGTGGGATACCAGCCTGAAGACGTGCGCAGTCCCATTCTCCCCGATCCCAGTCAATGCCACTGAGCTTGTGACCCGCTCCCCGAAAGCCCCTGCCCACGACCCAGGCAGTGAGGATACACAGGGAAGGGTGCCCCACCACCACCAAGGGACCAGGGAATGGGCTGGTATTAGTGCCTATGGATCAGGTGCTGTACCAGGTGGTACACTACGCGGTAGCCTCCGTGATTTTAAATCTCACCGAGGTACACTTACCGGAGTGGTGTCCCAAAGAAACAGAGCAGCTATACCAAGCCCTATTAAAGGAGATGTTCAGAAAATTTTATGAGTTCGATTTCGCCAATGTCAACAAAACCGAACTGTACACCACACCCCATGAGTTTTTGGGTAATGCAGGGAGACAAAGAAAGGGAGCATGGAATGATGTTTTTACTGCATTTAACACTGGGTCCTCTGTCATCAACAGTTTGGATGACATAGAATTACAGACCCAGATAAATGGTTTAAAAACAGTTAAAGAAAATCCTAATGGATGAGAACAAGGTAGTAGGCTCAGAGTTACATGAGGACCAAGCCATGACGGTCCATTTAAAAGAGATTATAGCAGAGTTGGAGAAGCAGGCAAAGACCGTAAATGCCCTCATAAGAGAGGACAGAAATGCTTCAGACCAGGCTGCGCAGAATGAGGTGTGTGTGCTGTACGGGGCGTGGTTGCTGGGCGAGGGCCGCAGTAACCTGGAGGATTTAAAACAGGGTTTAGTCCCCTCCTGGATCAGCAACAAGCACCTCGCAGCCCTCCATCCATTTGAGAATGCATTAAGCCCGTGCCAACTCCGGCTAGCTTCAGAAGCCTACCCAGTCCCAGTGGATTGTGGACGCTCTAACCACACCATTATGGATATAGTAGTTAGGATGCCGGTCATGGGTGGTGTAATGTATGTAATGTATATATACCTTAAGGGAGAGAACTACTTTTTACAGCTCCTGTATACTGTAGTACCGGCAGTGACCACACCTGTATATAAACCCTGAGTAATGATCTGTACAGTTAGTTCTAGAGTAACCCTCGTTCAGTAAACACCTGTTGAATCGTTCCCTGCAGTCTGTTGTCTGATTATTGAAGGACACAACATTAAGATACACGGACATAACATTGGCGATGAGGCAGATTCGAACCTACCTGCAACTCTGCATTACCTCCCAGGGATTTGCTCCTGGAGAACAGTGGAAGAAGGTCGAGTCCAGTAGCACGGGCGTCAACCACGGGCAACCACCCAGTCATCCAGCGGAGATTTGAGCATCGCAGGGGAGGCTGTCGATAGCCAGGCTTGGCTTTCCAGTCACGGTGGTCCAGCGAAACGGGCTGGCAACAGATACTACGCAGACCCTTCCCGGACAGCGGCGGGCTAGAGCCCGACCGAGCGGCACATAAAAAGGCCGAGCAGTGGCGACGGGGGAGAGAGGGCAGAGCGCACCCGGTGTTCAGGACTGAGCAGCGTCAACGGGGGAGAGAGACGAGAGCAGCTGGTGTTCAAGGGCTGAGCAGCGTCAACGGGGGAGAGAGGCGCGCAGGAAAACGCGAGGTGCTGCCATTGCCATGAGGACCGCAGAGAGCGGCATTGGCAGCAGCGCAGGAGCAGCGTGCGAAACCCACAGGGCATCGCCATTTGCCACGAGGACCGCCGAGAGCGGCGTTGGCAGCAGCGCGGGAGATGCCATTTTAAGCCGCAGCAGGGAAGAAAGGAAAGTGCGGGAGACGCCATTTTAAGCCAGTCTAACCACACCCAAAAATGCCGAAGAGTGGCAGTATCACAGCGTTCGACAATGAAGTCGAAGATTGGACGACATATGTCGAACGCATAGAAGTATACTGCAAGGCGAATGAAGTGCCAGATGACAAGAAAGCGCTGGTATTGTTGAATTCAATGGGTGCAAAAACGTATGGCTTACAACGAAACCTAGTAACCCCAGAGAAGCCAGTAGAAAAGGATTTTGAAAACATAGTGCCAATCCTACAGGACCACTTAAACCCCACACCGCTGCTGATAGCAGAAAGATTTAAGTTTCACAAAAGGAACCAGCATAAAGATGAAAGTAATGCTGAGTATTTAACGGAACTGCGCAAGCTATCGAAACACTGCCAGTTTGGAACGGGACTAGCAGATACTTTAAGGAACAAGTTTGTGTGTGGGCTTCAAAGTGAAGGAACCCAGAAACCGCTTCTATCAGAAAAGGATCTTACGCTGGACAAGGCTTTCAGCATTGCAGTATCACACGAACCAGCAGCACGGGGCGCTGCAGAGATACAACGGAGACCGCAAGAATATGGCACAAATGAAATGTCATACGGAATAGTGAAGTGCTATCGCTGCGGCAGAACAACACACGACCATAATGATTGCTGGTTCAAGGACAAAGTGTGCAGACAGTGTGGAAAAGTAGGACACATAGCAAGAGTCTGCAGGTCGGGAAAGAAAACCAGCAGCAAGAAATCTCCACAGGAGAAGTACAAGAAGGTACATAAGGTGACGGAGAATAGTTCAGATGAAAAGAGTGATACAGACTCCGGAAGCAAGGAGCTGGGTTGTCTGAAACTACATAATGTGATCAAAACGGAGGATCACCAAACTATCTGGGTCACGCTCAAGATAGCAGGAGTCCAAGTGAAAATGGAATTGGACACAGGATCAGCCCTAACAGTCATAAACCGAAGGGACTACAAGTGACTATTCTCACATATACCCTTGAGAGATACAAAGATTGTCTTGAAGATGTACAAGGGGCAAAAAGTCTACCCCAAAGGAAAAATAAGGGTGATCGTTATATATAACGGCAAGGAAACACCAAAAATTGACCTATATGTATTGCCAGATGGAGGACCACCACTACTAGGACGTGAATGGATCCGGAAGATACCGCTAGGTTGGCATTTCATACAAGCACTGACTGTAGATGCCAAAAAGGATGACGACGTCACACCTGGACGACTGTCAAAAATGCTAACTGACGCACAAGACGTGTTCCAGCAGGGACTCGGAACACTAAAAAGGCATAACAGCGACGATCAAAATAGAGGAAAATGCAAGCCCAAAGTTTTTTTAAGGCCAGACCAGTACCTTATGCGATCCGCCCAGCCGTCGAAGCAGAGCTGGAAGGTTTGGAACATTGAGGAGTACTGTCCAAAGTGGACTGGAGCGAGTGGGCTACACCCATCGTTCCTGTAATGAAGAGGTCGTTGAGTAATACGCCTGGGCAACCAAAGGAGGTTCGCATCTGTGGGGACTTTAAGGTGACAGTGAACCCAGTCCTTCACACTGTACAATATCCGCTTCCGCGGATTGAAGATATTTTCGCCTTGCTATCTGGAGGGAAACGCTTCACTAAGATTGATCTGGCCCAGGCGTACCTGCAAATGGAGGTAGAAGAAGCCTCGAAACAGTACCTCACGATCAACACTCATAAAGGTCTCTACCAATACAACCGGCTGGTGTTCGGGGTAGCATCAGCTCCGGCTATTTGGCAAAGGGCAATGGAACAAGTCCTGCAAGGGATTCCAGGGACCCAGTGTTATTTGGACGACATCCTGGTCACGGCGAAAATGACAGTGATCACCTCGCCAACCTGGAGCAGGTGCTCACTAGATTGAAGGAATATGGGCTCCGAGCTAATCGCCACAAATGCGAGTTTTTCCAGAAGCAGATCTCGTATTGTGGCCACGTTATTGATAAAGAGGGGTTACATAAGTCCCCTGAAAAGATTGAGGCAGTAGTCAAGGCTCCAGCACCGGAAAATGTGTCACAACTGAGGTCGTTCCTCGGGCTGGTGAACTACTACCATAAGTTCTTGCCGAATTTGTCTACCGTACTACACCCACTGAACACCCTACTGCAAATGGGGGTACCATGGAAGTGGAGTGACGAATGTAAACGAGCTTTCCAGAAGAGCAAAGCATTGATCATATCAAAAGAGGTGTTGGCTCATTTCAACCCAGCACTACCAATTCAGTTGGCGTGTGATGCATCACCCTATGGCATTGGAGCGGTGCTGTCGCACAAATTCCCGGACAGCTCGGAGAGGCCAGCAGCCTTTGCGTCTCGGTCACTAACCTCAGCCGAGCGTAACTACGCCCAGATTGACAGGGAGGCCCTCAGCCTAGTGTGGGGAGTGAAAAAGTTCAATCACTATCTGCACGGGCAGAAGTTCACCTTGCTGACTGACCACCAACCACTTTTCACAGAATCACAGAAACCCCACAGTGCAGATAGAGGCCATTTCAGCCCATCGAGCCTGCACCGACACATATCCCACCCGATCACCGCAACCCCTACACCAACACATATCCCACCCTATCCCTGTAACCCCAACACTAAGGGTCAATTTATCATAGCCAATCAACCTAACCCGCACATCTTTGGACTGTGGGAGGAAACCGGAGCACCCGTCTTTAATCCAAAGAAGGGCGTTCCGGTGATGACTGCACAACGGCTACAAAGATGGTCCCTTTTTCTAGGGGTGCACCAATATAAAATCGAGTATAAGGGCACGAAACAGCATGGAAACGCTGATGGGCTATCACGCCTGCCACTGCCTACTGCGGAGGAAGCACCAGCAGTGGATCCTGTCGAAATATTTCATTCGACTATAACTGAATGCTTGCCAGTAACTAACGCTGGTATAGAGAAGGAGACCCGAAATTACCCGACACTGTCTCGGGTATATGATTTGACAGTGAAGGGATGGCCAGCACATGGCAACTCACTGCTGCCAGCATTCTCATCCAGAAGAGAACAGCGGTCAGTATGCCAGGGGACCTTGATGTGTGGATCCCGAGTGGTAATGCCACCCAAGTTAAGGGAGAGAGTGCTCAATGAGCTTCACGAAGGTCATCTGGGAGGGGTGAAAATGAAAAGCCTTGCTAGGGCTTATGTGTGGTGGCCGGGGATCGATCAACAAATCGAGGACCTGACAAAGAGCTGCTCAGGATGCCAGAAGGTCCAAAATGCACCACCACATGCCCCTCTACACCCATGGGAGTGGCCCTCATCTCCATGGCAACGGGTTTTGCTGGTCCATTCATGGACTCAATGTTTTTAATAGCCGTGGATGCGCACTCGAAATGGCCTGAGGTGATCAAAATATCCTCCACCACCACGGAGAAAATTATTGCAGTCCTACGGACCATTTTTGCCAGGAACGGCTTGCCAGAGCAGATTTGCTCTGATAACGGACCACAGTTTGTGTCCGAAGAGTTTCGAAGATTTATGAAAAGGAATGAGGTAAGGCATTACACATCCGCCCCGTATCATCCAGCCACAAATGGATTGGCTGAGAGGTTCGTACAAACCTTTAAAAAAGCAGTAAAGGCCATGTGCGATGACGACATTCCACTGCAGCATAAGGTGGACAATTTCCTGTTAGCCTACAGAAATGCGACACATGCAGTCACCAACCAGGCCCCAGCCATGATGTTCTTTAACCGAAGGTTGAGATCTCGTCTGGATTTGCTCAGACCAAATGTACGAAGAGATGTTGAGAGTAAGCAATTCCAGCACATCAATGAGAAGCTGACAAGGAGCTTCAATGTAGGGCAACCAGTCTTGGCCCGCGGCTACCGAACAGAGAAATGGCAACTAGGAACGATATGCACATGGCAGGGGCCACTAATGTACACAGTGGATGTTGGGGAGAACATTGTGAGACGCTATGCTGGCCAGATCCTAGAGTCACAGGAACGAGTCAACCCCATGTCTCGGCCATACGTACCTGGTGAGGAACCCGACGTACAGGTCGCATCTACCTCAGAAACAATAGCATTGGAAGCTGATGAATCAACTGACGACAGGGTGCTAGAATCGCCTCCGCACCAAGAGCGAGACACTCGGGAAAGGCGTTATCCAGAAAGAATCAGGAAGCCTCCCCAGAGACTGAATATATGAATGGACTATTTTCATATAACATTGTATATTAAAAATGTTAATTGTTAAATGAGTATTATGGTACTGTTAATCTAAAAGGGGAGGAATTGTAATGTATGTAATGTATATACCTTAAGGGAGAGAACTACTTTTTACAGCTCCTGTATACTGTAGTACCGGCAGTGACCACACCTGTATATAAACCCTGAGTAGTGATCTGTACAGTTAGTTCTAGAGTCACCCTCGTTCAGTAAACACCTGTTGAATCGTTCCCTGCAGTCTGTTGTCTGATTATTGAAGGACACAACATTAAGATACACGGACATAACAGGTGGGACAGCCCGACCCGCGCCGGTATACAGGGTTGAAAACATCGGAGTCATTCAAGGGAGTGCACACATTCGTTTCACAGCGGTCCCACCTTATGTCATAAAGTGGGAGCACGCTATGACAGGTACTGACCTCTCAGGGTGCCGGAACCGGGGAGCACACATAATCCTGTGTCCCCAGCACTTGAATGCCTATTCAAAACCACAGTGCAGGTTCAGAGCTGCTGGCGCGAAACCTATAAATTGTACCATGGAGGCAATGGCACAGAGCCATGTTCCCCTGCAGGTAGCATATATAGGAGGTGGGACATATTGTGTCACCACAGGAGCACCCCACTACCAGCATGGACAGCATAGCTGGTGTCCGGTTAGTGACAGCAGTTTCTGCTTTAAACCCGAGGCAGAAGTTCAAGTGGCCCAGGAACGAATTGTCCCCATTCCTGAATCCTCCACTGTTCACCTCATTGTAAAAGAGAATTTTACCAACCTGCAAAAGTATGTAGCGCATTTCAGCTACGAAATTCACCCTCTCCCAGAACACCTTACCAAAATACTCAAAGCAGTTATAGTTTCACAGAAACATTTTTACACTCTGGAGCAAAAAACAGTAGAGATAGGGGCTAAGACATTGGACATTGTGATCCCACCCTGGTGGGACATTTTCAGTAATATAGAGGTCCCTTCGTGGATCAGACTGGCTTCCCACATTCTCGTGGTTTGCCAGTTGGGGATAGTATTGTACCTAGTATGCAGGCAGTGCAAGGGAAAGGGTCAGATACTAGAATTCCAAAACCAAAGGACCTGGAGGGAGCATTATGTTAAGGTGGAGGGAGATACACCTGTTTGAATTTGCTGTTTGTATCGTTGATTAAAGATTGTTGTTTTTTTTATGTTCTTTTATTGTTTTTAATAAAGATTCTCAAACGCGTTGTTAATAAAGATAGTGTACCAAGTGGGGCAGGGGTGTCGGACCCCTCCGTGCTTGGATGTGTGAAAATGACTGTAATTATTCTATGTATGCTTATGTACACTACATTTTTACAGAATGGCAAATGCATGTGTCGTGGGTATATTAGATAGGTAATTACAGGGGAAGGTTGACTATGGAGGGTCGGAAATTTTGCTCACCTCATCAGGATGATACTTAAAGCAAGTTTAGTATCAACAGGGGGGGGGGGAGTGTAGGGTTCTCAAAATTCCCACATTACCCAAAATTATGGATCAAGGGGCCCTGTTTGGACAAGTTATTAAAAAACAGGGTACCCAAAATGGCTTCTGTAACCTCATGCCCAAACCGACAGGATTTTTAAAACAGAGCTCTGCAGACAGGCAGGCCCAGAGATGAAACTTAAAATGCAGGAATCTGTGAAAAAGGACTCTCTGGAGCCAGCCAGACAAAGTAAACACAGAATACGCATTCATTCGACTTGAAACAAATCAAGCTAGAATGGGCCTAGAATCGAGGCCATTAGGTTTCTGCATATTTAATCGGTAACAGCTCACAGTAGCCATCGAGTCAGGATGGGGACAATCCATGACAAACAACCAGGACATCGGGGCCATTAGACCCGGAGACAACCACTCCAAAAGTCGTTAAAGTAAATGGTTGTAATCATTTAAACAAGCCCGCCAAAAGTTAAACAATGGACTGACCTGATTTGGCACGCAGATAAGGAGTTGAAGAACAGGTATAATTGTAGGCCCATCAGTGGTAATGGACGCTTAGCTCTCTGATCTCTTGCTTGTGGCCTCGGCCTGCTGCCGCTCGTACTCGCGCCCTGGCCTTGTGGCGGGCTCTCTTCTCGCTCCCCGCGCCACTCAACAACCAAGGACGCCCATTACACCGGGGCCAAACACGGGAGGAAAACGAGACCCGAGTTCAAAACCACACAGGACACAAACGGGCAGACGAGACGAGACGAAGAAGGTAAACCGATAAAAGCAGAGAAGGGCAGCGAAAGATGCATTGGGAAAAACCAAACGCCTAGTTACAAGCTGGCGTTTGGCAAATAAGTTGGCGTTGCATGCGTGAACAGTGCGAATAAGCTGATGTTCAAAGAGTGGGTGGCAGCGCCCGTGACGAATAAACTAGCATTTGAAGCATGGGTAGTACAATCTTTTAGACGATATAAACCGCCAATCGACCCCCGACCGTAACATTACTGCCGACGACCGCCCGAGGGAGAAGAAGAAAACCCATCGCGACGAGACGACGATGGTAGCTGAGGAAAAAGGAGGGTGCTCCGCATCAACAACTTCAGCGCGGCGACGGGGTACCCCAAAGGACAGCGGGAGCGGACCTCAAAACTCACAACCGTTTAAGCAACAGGTTTTGGATCGGTGAGCATGAATTCCTGGCCCCTCATAGCTTAATCTAGTTAGGTATAGGGGGTGGGCTAAGGATAAGGGGATTGTTTAATGTAGTTGTTTTCCCTTGATGTGCCGTGTGCTCCCCATTCCCATATAAGTGTAATTGTTTATGCCTGTATTGTATTTTTCATAAGATTGTTTTATTCTGCTTTTAATAACATTTTGGTTTTCTTGCACCAAACCACTTGCCTACTCGATTTTCTGTATCTAAGTCCGGTGTCTAGAACCCAGGGGTGTGGTAGCGATTCAAACTGCTCAAAAGGGACAGTCAGAGGCGAAGCTGGCTGGGCACAACACGCCACCGCCTACACATGTAAGCTAAACAGTGGAAGCAGCATGTTATAGACAGAGCTACAACCAATGGATCAGATCAAAGCTCTGCAGTCCTGCCACATCCAGTCGTGAATGGTGTAGGACAATTAAACAACTAACGGAACATCCCAATCCTCAAAGATGGCAGAGCCCAGCACGCGAGTGCAAAAGACAAGGCTGAAGCATTTGCAACCATCTTCAGCCAGAGGTGCCAAGTAGATGATCCATCTCGGCCTCCTCCTGAAGTCCCTGCTATCACAGAAGCCAGTCTTCAGCCAATTCGATTCATACCACGTGATATCAAGAAACGGCTGAGTGCACGGGATACATAAAAACTATGGGTTACATCATCATCCCGGCTGTCGTGCTGACGACTTGTGCTCCAGAACTAGCCTCACCTCTAGCCAAGCTGTTGCAGTACAGCTACAAGACTGGTGTCTAGCTGGCAAAGTGGGAAATTGCCCAGGTAAATCCTGTCCACAAAAAGCAGGACAAATCCAATCCAGCCGATTACTGCCCATCAGTCTACTCTCAATCATTATCAGAAAAGTGATGGAAGGTGTCGGCGACAATGTTATCAAGTGGCACTTACTCACCAATAACCTGCTCACTGATTCTCAGTTTAGCTTCTGGCAGGACCACTTGGCTTCAGACCACATTATAGCCTTGGTCCAAACATGGATGAAAGAGCTGAATTCCAGAGGTGAGGTCAGAGTGACTGCCCTCGACAGCAAGGCAGCATTTGACCGAGTGTGGCATCAAGGAGCCCTAGTAAACTGAAGTCAATGGGAATCGGGGGGAAATCTCCACTAGCTGGAGTTATACCTAGCACAAAGGAAGATGGTTGTGGTTGTTGGAGGCCAATCATCTCAGCCCTAGGATAACGCTGCAGGAGTTTCTCAGGGCAGTGTCCGAGGCACAACCATCTTCAGCTGCTTCATCAATGGCCTTCCCTGCATCACAAAGTCAGAAGTAGGGATGTTCGCTGATGATTGCAGTGTTCAGTTCCATTCGCAACTCCTCAGATAATGAAGCAATCCATGCCCGCATGCAACAAGACTTGGACAACATTAATGTTTGGGCTGATAAGTGGCAAGTAACATTCATGCCACACAAGTGCCAGGCAATGACCATCTCCAACAAGAGCAAGTCTAAACACCTGTCCTTGATATTAAAAGGCATTACCATCATCGAATCACCCACCATCAACATCCTGGGGGTCACCAGTGACTAGAAACTGGATCAGCCACATAAATACTGTGTCTACAGGAGCAGATCAGAAGCTAGGTATTCTGCAGAAAGTGACTCACCTACTGAGTCCCCAAAGCCTTTCCACCATCTACAAGGCACAAGTCAGGAGTGTGATGGAATACTCTCCACTTGCCTGGATGAGTGCCGCTCCAACAACACTCAAGCTTGACACCATGCAGGACAAAGCAGCCCCCATCCACCACCTTAAACATTCACTCCCTTCACCAACGGCGCTCTAGTGTGTACCATCTTACAAGATGCACTGCAGCAACTCGCCAAGGCTTCTTCGACAGCATCTCCGAAATCCACGACCTCTACCACCTAGAAGGACAAGGGCAGCAGGTGCATGGGAATACCACCATCTGCAAGTTCCCGTCCAAGTCACACACCATCCTGACTTGGAAATATATCACCGCTTCTTCATTGTTGCTGGGTCAAAATCCTGGAAATCCCTACCTAACAGCACTGTGGGAGTACCTTCACCACACGGACTGCAGCAGTTCAAGAAGGCAGCTCACCACCCCCTTCTCAAGGGAAATTAGGGATGGGCAATATATGCTGGCCTTGCCAGCGATGCCTACATCCCGCGAATGAATAAAAAAAATCACTGTTGTACTGTAGCATGCAATGGCCATGGATTATGTCACAGTCTCTCAGGAAGACAAAACATCCATTACCTTTTTACCACCATCTGATGACTGTATGTGTGAGAAAGCAGGCAGGGCCAGGGCAGATAGCCCCTGCAGCTGCCGAAATAGCACAACATGCAGCTGGACCATCTCGGGTCCAGGCACAGATGGTCATTTCAATCTCGGGAGCCTCTCGTAGATACAAAGCAGTTAGTAACCTCACACCTGCTACAGTCACTAGGGAAGTACTTAGAAGTAGCACTGGATTATGTTGTATAGCACATCAGTTACACACTCGCACATAAATTCTAGATATAGATGAAATTTTGGATAATACATTTTGCTGTCATTTCAGTTGTAGTGTTTTATCACTGGTTTGGGGTATTGCATGAGCTGATGACACAAATGGTAAGCTTGAAAGTAATCTTATCAGAAGCTGGCTAAAGGCACTCGAGGCAGGCACAGTTGAGTAACCAGCAGCATCCTCAGCCACCTGTGAGTCATCGCCTTGTGGGCCCACTTCGCCAGGTGCTTCATGTTCAAACCTCATTGTATAGCAAAGTTATGGAGCATAGAACAAACAGAAGAGCAGCTAGCAAATAGAATCCTGAGATATAATGCCAAGGCAGTACAAGTCTTGATAGGTTATAGTGGAGTTGCACAATGTATACTTCGAGTCTGAGGATAGAAATCTTGACCAGCAAAGTTCACGTACAAACAATTAATGAGCTCATACTTAAGCAGTAATACCCTTAAGCTATTTTTCCTTTCTTCTTGTGAATGATAGCATTGGAGAAAAAAAACTGGGCATGGACACACAGTGGCACTGGTCAAGTGAATTTAGCCATGAATTTATTAAAAAAGGCAGTGGCCTCCTTCTTCCAGTGAAATAACTGAGACATACATCTCACTTCAGAGAACTGCTCTCAGTTTTTAAAAGTATTACTTCTGCAACAGAGACAAGAAATGCCTAATTTTAGTGGTCTAGATCTTCCAGAATCTCAAGTATAGAGGGGCAAGCAGATTCAAACCTTTTCCTATACATTAAAATCTTACTTCAAAAGGTTAGTATTTCACGGCCGTTCTCATAGCAAATGTACTTATCACCAGTTCAGCTTCACACCCTGAACATATATTGAAAATTCTGACACCATTTTCTGCAATTTAACTGAAGTTTAAAAGACTCAATTTAGACCTTTGCCTGAATAAAAGTGAATGTAGTATTGAATCCACAATTCCCTTACCCCCAAATCAATACCCAGTTCCTTAGCCTGTGTATCCTGCTTATCCATAAAAGAGTTGAGGATTCTTGAATTTTAAAAAGATATATGTCCATACAACATACAAAAATGGACAGGAAAAAGACCAGCTGGTCCATTAAGCCTGCCCCACACTGCCGTGATGCCTTAAGCATCATGATTCACAACAACTCCACCCATTAGTAGCCATATAATCACATGGGACAGGCAAAAAAAGATTAAAACCCCACGGCCAAATTAGAGGGGAAAAAAGAAAATCGGATAATTCCTCTCATACCCCCTTAGGCAATCAAACCAAGTCCAGGAGACCACAGTGACCATATACTACATAATATTCCACCTACCTTTTGTACGCTGTGATCTCTGCCCCAGCCAGGAACTGGTCCAGATGTCTTTTGAAGGTATGCAGCGAACCAACATCACCGCATGAGACAACAACTTGTTCAATTAATAATTTTAATTGTGACTTTGAATTAAGAGTAAATGTATTCCCAGTATCTCAAGTCTTGCCTCGTAACCATAGTTTCTCATCCCTAGTGTCATTTTGGTAAATTTATGCTGTATACTCTTCCAAAACTGGAAATAGTCGTCTAACTATGGCCTTGTATAAATATATTAAACCTTTTATTCTATGCTGTAAAATACTATTAGCCTTTTATGACTTTATCTATCTGCACTTGCAATTTCAAGGAATTCTATATTTGAACCCCTAGGTATCTCTATTCATCCACATTCTTCAATGTATTGCCAGAGTATATATTCATATTCCTGTTTTTCTTCCCAGAATGCATAACCTTACACTTCTTTGCATTAAATTGCATCTGCCTGCCCATTCCGCTATGTCCCTCCTGAAGTCTTTTATAGTCGCTCTCACTGTTTGCTAAACTCTCTATTTTTGTGTTTGTTAATTTAATGTATGTGCTTCAGTTAATTTAATTTATATTAACTAAAGTGGATACTTTACTCGCTCCTGGCTTCCAAGATGTGTTTTTCTTCTACCCTCTAATCCCGAAGATGTTGACTCCTGGCTGGGATAAGATTCCATGGGTTTTGTTCACACTTCAGTACCTTCATGTGAGAGCCTTGAAATGTTATTTACAGGATGTGCATGGACATCACAGGGTGCACAGTTGAGCCCAATCCTGTCCTCACCCAACATGCACATGTCTAGTAGGAGTCAAAGGACAGTGATTAAGAGCAAGAACAAGATCAATTTTCCCCTCCTAGATCCAGTGATGCTACAACTGCAATTCCCCTACTGCCATCCTGGCTGAGGTCAGTTAACTCTATACAGGCAGGAGATTGAACCTGGGGTCTTACTGGTTTGTTTGGATGAGGACAGGGGAGCTGAGAATAACATGATCAGAGCAAACTTTATTCCATCTGCAAAATGTATGCTACTGCAAATATAACCCTGAAATAATCTATACTATAAATAATCAAAATATATGTAAAAAAAGGTAAATCTGAAATTAAGTCTAGAATCTGCCTTTAAATGTGCTCCACTAATTTAGAAATGATGAGGCTTTTTTAACTCCTCAAATAAGTAACTTACGAGACAAAATGGTACCAGCAGATTTCATTGAAGAAAAATGTTAATACTGTAGCAATATATGCAATACTGTTTTGGATTGTATGACTTCACAAATAAATCAATATATTGTAGAGTTAAATATATACAATGGGTTAAATGTAGTTTCAATCAGATTGTGGTACGCATTCAATTCTAGGAGATTATCAGAAGGAAAAGTGATTTGTTGCAGAGTGACTTATCACTCAGATACCTGCATTTCAAATGTCCTGGGACCTTTTATGTAAAACTGCCCTACATGTGGCAAGTGCAGAAATTCACACAGAACGTCTCATCAGTTGTTGCACCACCCTCAAGATACATCCGCCAAGACCCCCACCCCCTCAAAACACATCAGATTTTGATACTTCAGAAGCAAGAGCCTCTTGCTCGCTCCTGCAAAGGATTGGATTGCATGCCTGCATTTAGGACAAATATGTTTTAAACATTCTTATAAACATAAGTGAATAAAAAAATGATCTCTATTTTCTATTCCAATGATTTTAGTTCCAATAATTCAAAGGATTATTGTGCAACAAACATTAAAATTTTCCCAACAGCTGGACCTGTCTTTATTGTAAACAGAAATTCCACTGCAACATAAAGCTGGGCACATCATTACCAGTGACAAACAAATCTTAAATACAGTAAAGTGTCCTGATCTAACAAAATAGTAAAATTATTCAGAAAATATTTACCAGTAGGCATTTACAGCAAAGGGAAATTAAATATCAGGTTCACAATGAAGGACATTTTTAACACCTTAGTGGAAATGTAATGTTTTACAGGATATATATTCAGGTACAACTGTCGATAAATACACTCTTCATTTCTTATATTTTTATGAAGTTGGAATGAGATCAAAACTTCAAATTCAGGATTTCAGACGTGTTTAAACTGATTGACTTGTTAAGACAATTTCAAATGAGCTACTAAATATCTAGTCACAGGTTTTGAAGGCTGAAATGCTATACAGTTTAAGATTCTTAATAGATTATATGCAGGAAATGTGCTTTTGCTTGATGTCCCAAAAGGTAAACTGCAATCAATTTTAGGATTACCATCCATGGCATAAAGATGCATTGCAAGTAGTGTTCAAATCAGATACACTTTGTTGTTTTCTACTGCAACTATGCACATCAGTAACATTGCACTGATTATTCATGCTTTTACATAACATATTTATATGCTGCATTGTATATATGAGATTAAAGATTTTCTTTTAAAGAATATAGCAAACTACTTCCAAAGCCCAGTATTAAAGGTGCCTTTCAGTGATAGCGATATAGTGTACTAGCTAAATTATTAACATTCATTAATGTAAGCAACCTTAGTTATGGATCAAGGAAATTAAATAGGCTTTGTAATTTAATCAAAGCTCTGAACATTTTCAGGAAAATGTGTCATGACATGTCTTTCAAATACATGTTGGTCACAATCTGGGGCAAATTGCTCACTGCACATGGGACACACCTTCCAGTGACTTTCAACATGCTCTTCAAATTTGCTCTGATCATAGTTGGGTGGAAACACCACATCACAAAGTGGACACTTCTTGTGAAGATCAAGGCTACAAAATTAAAAGTAAAGCAGGTTAATGAATAATTAACTCATGATTTTTTTTATTTAAAAAAGCAAAAAGTTTGGTGGAAAATAAATTTCAGAGAATCCGAGAAATAAACTTGCCTTGCATTAAAGCAGAAGTGAGCACCGTGTTCTTGTAGCAGGAAACTTGGAGGATCAGAAACACCTGTTGGTGAAACATTGTCATCTTCATCCTGTCAAAAGTAAGATGACTTTAGAGCACTTAAATTAGGAAATGACAAAAAAAATAATTGCAGTATATTTGATTTGTAAGTGCTCATAAAAAAACAAGCCTGAAGGCTTTGTGTCTTAATGCGAGGAGCATTCGTAATAAGGCGGATGAATTAGCTGCGCAAATAGAGGTAAACGAATGAGATATGATTGGGATTACGGAAACATGGCTCCAGGGTGGCCAAGGCTGGGAACTCAACATCCAGGGGTATTCAATATTCAGGAAAGATAGGCAGAAAGGAAAAGGAGGTGGGGTAGCATTGCTGATTAACACAATTGAAAGGAAGGATATTAGCTCTGATGATGTGGAATCTGTATGGGTAGAACTGAGAAATACCAAGGGGCAGAAAACAGTAATGCAGAGGTCGGGGATGGCATTAAATGGGAAATTAGAGAAGCGTGCAATAAGGGCACAGCAGTTATCATGGGTGACTTTAATCTACATATAGATTGGGCTAACCAAATTAGTAACAATACTGTGGAGGAGGAATTCCTGGAGTGTATACGGGATGGTTTCCTGGACCAATATGTCGAGGAACCAACTAGAGATCAGGCCATCTTAGACTGGGTATTATGTAATGAGAAAGGATTAATTAGCAATCTTGTTGTGCGAGGCCCCTTGGGTCGGAGCGATCATAATAAGATCGAATTCTTCATTAAGATGGAGAGTGAAATAGTTGACTCAGAGACCAGGGTCCTGAATTTAAATAAAGGAGACTACGATGGTATGAGGTGCGAGTTTGGTAGGATTGATTGGGGAATGGCACTCAAAGGGTTGACGGCGGATGGGCAATGGCAAACATTCAAAGATTGCATGGATGAAGTACAGAATTTGTTCATCCCAGTTTGGCATAAAAATAAAACAAAAAAGGTGACTCAACCGTGGCTAACAAGGGAAATTAGGGATAGTATAAGATCCAAGGAAAGGACATATAAATTGGCCAGAAAAAGCAGTAAACCTGAGGATTGGGAGCAGTTTAGGATTCAACAAAGGAGGACAAAGGGATTAATTAAGAGGGGGAAAATAGAGTATGAGAGTAAGCTTGCAGGGAACATAAAAACTGACTGTAAAAGCTTTTATAGATATGTGAAGAGAAAAAGATTGGTGAAGTCAAGCGTAGGTCCCTTGCAGTCAGAATCAGGGGAATTTATAATGGGGAACAAAGAAATGGCAGACCAATTAAATACATACTTTGGTTCTGTCTTCACAAAGGAGGACACAAATAACCTCCCAAAGATGTCGGGGAACATAGGGTCTAATGAAAGGGAGGAACTGATAGAAATCAGTATTTGTAGGGAAATGGTGTTCGGGAAATTGATGGGATTGAGGACCGATAAATCCCCAGGGCCTGATAATCTACATCCTAGGGTACTTAAGGAAGTGGCCCTAGAAATAGTAGATGCATTGCTGGTCATCTTCCAAAATTCTATAGACTTTGGAACAGTACCCATGGATTGGCGGGTAGCTAATGTTCAAAAAGGGTGGTAGAGAGAAAACAGTGAATTACAGACTGGTAAGCCTGACATCGGTAGTGGGGAAAATGCTAGAGTCCATTACAAAAGATGTAATAGCAGAGCACTTGGAAAAAAGTGACCGGATCGGACAAAGTCAACATGGCTTTACAAAAGGTAAATCGTGCTTGACTAATCTACTGGAATTTTTTGAGGATGTAACTGGTAAAATTGATAAGGGAGAACCAGTGGATGTGGTGCATTTGGATTTTCAAAAGGCTTTCGATAAGGTCCCGCATAAGAGATTAGCGTGTAAAATTAAGGCACATGGGATTGGGGGCAAGGTATTGACTTGGATAGAGAACTGGTTGGCAGACAGAAAGCAAAGAGTTGTAATAAACGGGTCTTTTTCCGAGTGGCAGGCAGTGACTAGTGGGGTACCGCAGGGATCGGTCCTTGGACCCCAGCTATTCACAATATATATTAATGATCTGGACGAGGGAACTAGATGTAATATCTCGTTTGCAGATGACACAAAGCTGGGTGGGCGTGTATGCTGTGAGGAGGATGCCGAGAAACTCCAGGATGATTTGGACAGGTTGGGTGATTGGGCAGAAGCATGGCAGATGCAATATAACGTGGATGAATGCGAGGTTATCCACTTTGGTCTCAAAAACAGGAAGGCAGATTATTATCTAAATGGCAATAGATTGGGAGAAGGGGAAGTGCAACGAGACCTGGGCGTCCTTCTGCACCAGTCACTGAAAGTAAGCTAATTCATTGTCTAGAGTTACTTTTCTCAGTCACATCACCTCACACTATAATGTGTAACAGATTGTCAGTCTACAAGGCACTTGGAATTGACTATGGAAAAGGGAATCCATCCAACATATGATCTAGTGAGCTCAACAGATCAGTTAATCATTTATACCAACAATAATGATATTCTTATGCTCTTGGTTTGAGTAGATTTCAATTTTGATTTTATGTTCTAATTGAGCAAAGACTATCAAGGGATTTTCAGGATGCTAAATATTTCAGGTGTGTGATACAGACCAGTCAAAATTAAGGATAGAAAATACCAGTGTGATCAGACAATGATGAAGTGTTAAATAACAACAGAAAATGCTGGAAATACTCAGCAGGCCAGGCAGCATCCGTGGAGAGAAACAGAGTTAACGTTTCAGGTCTGGGACCCTTCATCAGAACTGGAAAAAGCTGGAGATGTAACAGGTTTTAAGCAGGTGCAGAGACAGGGAGAGGGGCGGGTTTGGGAGGGGAGGAAGAAATTAAAGGAACATTCTGTGCTAAGGTAACATCCGGGAAGGCGCCGAACACCTCGAGTCTCTTCGCCAGGAGCAAGCGGAAGCCAAGCGCAGGCAGCGCAAGGAGCACACGTCAACCCAAGCACCCTACCCACCCGCCCCTTCAATCACCGTCTGCCCCACCTGTGACAGAGACTGTAGGTCCTGCATTGGACTCATCAGTCATCTGTGAACTCATTTTTAATGTGGAAGCAAGTCATCCTCGGTTCCCGAGGGGCTGCCTAAGAAGAGAAGAGGGGGAGGCAGGAAAGATAAAATGTTGCAAATGGGGATGACAAAATCATGCAGCATGAAAAATGGGAGCAGGGATTATAGTCTGAAATTTTTGAACTCAATGCTAAGTCCAGAAGGCTGTAAAGTGCCTAATCGAAAGATCGTGAGCAGCAAATACAGTATGCGGTCTCCTCTACATTGGGGAGGCCAAATGCAGATTGGGCGACCGCTTTGCAGAACACCCCAGTTCAGTCTGTAAGGGTGACCCTGAGCTTCCAGTTGCCTGTCACTTTAATTCTCAGCTTCACTCCCACTCTGATCTCTATGTCCTTGGCCTTTTACATTGTTCCAATGAAGCTCAACGTAAGCTCGAGGAACAGCACCTCATCTTTCGATTAGGCACTTTACAGCCTTCTGGACTCAATATTGAGTTCAACAATTTCAGACTATAACCCCTGCTCCCATTTTTCATGCTATATGATTTTGTCATCCCCATTTGCAACATTTTACCTTTCCTGCCTTTTACCTTAGCACAGAATGTTCCTTCAATTCCTTCCTCCGCCACCCCCCACCCCCCCGTCTCTGCACCTGTTTAAAATCAGTTACATCTCCAGCTTTTTCCAGTTCTGATGAAGGGTCCCAGACCTGAAACGTTAACTCTGTTTCTCTCTCCACGGATGCTGCCTGGCCTGCTGAGTGTTTCCAGCATTTTCTGTTGTTATTTCAGATTTCCAGCATCCACAGTATTTTGCTATTGTAATGATGGCGTGTTTATCTGTTATCTTCACACTATTCACTGGAGACCTAACTTCACTTTCTGAAACAGTTCACTTCCAAGCTTTCAGCAATTTAGTAAACCACTACCCTTGAAGTTGATATAAGCCTGTTTGAATGTGATTGTCAGTGACTGTCACTTGGAGAAGTGAAATACATAATTGTGATCTTTGGAATTCTCTACATAAATGATGAGAGATTGGGAAGGGTTGGTGTTCAGAGGTACCTGGGTGTCCCTGTACATGAATCACTGGAAGTTAACATGCAGGTACAGCAAGCAATTAGGAAAGCAAATATAGTCTGAAATTGTTGAACTCAATGTTGAGTCCAGAAAGTGAAGTTAGGTCTCTAGTGAATAGTGTGAAGATAACAGATAAACACGTCATCATTACAATAGCAAAATACTGCAGATGCTGGAAATCTGAAATAACAGAAAATGCTGGAAACACTCAGCAGGCCAGGCAGCACCCATGAAGAGAGAAACAGAGTTAACGTTTCGGGTCTGGGGCCTTTCATCAGAACTGGCCTTTATTACAAGAGGATTTGAGTAGAAGAGTAAAGATGTCTTACTGCAATTATATAGGGCCCTGGTGAGACCACACCTGGAGTAGTGTGTACAGTTTTGGTCTCCTTACCCAAGGAAGGATATACTTGCCACAGGGGGAATGCAACGAAGGTTCATCAGACTGGTTCCTGGGATGGGGGGATTGTCCTATGAGGACAGATTGAGTAGACTAGGCCTATATTCTCTAGAGTTTAAAAGAATGAGAGGTGATCTCATTGAAACATACAAAATTCTTACAGGGTTTGACAGGGTAGATGCAGGGAGGATGTTTCCCCTGGTTGGGGAGTCTAGAACCAGGGGTCACAGTCTCAGAATAAGGGGTCGGCCATTTAGAACTGAGATGAGGAGAAATTTCTTCACTCAGAGGGTTGTGAATCTTTGGAATTCTCTATCCCAGAGGGCTGTGGAGGCTCAGTCGCTGACTATATTCAAGACAGAGATCGATAGATTTTTGGATATTAAGGGAATCAAGAGATATGGGGATAGTGCAGGAAAGTGGAGATGAGGTACAAGATCAGCCATGATCTTATTGAATGGCGGCGCAGGCTCAAAGGGCCAAATGGCCTATTCCTGCTCCTATTTCTTATGTTCTTATAATTGTTAAAATATAGCTAAATTAAACTGGATTCTAGATTCTCAGGGGGCTAAATTCAATAAGGCTCAAAAATGGATGAGGGGATCACAATGCGTGATCTGCCAATGCACTTTGAAAGTAATGTAGGCAGCACGCAAAATGTGTGCTGCCTGCTAATAAACACGATTAAAGCACTGAGCCTAGCACTGAACGCGCAGCTGGTTGGCTCAGCACTCAGTGGGGGTCCAATTTTGTGGGAAGTGTGATCTCTATTTAAAGGCTGCCTGCAGAGTGAAATGCTGTCTGCACTTCTTAAAGGGGAGGTGTTTTCTGAAAGAAGCACCTCATTGTTAGTGCAGCTAAGGACAGGGGAAGGTACCAATGCTGCAACAGAGCAGAGAAAGGGCACCTCGGTTCTCGGACGCAGCACAGGAGGCCTTAGTGCAGGGGGTCTAAAGGAGGATACAGGAGGCCCTCCAGACAGACTGTACGAAGGCAGTGGGAGCAGATTGTTGAAGTGGTCAGTGCCACCACTATTTCCCTCGGACCTGGATCCAGGGCTGAAAGAAGTTTAATGATCTCACACGAGTGGCTAAAGTCAGTGAATGCATCTTCAAATGCCATATCCCACCATCTGCACCACAAGCCTCACATACTGCTCAATGCATCACACCCCCATCTCTCACCTACCAACAATCTCTATAAATCACGACTCATACTTCACAATCATAGCTTCATCTCACCCTCACACACTTACAACTGTTGCAAGCCTCACACTGTGCACAAAATACCAGCTATTCAACCATGACAGGCACATCACCCAAACACAGTGCACCACACTCACTGACACACTTCCCTTTCTCTTGCAGGCCAAGGTGGCTCATAATCAGTGCCAGTAGCAGCTAACAGGTGGGGAGGGGGCAAGAACCACTGCAGAGCCTTATCTAGCTGGAGGAGACAGTGCTGGATATCATTGGAGGGGCCGTCACTGAGGTCATGGCGATCAGTGAGGCTAAAAGCGTTGATGATGGCGGTATGCTCATACCTAATCCTCCTTCTCACATCCCACTTCACCCTCATCCCACAATCTCTTCTCACTTACAAGCTACTGATGGTGTAAGCATGCACATCTTGCTTCCTCCCACCCCTCCCCTCACCACAACCCTACCCATGAGCCTTTCAGATACCCAAGAACTCCAACCAGCCCAGCCTGTGCATGAACAACAAGAGGAAGAGAGCGATAAAGAGACACCGCCATTCAATCTGACACTCACAGGCACCAGCTCAGAAAATGGCACTGTACGAACATTAGGAGGTAACATAAAGGCAGGATCTGCACGTGGCGAGTCACCAGGCACGAAAGAATGAAAGAAAGACTTGCATTTATACAGCGTCTTTCACGACTACCAGACGCCCCAAAGTGCTTTACAGGCAACAAAGTACTTTTTGAAGAGTAGTCACTGTTGTAATGTAGGAAATGTGGCAACCAATTTGCACACATCAAGCTCCCACAAACAGCAATGTGATAATGACCAGATAATCTGTTTTAGTGATGTTGATTGAAGGATAAATATTGGCCAGGACACCAGGGATAACTCCCCTGCTCTTCTTCGAAATAGTGCCATGGGATCTTTTACGTCCACCTGAGAGTACAGACAGGGCCTCGGTTTAATATCTCAGCCGAAAGGCGGCACCGCTGACAGTGCAGCACTCCCTTTAAGGGGCTGCGCAGCCCATTCAAAATACCGTGCATGCGTGGTTTTTCCCATTAAAAAGCCAGCCGGCCAGTTGCACGGGAGGTTCAGAGTGCTGCGCAGCCGCACAGCTTAAAAGGAACATCTGTTGTAGGACTGGAGGAAATTATAGAGATAGGGAGGGACGAGGCCATGGAGGGATTTGCAAAGAAGCATGAAAATTTTAAAATTGAAGTGTTGCTTAACCGGGAGCCAATAAAGGTCAGTGAGCACATGGATGATGGGTGAATGGGACATGGTGTGACTTAGGACACGGGCAGCAGAGTTTTGGATGACCTCAAGTTTATGGAGGGCAGAAGGTAGGAGGGCCAGGAGTGCATTGGAATAGTCAAGACTAGAGGCAAAGGCATGGATGAGGGTTTCAGCAGCAGATGGACAGGTACGATGTGCTGAATGTCCTCCTTCTCTGCTGTATCATTCTATGATTCTGTGCCATATGGTACAGCACGCAACTTGGCTCTTTGCCTAATCGAGCTCGATGTCAGGATCGTTCAACACCTGCAATTCAGTATGTTGCGTAACTGCTTGCAAGCAAGTACTTGGTGAAGAAGGAATATGACCCTTAGGATAAGTAATGAGGTAAGTGCGAGCTTTTATAAAGTTGTAAAGAGTTTAAGTAATTTGCTAGCATGAAGAAATTTCTTACAGGTTTTCTTAGCTAGCTATTTCGGACTTGAATTTATAATGCAGAGCAGTGAGGTTTTACATGTTACTTAAAAAAATTTGAGCAAGTTTATTTACAGTATATTGATTTAAATGCAATTAAACTAGTTTTAACTTGTAATGTTACTAATTCACAGTTGTCGTTCCCTCCCCCAGACACACACAACTGAGATTGTTATATCAAGATTGACCATAATTCTGATTTCACAATAGTGTGATTTTGCATCTTGCAATGTAACCATTTCTAGCTAAAAGGGCTTAAAATAGGCCTTGTTAGAATGATCATCTCCATTTCCACTAGCTTGTTATTCAAATGAGCTGCAGCCAGGGCAGGGAGAAAGGGTAGCGCAGGTGCCAGCTCCCCAGAGGACGAGGTCACACATGAGTTCTGCTGCAGAGGACTCAGATGAGGACTGCCTTCAGAAGGGTGATGGGCATGCACATAGAAATGCTTGGTACAACGGCAGGACTGCCAGAGTGCCTCTTGTCACTGTCAGGGAGCATGGAGGAGTCCGGCTCCAACATTGCACGGGGCTTTGCGCAGAGCTTGGAGTCCATGATTTCCAGGATGGAAGTGATGGGCAACTCCATTAGAGCACTTGTGGATCCAACCATGGTGCTGGGTGTGATGGGCGATGTCTCAGCCTCCATTGCAGCACAAGCAGAAGCGACCCAACGTCTGAGTGCTGCAGTGGAAGCTCAGACTTCTGTCATACAGGCTCAGCTTGTTGCCACGCAAGCTCAGACTGCTCTCATGCAGGCTCAGCTTGCTGCCACGCAAGCTCAGACTGCTGCCATCATGGCTGCGTTTACAAGTGTGGATAGGGGCTTGCAGGGTCTCACAGCAGTCCAGCAATCTGTCCTCCAACAGATTACTATAATTGCTGAGGTGCTGCCTAGGGGAGTGGCAGTGGCTCCGTGGAGCTCGAACCTGCTGTCCTCTCAGCATTCATACTTCCACCACTGCCACTCAACCAGTGCCCTTGCTGTGCCCTTCAGTCAGTCATCCCAGACTGCTGCCGCCCATCCTGAGGTGGTGCAGTTGACAGCCGGGCCTTCTAGGCCCAGAGCTGCTCTAGGTCATCCTGCAAGGTTATCTGCAGTCTCTCCCACGGAAAGTCAGCAGCCTTCCACCAGCCAGGCTGCAGCCACTGGGGTAGCACTTCATAGGAGCACTAGGAAAGACAAATGCACACAGAAAACAAGCACTAAGGGAATGCACAAGGGTGATTAGATGACTTTATGTAGTTTTAGAATTGATCATTTATAAAATATGATTGGAATGTTTGTTTTGTGGTGGCTTTCATTATAGCATTGTGGCCAAGAGGTCGCTGTGATGTTCTGTGACAAGAGGGATGGTAAGGTGGGGAAGTGTTGAGCAACGGGAACCTGGAGTTTCATTCAGGGGAACCGGAGTCTGATGATGTTCACAGACAGCCATCTGGAACAGGGGTCCTCCATTCCCCCTCCTGAGGTGGTCACAGAATCCATGGTGGCAAGGGCTGTGCCCTCATGATGGCCAAGTTGTGGAGGATGCAGCAAACCACCACGAATTGGGACACCTGCTTGGTTGAGCTCCGCTCGAGCGGTCAAGGCAGCAGAACCATTGCTTGAGCACCCCAATGATCTGCTCGATGACGTTCCTCGTGGCAGCATGGCTGTCAATATATGACTGCTGGCCACGAGTGGAGGGGTTGCGGAGGGGAGTCATCAACCAGGTGTAGAATGGATAGCCCTTGTCGCCGAGCAGCCACCCTCAGGTTCAACGTGGTGGCTGGAAGATTGCTGGCACAGTGGACTGGCATCATGACTGCTGCCAGGATACCGGGTATTCTCCATCATGATGTGCTGGGCGTGGTTGCACACCAACTGCACATTAAGTGAGTGATACCCTTTGCAATTACGGTATATCTCAGCACTGACATGCAGCGTCCACAAAGATACATGTATACAGTCGATGGCACCCTGCACGATGGGGAAGCCTGATATCCTGGCAAAGCCATGTGCGCGCTCCTCCTGCTTCTCTCTGTTTAGAGAGAAGACAATGAAGTTCCTTCTCCTAGAGTACAAAGCCTCCACTGTAAGTAGAGGCCCCATGACTGGGAGCAAGTGGTGTACTCAGAGGCCTTCCAGTAGCAGCCAACACCTTCCCAACATCCAGCAGCACTCCCTGCACACTTTACCAACTTTATAAATGTCTTCCAGCAACCCAGTATTCATACAAACTCTGCAAGAGCCAGTACAAGAGAAATAATCAATTTACCTGCAAGTTGGATGTATCCCTTTAAATAGGGTCGGTGATGGGGTCCCTCGTGCAGCTGAACGTACGTTCAGCTGTGCGTGTTCAGGAGGACATTGATTGGAGCAGCAACGTCCAAAATGGCAGGTCGTGCGTCAAATCAGCGTTACACGCTGACTGATACCATGATCTGCCTACTCTGCATACTGCTGGCGCACGCATGTCATGCCCGCACTATCGTCCTCACCAAGAAGTCGAACAGCGCGTACCACGCCGGAAGTGGGCAAAAGCGAACGGATGCCATTTTCTTCCCGAACCGGCCTTAACTACTGGTGTAAGGTGCCGAATTTCGGGGCCTCGGTCTTTATGCATATCCTAAACTTATAATAATCTTCAAAATATTTGTTTAAAATTAAATGACACTAACACATGAATAAGAAAATAAGACGTAAACAAAATAGCAGATACTGTATATGTGTCCACTGACTTTCTATCAATCTTAAACATCCACATCTTAAAATTAAAATAATACTTTTTGTTTGGGTTAACATATTAGATAGCATAAATGGTGTTAGCCTTGGCTCAGTGGTAGCAATCTCACCCAAGTCAGAAGGTTGTGAGTTCAAGTCCCACTCAAGAAACTTGAGCACATAATTTAGCTCGAGTACTGAGCGAGTGCTGCACTATTGGAGGTGCTATCTTTCGGATGAGACATTAAAACGAAGAAGAGCAGTGAGATCTCTATCGCGTCTACGCCAATATTTATCCCTCAACTAACATCACTAAAACAGATTGTCTGGTCATTATCTCATTGCTGTTTGTGGGACCTTGTGTGCAAAATTGTCTGCCGTGTTTCCTACATTACAACAGTGACTACACCTCAAAAGTATTTAACGGACTGTAAAATGCTTTAGGACGTCCTGAGGTTGTGAAAGGCGCTTCATAAATGCAACTTATTTTTCTCTTAAAAGCTATTTTACTCGAGGTTAGGTTTAAGACATCCAGTTACAGTAGTGTACTTTACTACTTAGCCATGTTGTACATGATTTCGGAGGTCCAAAAGTAGAAAAGTACTTAATTCCCTACCTCTTCTCTCACTTTTAGCACATAAATTCACCAAAAATTTAAAAAAATTGTTTGCTGTAGAGCAGTCGTAAGCTTCTGTGACACCACTACATAAACTAAGCAGTAGAATTTAGCAAGCTTTATGGAGAATAAAGTGTAGAACTAATGAGCAAGAAAAAAAGCAGGGGGAAAGAGGATTATTTCTACCTTTCACACGTGATTTTATTTGGGGAGTGAAGAAAAACCTGTTTAACCATTTTTACCTTCTCTGACAACTCAAGATGAGATGGCGAACTCTTCCCGTGGAGAACTGAGGAGAAACTTGCATTCCATCATTCTCTGGTGCAGTTGGCAGCAGACGAATGCACTGCGTCACTCAGCCACCATAAAGCACATGCTCCAAAATTAGCAGTGTACAAATACATATTTATCCTATTAGAATGCCTTTACACAATTTAGACACAGAAATCCTTAATCACCTTAAACTCATTTTTACCTCTGGAGAAATTAATTTAAAACGAACAGGTTTAAGAAAAAAACATTCAATGAATAAAGTGACAACAAAAAGATTGAACGGCTATTTAATCTGACTCAATGGATGCCTCAATGGTCCACACAAAAAAAACATGATGACTATGAAGTACGCAGCATATAGATAGAGCCAGAAGCCATATTAGAACAACTGAATAGGAAAAAAAACCCATTTCAACTGGAAAAAAACCCTAGAAAACAGGAAAGCTGTCAACTTTAATTCTGCAAAGTCTGTCAATCATGATCTCCACAAGAAAAAAAACACTGTTCAGCCTTGCACCATGCTTGCCAGCGGTCAGTTCTGAGTGATCTGTATATCCCAGTAATGCCAGCCAAGCGTGTCACACATGTCACAGTGCAGTCAGACATATCAGCTAAATTGCCCAGTTGGGCTGCTTCTCTCATCAGTTCTGTCAGCAGTGCTCTCATTTCACGAGCACTAACAGCACATAAATAGCTGCAGCAGGCACTGATGAGGATCACAATGCTGATGGACAGTGAGGTCGGCCTCACAGCTCCCATCAACAGTCAGTGAGATGCTGCATCACTGGAGGACGTGTCCAAATCTGCTTGCAATTTGAAAAAGCATCATGTGCTGAGAAACTCATGTATATGGATCACACGCACCATTCAGCAGACAAGTACTGAACAGAGCAAAAAATACAATGCAGCAAGAAAATCTCTGTATCTAAACATTAAGGGTGCATTTACACTACAACTTCAGTGTTGCTGTGAAATAATTAATAAATAGAGTCAGGGTTTGACCTGCACACACTGATGCTGCCATCCACACTGTCTAGATTTACATTTTAGTATCTGGGAGTGGAACTCTGTGTATGCTTGCAACATTCATGCACAGATCGCTTTACTAGGCAGGAGAATTGGAGTTCCAGACCAGTTGTACAAATGGAGTACTACCTGAATGGAACCCATACTGAGGCCTGCAGCTGCAGTATAAATGACTAAAGGCTTAACTTCTCCCCACTCCTGAATTCCCCTCAAACACAATAATAGTGGCTAAAAGTTTTTACAGAACATACTTATTTTTCCTTAGGATGCTCGGGAGGAAAATCTTATTTAATAAAAATGCAAACAGCTAGAAACAGGACAAAAAAACACGTGTAATCCCTAAAAGGTAAATAAACATTCTGTGCACTGTAAATGGCTACAATTTTATTGGGGCAAGAGAGGAAAGACAAAAGGAAAAGTGAAATGTATTACAATCTTTTCCATAAAGGGCCAGGAGTCCTCTTCTGGCATTTTCCATGCAACAAACAGCACAGATAATGGCCTGGAATTTGCAGTTCTGATGATGGTGAACTGGCAGCGTACACCTTCATTTCAACTTTGAAACTGACCACAACTTCAGGATTTAGTGCATGTGCAGCTTAAAGCAGAAATCCTGAAATTGCGGTCTGTCATTCACTGCTTCTCCACAGGCTGAGCTGTGCACCCCCCACCTCCTCCTCCACAGAGCCAGCAATCAGTGAAATCTCTCAAATCATGGAAACTGATGAAAACTTTGGCTCTTCCGCAGTAATTATGCTGTTAAATGCCCCATTAAAAGTTAGACCCTTTTGGATTAGCTGTAACTGGGGTTTTAACAGGGCATTGACTGCTAAACCAAGGTTAAGGCTCTGAAAAACTAATTTTAATTTTGTGCAGTGTTAAATTTATCCATTTTAATAAAAATTAAAATTTAAGAAACTTAAAAAAAGTTTTAATTTTATTTCAGGTTTGCCTTTTCCCCCATGTGAGAGTCCCAATCTTTGTTTTGCTCTCTCTAACATTTTTTAAAAGTTAGAATTTTAGGAGTTTACCCACTTCCTGGTTCGCTGTCTGTGGGAAATTCTGTGTTTTGATTGGCTGCTTAGACAGCTTGTCGACGTCACCGCAGCTCTTCGCTGGGAATCCCCATTAATTATCTTTGATTTCAGTTACGCGTCGGAAATCCCGAAATTCTCGACACTGAGATTGCGAGATCTTTGTGCTAAGCTTACTTCGGGGCCAGTGGCGAATGCCTTTGCTTCGCCGCTGACTGCAAATTATGGGCCATGCATATTTCTAGCAATCAGAAAATAAAAAAAAATATGCTCCACCAAATGCTTTCAACATCTCCCACTAATTCTTATTCACCTGCCTTTTCTCGTGAGCCAAAGCATTAGCTACCCAATATCTACAAAATTACAATGGGGAAAGCTAAGTTCTGCAAAGGTCAGAAATTCCATTTGTCCTCAAATGTTACTGACAACCAAGATATCACTGAAAAACTGTTAAATGAAACAACAAGCAAAAACATACTGGAACAGCGATTTAAAAAAAAGTCTCACATTTACCATATAATTAAGGAAAATAATTATCTTCTTAGTGAAAGCGCTCAGCACTTAGCCCAAAAGCAGCATAGTTGATTGAAGATGCCTCAAGTAACAGACTTGCTTTGCTCTGTACACATTGATCTAAAGAAGCTTTCTCTGTATACTTCCAAATATAATCTCACTCAGCAGTTCAATCAGGACCACATCGGATTATAGTGGCATTACGACAGAGCAATCAACATTTAATTGTAAAAGGTAATAATGGGGTTTTGAGGTAAATGGGTAAAACACTCACTGTATATTGTTAGATGTGCATTTACATTACATTTATATTGTGGTAAAGAATTGGTAACTATCACCTGAACATGTTAAATTCATTAACCAGATTAAATGTCATCATCTCACTACAAATAAAATCAAACGCTATGTAACCAGCTATACATGTGCAGACTACAGTTTTTTGATCAAGTAACCACACATGCGCGTTTCTTTGCATTTATAAGCCTGATCTCTTATAAACAATAACTTGCATTTATATAGTGCCTTTAACCGAAGAAATCTTCCAGAGGCGCTTTACAGAAGTGTAATCAGAGAAAAAAATTGACACCGAGCCCAAGAAGGATACATTAGGAAGGGTGACTAAACGTTTGGTCAAAGAGTTAGGTTCTGAGGAGAGGTTTAGGGAGGGAATTCCAGAAATTAGTACCTAGACAGCTAAATGCACGGCTGCCAATTGTGGGGCGCAGGAAGTAGGGGTGGATTAGAGGCCAGAGTTGGAGGAATGCCGAGTTCTTGAAGGGTTGTTGGGATGGAGAAGGTTACAGAAATAGTGATGGGCAAGGCCATGGAGGGATTTGAACACGTGGATGAGAATTTTAAATGAGGTGTTGGTGGACTATGAGCCAACGTTGGTCAGTGAGCACAGGGATGATGGGTGAACAGGACTTGGTACACGTTAGGGTGCAGGCAGCAGAGATTTGGATGAGTTCAAGTTTATGGAGGGTTGAGGGAGGGAGGCAAGCCAGGAGAGCATTAGAATAGTCGAGTTGGAGGTAACAAAAGCATGGATTTCAGTAGCAGATAGGCTGAGGCAGGGGTGGAGATGAGCAATGTCACAGAGGTGGAAGTGGTCTTTGTTATGAAGAGGATATGGGGTCAAAACCTCAGCTCAGGGTCAAATAGAAAGTTGCGGTCTGGTTTAGCCTGAGACAGTAGCGGGGGAGGGGGATGGAATTGGTGGTGAGGGAACAAAGTTTGTGACGGTAGCCGAAGACAATGCCTTCCATCTTCCCAATGTTTAATTGACTGAAATTGCGGCCCATCCGGGACAGGATATCGGACAAGCAGTCTAACAACACAGACAGTGAAGTGGTCGAGAGAGGTGGTGGAAAGGTATAGCTGGGTGTCGACAGCAGACATGTGGAACCTGACGTTATATCTTCGGATGATGTCACTGAGGGGCAGCAATTAGATGAAGAGGAGGAGAAGGCCAAGGATAGTGGTTACGGTATAGGGTGAACATAAGAAATAGGAGCAGGAGTAGGCCAACCGGCCCCTCGAGCCTGCTCCGCCATTTAATAAGATCATGACTGATCTGATCCTAACCGCCAATCCACTATCACAGAACCATCTCCTGAATCTAACAGAATTAGACACACGAAATAGGAGCAGGATCAGGCTACACGGCCCCTGGGCCCGCTCCGCTACCCACAGGGCCATGACCGATCCGAACCTAGACTCATGTCCAAATTCCTGCCCGCTCCCCGTAACCCTTAATTCCCTTTACTTCTAGGAAACTGTCTATTTCTGTTTTAAATTTATGTAATGATGTAGCTTCTACAGCTTTTTGGGGCAGCATATTCCATGGACCTACCACCCTCTGAGTGAAGTAGTTCCTCCTCATCTCAGTTTTGAAAGAGCAGCCCCTTATTCTAAGACTATGCCCCCTAGTTCTAGTTTCACCCATCATCGGGAACATCTTCCCCGCATCCACCCGATCCAACCCCTTCACAATCTTATATGTTTCAATAAGATCGCCTCTCATTCTTCTGAACTCCAATGAGTAGAGTCCCAATCTACTCAACCTCTCCTCATATGTCCATCCCCTCATCCCCGGGATTAACCGAGTGAACCTTCTTTGTACTGACTCGAGAGCAAGTATGTCCTTTCTTAAGTATGGACACCAAAACTGTACGCAGTATTCCAGGTGCGGTCTCACCAATACCTTGTACAACTGAAGCAATACCTCCCTATTTTTATATTCTATCCCCCTAGCAATGAAAGCTAACATTCCATTGGCCTTCTTAATCACTTGCTGCACCTGCATACTAACCTTTTGAGTTTCGTGCACCAGGACCCCCAGATCCCTTTGTAGTTCAGTACTTTCCAGTTTCTTGCCATTAAGATAATAACTTGCTCTACGATTTTTCCTGCCAAAGTGCATAACCTCACACTTTCCAGTATTGTATTCCATCTGCCAAATCTCTGCCCACTTACTTAGCCTGTCGATGTCCCCTTGCAGGTTTTTTATGTCCTCCTCACTCACTACTTTCCCTCCCATCTTAGTATCATCTGCAAACTTTGATATGTTACACTCGGTCCCCTCCTCCAAATCGTTAATATAGATTGTAAAGAGTTGGGGACCCAGCACTGACCCCTGCGGAACACCACTAGTTACTGATTGCCAGTCTGAGAATGAACCATTTATCCCAACTCTCTGCCTTCTGTTAGATAGCCAATCCTCTATCCATGCCAGAATATTACCCCCAATCCTGTGATTTTTTATCTTAAGCAATAATCTTTTGTGTGGCACCTTGTCAAATGCCTTTTGGAAGTCTAAATACACTACGTCCACTGGTTCCCCTTTATCCACCCTATACGTTACTTCCTCAAAGAACTCCAGCAAATTTGTCAAACATGACTTCCCCTTCATAAAACCATGCTGACTTTGTCCTATTAAATTATGATTATCCAAATGTCCTGTTACTGTCTCCTTAATAATGGACTCCAAAATTTTACCTACCACAGATGTTAGGCTAACCGGTCTATAGTTTCCAGCCTTCTGTCTACTGCCCTTTTTAAATAAGGGTGTTACATTAGCAGTTTTCCAGTCTGCCGGGACCTTTGCCGAGTCCAGGGAGTTTTGGAAAATTATTACCAATGCATCCACAATCCCTACCGCCACTTCCCTCAAGACCCTAGGATGTAAGCCATCAGGTCCAGGTGATTTATCCGCCTTGAGTCCCATTATTTTACCGAGTACCACTTCCTTAGTGATTTTGATCGTGTTTAGCTCCTCCTCCCCTTTAGCCCCCTGTTTGTCCAGTGTTGGGATATTCTTAGTGTCTTCTACTGTAAAGACTGATGTAAAATATTCATTCAGTGTTTTTGCCATCTCCATATTTCCCACCATTAATTTCCCGGTCTCATCCTCTAAGGGACCAACATTTACTTTAGCCACCCTTTTTCTTTTTATATAACTATAAAAACTCTTACTATCTGTTTTTATATTTTTTGCTAATTTACTTTCATAATCTATCTTCCCTTTCTTAATCAATCTTTTTGTTATTTTTTGCTGTCTTTTAAAGTTTTCCCAATCCTCTATCCTCCCACTAGATTTGGCTACCTTATATGCCCTTGTTTTTAGTCGAGTACTATCCTTAATTTCTTTACTTAGCCACGGATGGCTGTCTTTTCTTTTACACCCTTTTCTTCTCAGTGGAATATATATTTTTTGGGGAAGTTGTAAAATAACTCCTTAAATGTACACCACTGATCATGTATCGTCTTACCCTTTAATCTATTTTCCCAATCCACTCTACTCAATTCCGCTCTCATACCTTCATAGTCTCCTTTATTCAAGCTTAGCACGCTTGTTTGAGATCCAACCTTCTCACCCTCTAATTGAATATGGAATTCAACCATGTTATGGTCACTCATTCCAAGGGGATCCTTTACTGGGACATTTTTAATTAATCCCGTCTCGTTACACAGGACCAGATCTAAGGTTGCTTGCCCCCTGGTCGGTTCAGTTATATACTGCTCAAGAAACCCATCCCTAATACACTCAATGAACTCATCCTCAAGGCAGCCCTGCCCAATTTGATTTGTCCAATTAATATGATAGTTAAAATCCCCCATAATTATAGATGTTCCCTTATTACAAGCCTCAACTATTTCCTGATTGATACTCCGTCCAACAGAGTTGCCACTGTTCGGAGGCCTATAGACTACGCCCACTAGTGTTTTTTTCCCCCTTATTATTCCTTACCTCCACCCAAACTGTTTCATTATCCTGATCTTTTGACCCAATATCATTTCTCTGTATTACAGTGATTCCTTCCTTCATTAACATAGCCACCCCACCTCCCCTTCCTTCCTGCCTGTCCTTCCTGATCGTTAAATAACCTGGTATGTTTAATTCCCAGGCATTGTCACCCTGCAGCCATGTTTCTGTAATGGCCACAAGATCATACCCATATGTAGTTATTTGTGCCATTAACTCATCTATTTTGTTACGAATGCTACGTGCATTCAGATAGAGAACTTTCAAATATGTTTTGTGACACTTAGTTCCTGCTTTTGCCCTTTTTATTACTTTACCTTTTACTCCATACCCTCTGCCCCTTCCTGACACGCTCTGGTTTTTAATTTCCCCACTGCTACCTAAGTCTATGACCTTCTCTGTTGTCATTTTTATTATTTGCTCTCTAGGAACCTCCCCCCCACTAGTTAGTTTAAAGCCCTCTCTACAGCCCTAGTTATATGATCCGCCAGGACTCTAGTCCCAGCACTGGCCAAGTGAAGCCCGTCCCAACGGAACAGCTCCCTCCTGCCCCAGTACTGGTGCCAGTGTCCCAGGAAGCAAAACCCATTTCTCCCACACCAGTCTTTGAGCCACGCATTTAACTCTCTAATTTTATTTGTCCTAGCCAAATTTGCTCGTGGCTCAGGTAATTATTACCCTTGTGGTTCTGCTTTTTAATTTGGCCCCTAGCTGCTCAAACTCCCTCAGCAGAACCTCCTTCCTTGTCCTATCTATGTCGTTGGTACCAACATGGACCACGACAACTGGATCCTCCCCCTCCCACTCCAAGTGGGAAGCCATTCGAGGAGATTCTCTGGTTACAATTGGCTAGGTAACAGTTGAACCAGGCGAGAGAAGTCCCACTCAGCTGGACAACAGGGAGCAGCATTTGGGGAAGATGGCGTGGTCAACCATGTCAAACTCTGCAGCGGGGTCAAGAAGGGTTAGTGCACTATGGCCACACAGTGTCAGAAGATGTTGTCATTTGTGACTTTAATTAGGGACGTTTTAGTGCTGAGGCATTGACGAAAAACTTACTGGAGAGGTGCAAACATGGAGTCCAGGAAATGAGCATGGATTTGTCAGTTATAATTTGTAAAATTACTGTATCTTCAATGTTAGATTCTCACTCATTTCTTAATTACATTCCAAATGTGAAATTTTTACTCGATCACAATGATGCTTGCAGATCAGGTTTCTCAGAGTTTCACCATTCATGCATCAGCTGAACGTCCACTAATCTAGTTTATAAAAGAAAGACTTGCATTTATATAGTGCCTTTCACAACCTCAGAACAACACAAAGATTTTTAGCCAATTAAGTACTTTTTTGAAGTGTAATTACTGTTGTAATGTAGGAAACGTGGCAGCCAAGATCCTACAAACAGTAATGTGATAATGACCATAATCTGTTTTTTTTTTAGTGATACTGGTTGAGGGATAAATATTGGCCAGGACACCGGGGCGAACCTCCCTGCTCCTCTTCAAAATAGTGTCATGGGATCTTCCACATCCCAAGTGGACTTATCTCGTCTGAAAGTGCAGCACCTCAAACAATACAGCATTCCCTCACTACTGCGTTGGAGCGTCAGCTGAGATTTTGTGATTAAATCTGATTGGAACTTGAACCCACCACGTTCTGACTCAGAGGCAAGAGTGCCACCACTGAGCCAAGGCTGACACCTATATAGCAGCGTACAGAAAATAATCACACGATATGCTTAAACAAGGACAATTTAAGCAATAAGAAAAATGTAACTTTTACTCTAAGCAGTTTTGCCTCTTATCAACACAAGTGTGCTTCAAGTAGTAACAAAAGATGCTGTTCGTCAAAGTCTGTAGTCAAACTCAGTTACATCTATCTATATATATAAACGGATACTTCTTTCTGTCTGTCTATCTGTCTGTCCTTCTGTCTGTCTGTCTGTCCTCACGTGTGCGTCTGTCCGGCTATGCGCTCGAAAGTTAGAGCGTACCTACGCGTGCGTTACGTCGAAAGAAAGCTCACCGTTCCAAAACGATGGTAAGCGTATTTACGTTTCGGCCGGACAAAAATCGCGCCCGCGGTATCCGAAAAACCTTCAACATTCCGCTCATTAGCATCTCATTATCCGCTCATTAGCGACAGAGTGACCTCGAGGTTGACCAATCGGGAGTGCGGATCTCGGGCGGGGCTTGGAGAGCAGGAAGGGTTACCCCGGCAACCGGGCCCGCCGGCCGTCTCTCAGAGCCGCAATCGGCGGGCTTGAAGCCAGCTCGGGAGGGTAGGGCACAGCGTCTCTCTCTGTTCCCCGCTCGGCTCGGGCGGGGCGCTTGGTGAGCGGGAAGGGTTACCCCGGCAACCGGGCCCGCTGGCCGTCTCTCACAGCCGCAATCGGCGGTCTTGAAGCCAGCTCGGGAGGGCGGGGCTCCGGAGAGCGGGAGGGCGGGGCTCCGGAGAGCAGGAGGGCGGGGGGCCGGTGCTCGGGAGATCGGGCCTCCGGAGTTCAGTGCTTGGTTTGGGGTGGGGGGGGGGGCGAGCCTCGGGAGATCGGGGGGGGGGGGGGCGAGTCTCGGGAGATCGGGGGGGGGGGCGGGGCTCCGGAGATCCGGGGGGGCGGGGCTTGGGAGAGGGGCGGGGCTCGGGTGATGGGGGGGGGGTGGAGATCAGGGGGCTCGGGGACTCTCCCCTCTTCCCCCGTCCTCTTCCCCCCTCCTCTTTCCCCTCCTCCTCTTCCCCCCAGTCGCTCTCTCTCTTCCCCCCAGTCGCTCTCTCTCTTCCCCCCAGTCGCTCTCTCTCTTCCCCCCAGTCGCTCTCTCTCTTCCCCCCAGTCGCTCTCTCTCTTCCCCCCAGTCGCTCTCTCTCTTCCCCCCAGTCGCTCTCTCTCTCTCTTCCAACAACATGCCCTCGAAAAAGCCTCGGCACCGCCGGGCACTTCAGCTAGTTTTAAAATAAAGAGACAACTGTTTCCCACTTCAAGCAGTTAACACTTTCATTAAGAAGCTAGTGGTCCTTGCTACACCAGATGCCAAGAGTGGACATCAGCTCAGAAGTAACCCAACAAACACATTTCACAACATTTAAAAGGCACAATATCATTTAATGAGAATACATAAGCAAGCATGCACACTTCCATATCTTTTATCCCTGGAATATAGAAGATTAAGGGGTGATTTGATTGAGGTTTTAGGATTTTTAGAATTTTGAAAGGAACTGACAGAGAGAAACTTTTCCTGCTGGTGGGGGAGTCTAAGACAAGGGGACAAAACCTTAAAATCAGAGCCAGGCCATTCAGGAGAGAAGTTAGGAAACACTTCGACACACAAAGGGTGGTAGAAGTGTAGAACTCTCTCCCACAAAAAGCTGTAAATGCTAGCTCAATTAATAATAAATCGATAGATTTTTGCGAGGATTTAGGATACAGATCAGCCATGATCTCACTGAATGGCAGAACAGATTCGAGGGGCTGAATGGCCTACTGCTGTACCGATGTTCCTGTATCCCAAGCAAATTATACTGCATATCTATATATGGCGTTGTACCTCAACTTCATTGACACTGTTTTGACCTGAGGTCATTCTGAGTCAGTTACAGTAACAGATGGGATACTGAGTCTTTGTTACAGTACTTTGTATTGTCTGACTGTTCAGGGGACCAACAGTTATATCAATTCTAAGTTAGCAAGGTACCAATATAGTGGGCTTAGTAAAATAGCATGAGCACACCTATTCGTTTTGGCATTAAATTACAAAAGTGTGTAGTCTGATTTAGTATATTACTACCAAAAAACTGCCATTATCTTGTATCATGTGACTACTGGAGCGGTAGAAGGTGAACTAGATGGAACTTGGTCTTTTTTTGTCTAGAAATTCCTATGTTCCTATGCATTTATCACTGTTAAATAAACTTACGGCAAGACCACTTTTACCAGACATAGGCACTGTTATACATCATGAAAATAATTCATTAAAGCATGATTAAAAGTTGATGGAATCATAGAACGAGTTTCTTAAAACACTGATAAAAATCTCAACCACATAATGAAAATAAAATTTGACTTCTTCAGCCATCATAAATCAAAATAAATAATTGAAAAGTACTCACTTATTTTATATTTCTTACTGCACTGCAAATTCTAAATAAAACCATACTGGCATTGAAACAATGGCCCTGAATTTCCGATCGGAGGCTTCCTGCGTGCGGATGCCTCCGATTGGGAAAAATCTACGCACTTACCTGCTGGCTCCGTAGGTCCCGAGACTTCTGATCCTGGGCCTCTCCTGGTCCGCGCGCGCAGAGGCCCAAGTATCCCAGGGGCGCATGCAGTTCGCAAGCGTCCCTGGGATCACGTGGGCCATGGAGAACTAATCAAAGAAGGAGATCCCCCTGCACACTTTTGACAGGTCTCTACAGACAGATCTGTCATAAGTATGAATGGGGATCACTTAAAAAAGTTAAACATTAAATACATTTTTAAAAAATCATTGATTTAAAATTAGTAAAAATTATATTTAATTAAATATTTTAAACAAAAATTTTACTTTTTGAAAAAATAAACATCTTTTTTAAAAAGTATTTTAAAATTATAAATGAGTGAAAAAATTTTATTTTTACATTTAAAAAAAAACTGTTATGCTGGTAAAAGCAGGCCTTACGCCTGCTTTTACCAGGCGTAAGATTTTTAAAAGTTTTCAAGCGGGCGAAGGTTGTGCAGAAAGCGGAACTCTCTGCCCGCAGAGGCCCTTCCCCCGGGCAGGCGGATGATCTGTCAAGAGAATTCTTGACAGATCAGAAGTGCCGGGTTTTAGTGCATGCGATTCTCATGCCTGAAACCGGCACTTGCGAGGCCCCTACGGGTGCGTACGCACCTCGTACACACCCGTGGGGGTCGGAATATCTGGCACAATGCTGTTTTCAGGGGAGTGGGATTAATTGGAAAGCTTTTTCAAAGAGCTGGCATAGGCACGATGGGCCGAATGATCTCCTCCTGTGCTGTATGATGCTATGAAAAACATACAGAACATTTCCTGCAAATTGCAGAACTGTCATAATATAAGTAATTATTATAGATTGTTACATTTATAAAAAGCCACCTTTTTTGTTGCTTTCCCTTGAGCACAAATATCTAATAACTAAATTTTGGTAAAAACCCACCAATATACTCTATACTGGTCATTAACCTAGAGCTTGCAATAATCCTCTTTGATAGTGTTTATTTTGTCGACTCCCTAACAGCCAATATGCAATCAAAACTAACAAATCATAATATAAATAGCTATCCATGGGATGGTGCTTTGAAACATGCAACATGTCTTCCCAGCAACAGGTATGCATTAGATGTCAACAATGCAGATCAGTACAGTTTAGTTATAAAATGACAATGTGATAAAGTGACTTCATATCATAACTATCATTGGGGTGGGGGGGTTATTATTCATGGTACTCCCTTGGTTTTTTAAAAATATGTTGAGTATCATCTATTCAGAAAGACATTGGGGGAAAAATTCAGTTGTTTTGCGCCTCCCATTAGCGCCCTAAGAGGGCGTTAACGGGGCGTAAAGCAACTAGCGCCCGGCGTCGCCAACGCCTCCCGCGAAATTCAGCGGGAGGTTAGCGGTGGCGCTAACCATTAGCGCCCCGTGGCGCTGCGCCACTGGTGATGACGTCATCGCCATGCGCAGCGCCCCGGCCGCGATCTTTGGTAGCGCTCCCTGACTTACCGCCGGATGCTATGTCCGACGAGGTCAGGGGGGCCTACCTGCAGCTGGGACAGTGCTATTTAAATGCGAGGTGCCGGGCGGCCATTTTTGTTGCTGGCCACCTGCCAGCACCTGTCTCCTGATCTACACCCCCGTGGAGTGCCGGCTGCGTTCCATGAGCCCGGCACTTCTCTTGAGTGCCGGGTTCTTTTGCCGGCACTCCGATTCCCGGTGGCCCAGCTGGGCCCCGGGTCGCGCTGTGCAAGGCCCCTCCCCTTTAAGAAAGATATTCCCTCGCAGCGCCCCAAGAGGGAGGTGGGGCGCTTCCAGTAGCACCACGCTTCCCTCTTGGGGCGGTGCCACTCAATTTCGGCTGCGGGGTTGCTAATTTTTCCAGGGCGCTAAAAGTAGCATCCTGGCAAAGTTAGCACCCCAAAGGGGGCACGACTCAATTTTTTCCCCATTTTATTTTGGGGACTGCCATTTCAGACAAGCCAGGGAGCCAATTTCGAGCTCCACAACCCTGGAAATAGCACATTACTGCATGGTACTGTTGCATAACCATCCTACATTTTCACTTCTGCAAATATAAAAGTCAATATCAAATAAACTGGGGTAGGGGAAGAAGAAAAACTGGACAGTAAATCAATAAATACAGAAAATATCACATAGGTGTGGAGCTTTGAATATTTAAAACTGCACTATTAAATAATTTATAGTTTTGTATTGTAATATTTATACTACAAATGGGTCATAGAACAAAAAAAATTACATTATCCATGAAAATTAGCAAAAGATACCACTTTCAGAGTTACGATTGTGGAAATTAGTTACAGTAAAAAAAAACTGGACCCTTTCCTTCTAACTAAATTACATAAAAGGTAAACTGGTGAACAATAAACATAATTAATGATTTGTATGGAATATAAATCATAAATATTGAAGACAAATGAAAACATTTTTGCTGGATTAACATTACAATTTCAATTTGGCAGAAATGCAGTTCTGAGATCAGTAGAATCCAGTTTAAAGATGCCAGACTAATTCCAATTATTCTGCTTATATATCTGATTATGTGAAGAATCTATTGAATCCAACACAAATTAAATAACTGGAACCATTGCACACCTAAAATCAGTCTGATTGAATATTAGGATCAGCCTCCAAAGCAAATAAAACAATATAATTTCTAATTTCCTTAAAGCATTAAGCGGTTTCATATTCTCTATAGACCTTGCAATTCTGTAAAATCTATGAAGTACATTCCATTATCTTCACTGGTGACCCACAGACAATCTGCTTATTGGAACACATTAGAGTCCCTCTGTCTCATTACAAAAGCTGAGCTATGTCAGCAAATGAGCACAAGACACAAGCGCTCTTCCTCATGGGTTTGCAAAAGGGCAAAGAGGATCAAAGACACTCGGATCAGAGTGAATATGGTGCTAATTAAACTGCGGCAGATGACTAAAAGAGCTTGTCATGTGCAATACATGCACTGGGGATGGTCATATTAGAAATGCAGAATGAGCACCAAGGTAGGTAACATCACCAAGTGCACATTTCTATTCTTTCAATATGCTGTGAAAGTTGTGACAGTTTCCCTAATTATACGCAGTAATAGACAGAAGAGGCCAAAAGTCAGGAAGGTGAAAATCATTCTCCTTTCCTAAGATGCTGAGCCCTAGATTTGAAATCATGCCTGTCTGAACACTGTTCAACTTCAACAAAGGTTAATAGCAATTAAATGCAGCAAACTAGACTAAATGAGAAACAGGTCGTGATACCACTGTACTCATTGGGAACAGAATTCCAAACAGAGCTTGGCAAAAAGTTAGAAATTTGTCAGGGCACGAAAATAAATTGCCATTGTAAAATAAAATCTCATCCCCGCCAAAAACATGATCAATACAAATTCTAGTTATCCATTTGAGAACCAAATTCAAGTTAAAAGTTAAATTAACAGAACTGATGACAATTATTGAATTGGATACCTACTGGAGATGTTAACTTCCCATTCACATACACTAACATTTCTCCTCTCCTCAGCTCATTTGCTGCTGAAACCCTGATCAATGTTGTTGTTCCCTCTAGACTCGAGTATTCCAATGCCCTCCTGGCTGGCTTCCCACCTTGCATCCTCTGTAAATTTGAGCTCATCCAAAACACTGCTGCTCGAATCTAATTTGCACCAAGTCCCATTCACCCATCATTCCTGTGCTCACTGACCTACATTGGTTCCTGGTCTGGCGATGCCTTGAATTTAAAATTTTCATCCTTGTTTTCAAATACCTCCACAGCCTTGCCCCTCCCTATTTCTGTCACCTCCTCCAGCTCTACAACACGAGATCTCTGCGCTCCTCCAATTCTGGCCTCTTGCCCATCCCCGATTTTCATCGCTCCACCATTGGCGGCCGTGCCTTCAGCTCTAGAATTCCCTCCTAAACCTCTCCACATCTCGACCTCTGCTGCTTTAAGATGCTCCTTAAAACCTACCTCTTTGACCAAGCTTTTGGTCACTGTCCTACGATCTCCTTATGTGGCTTGGTGTCAAATTTTCTCCAATACCACTCCTGAGTACATCTTACTATGTTAAAGGCAAGCTGTTATTAATTTTCAATTCAAAATCTCTCCAGCTCAGTTAATGGAATCATGATTACTGAAGACGCATTCTTAATACAAAATTCTTTTTCAAGGGACAAAGTGATTTCTAGTGCATTTGATATAGTCCCAACTCCCCACCTGCAAGAGACCATGGCCTAGAAATTTGTTTGCCCCCCCAAAAACGGGTGCAGGGATAGCGATGCTTTAGCAACCTGCGCCCGTTCGGAGGACGGTAGACAGCACACGAACTTCGTTATGCCTGTTCATTTCCATGATTGTGGAATTCAGCCCAGCGCTGAACGCGCTGCTGAGTGGCTGAACACTCAGCAGGGGACTCAAGTTCGTACGAGGCTAGCACCAATTAAAGCTAGCCTCCAGCCTGCACTACATAAAGGTAGTCTGCACCTCTTCAAGGGGAGGTGCATTCTGCCTGCAGCAGATCATTGAACTGGCCGAGGAAGACAGTGGAACAAAATCAATTCATGATGGCACAACAGAGGAGAGAGAGTTTGCACCAAGGATCTCTGATGCAGCATTGGAGGCCTTGGTGCAGGAGGTCAATAGGAGGAGAGAGGTCCTCTTTCCACAGGGGGCCAGGAGGCCCCCCAGGAAACAGAGCAAAGTGCAGTGGGAGCAGATTGCCACCGTGGTGAATACCAGAAGTATAGCCCTGAGGATGTGGACACAGTGCAGGAAGAAGTTTAATGACCTCACACAAGTGGTCAAGGTCAGTGAATTCATCTTCAAATGCCATAACCCACCATATGCACCACTAGCCTCATATGCTGCTCAATGCACCACACTCCCATCACTCACATACCAACAATCTCTATCAATCACGACTCATGCCTCACATTCATAGCGTCACCTCACCCTCACACACTTGGCACTGCTGCAAGCCTCACACCCACATCTCACAGCTTGCTCACAGTCAGCTATTCAACCATGGCAGGTACAGCACCCAAACACATTGCACCACATTCTCTTCCAGGAAAAAGTGACGCACAACCAGCACCAGCAGGACCTAACCGGCGGGGGACAGGCTAGCCTGCATTACCTCACCCCCATGGAGGAAATTGTACTGGCCATTCTTGGGAGGGGCATGGCTGAGCCCGTGGCCAATGGTGGGGCTTAAAGAAAACAAAATGCCGATATCCTCATACGTAATCCCCCTTCTCACATCCCACTTGCCCCTCATCCCACAATCTCTTCTGATTTACAAGCTGCACATGGTGTAAGCATGCACCTCTTGCTTTGCCCCCCTCCCCTCACGAGCCTTTCTCATTTCAGAGGCCCAAGAAATCTAACCTGCCCAGCCAGTGGTTCAAGAAGAAGAGGGAGTGGAGAGTGATGAAGAAGAAGAAACACCGGCACTCGATCTGACACTCCCAGCCACCAGCTCGGATACTGGCACTGTGCAGCGTTTAGAGGGTAGCTTAGAGGCAGGATCTGCACACGGTGAGTCACTGGGCACGAGTAGGCTGCAACCAGGGCGGGGGGAAAAGATAGCGCAGTTGCCAACTCCCCAGAGGGTGAGGTCGCACACGAGTTCTGCTGCAGAGGACTCAGATGAGGAATTTGATGGGGCGGCCTACAGAAGAACATTGATGGGTATGCACTAACCTTGCACAGGGCTTTGCGCAGATCTTAGAATCCGTGATTTCCAGCATGGAAGGGGTGGGCAGATCCATTAACACACTTGTGGACCCAACCATCATGCAGCTTCCACTGCAGCACAAGCACAAGCCACCCTACGTGAGTGCTGCAGTGGAAGCTCAGACTGCTCTCATGCAGGCTCAGCTTGGTGCCACACAAGCTCAGACTGCTGCCACTGTGGCTGGGTTTACCAGTGTGGAAAGGGGCTTGCAGGGTGTCACAGCAGTCCAGCAATCTGTCCTCTAACAGATGGCTAGGAATGCTGAGGCGCTGCCCCGGGGGCTCCGTGGATCAAGAACCCGCTGTCCCCTCTCAGGATGACAGCATTCATCCGCCCACCACTGCCAATCCGCCAGTGCTCATGTCTGTCAGCCAGCCAGCCCAGACTGCTGCCGCCCATGCCAAAGTGATGTAGTCCACAGCCAGGTCTTTCAAGTCAGAGGTGCTCAATGTCATCCTGCAAGGCCATCTGCAGACTCCCCCACTGAAAGTCAGCAGCCTTCCACCAGCCATGCTGCAGCCACTGGGGTAGCACTGTGTCGGAGCACTAGGACAAGCAAAGGCACACTGATGACAGGCACTAAGGGAATGCACAAGGGTGATTAGTTCACTTTGTTATGTTATATTGGATGGATTGATGGATAAAGTTGAATTGGAATGTTTCTTTTGTGGTGGTTTTTATTTCAGCATTGTGGCCAAGAGGACGCTCTGATGGTCAATAACAGAGAGAAGGCAAGATGTGGGACTAATGTTGAATGAGGAATTGGGGCTGCGTTCACTGGTACCGCAGTTGGATGAGTCGATCACAGACTACCTGGGCAGAAAGGAGCTGTCTAGGTTGCCTCCTCCGTTCCGCTTCCTCCTCATCCTCCTCCTCAGCCAGTTGCCGTATGCCTGATGGCAAGGGCTGTGCCCTCATGATGACGAGGTTGTGGAGCTTACAACAGACCACAAGGAATCTTGAGACGCACTCTGGTGAGTACTGCAGGGCTCCTCCAGAGCGGTCCGGGCAGGGGAAGCGTTGTTTGAGGACACCAATGGTCTGCTCTATAAACTAGAGCACCCACGACTGGGAGCAAGTGGTCTGACCAGAACCCTTGAAGTCAGAAGCATGGCCTTCTCCACTTGGAGCACCACTCCCCGTCACCTCACCAACTTTAAACAACTCTAGAAAGTTCCAAACACTTCCACAAACTTCCACAGAGCCAGTAGAAATTAATCAGCAACTCACCTGAGAGTGGTTGATGATCCCTTTAAATATCACTGGTACGGGGTCCCTGCAGCTGCTGAACAGATGTTCAGCTGTGTGAGGTTAACACAGGGCGTTAGTTCCAGCATTGAGGTCAAAGATTTCAGCGCTGGTGTCAAATCAGCGTTGCATGCTGACTGACAGCATGATCTGCTAACTCTACATACTTATGGCGCATACTTCCAGCGCTGATGCCAACACCCTCACCAAGACGGCGTCCAGCACAGTCTGCAAGCATGTGGCTCGGACGCCATTTTTGACCCAAAATGGCACCCGTAGCACCCAAACAACGGGCGCAACGCAATCAAATTTTTAGCCCCGTAATTGCAACATTTAACACCTACCATGCTGTTCAAATGTGCAACCCAAGACTATAATATTTTTTCTAAGTGCAATGAAATATTTTTGTGCAATGTTATTTGAACCTGATTAAACATGATCATGCTTTCCGAAAGTTACTTTCTCTCTTGTACGGTACTGCAACCCTATCACCACACACTATTCGCTAACTCTGGCTGGATTTTTACTGTATGCTTTTGGAACTCAAACTGGTCGGTGTAAGATCACCTCCTGGAAGGGAACTCGTATCTGGAGGTTTCAGTGATTCGAATCATCTTTGGAGTGATACTGCCATTTTTCCATCGATGTGCATCCAAAATAACGTTGCATAATGCAAAAGTGCTGGTATAAATGCAGCCTTAGATAGCAGATGACAACTTATTTCTTAGGCTTCTTACAATGTTACTCTATAATAGTTATAAAGAGGTGCACATCAAGACTGATTAGGTCTTCAATTCTGTCTAACTTGGAAATAGCTCCTTGTCTCCCCTGGCTTCATTCCATTCCAGATAGTCTGGCTGAAATCAGAAGTGCAATTGGTAGGAAATGCTTTCTAAGTTCAAGCTTCTGTTTTGGTTACTGCCTGATCCCTTCATTGCTGCACCATCTCTTTGGACTGTAAAAGTAACTGAATCAGTCACAAATCTCAAAATGTAAAATGTCATAAAACATTTCTAAAAGTTCACTTTCAAAGCTAGTTTAATTCAAATGGCTCTGAGGAAATTTCATCAACCTGAAATGTTAACTGTTTCTCTCTCCACAGATGCTGCCTGACCTACTGAGTATCTCCAGCACTTTCTGTTTTTATTTTCAGTTCAAATGGTGGCCCAGAAACAGGTCCCTTTACCATCTCCTTTTGCTTTGTAAAATCATGTTTTGTCATTTAATCTTTCCTGCATTCCACCCTATCACAGACCTTCCCTTTAGTTCTTTCCTCCACTATCCCCTTTCCCTGCCTCTGCACTTGCTTAATCTCTGTTATATCGCTAACTTTTTCCAGTTCTGACGAAAGGTCATCAACCAGACATGTTAACTCTGTTTCTCTCTCCACAGATACTACATGACCTGCTGAGTATTTCCAGCATTTTCTGTTTTTGTAACAGGTCACATGGTCTAATTCAGAGAATGACATGTGCACTGGGGACACATACCAGAGTAGAAAATCAGAGTATTTTTTAAATGGTGAGAGATTGGGAAATGTTGGTGTTCAGAGGGACCTGGGTGTCCTTGTACACGAATCACTGAAAGTTAACATGCAGGTACAGCAAGCAATTAGGAAAGCAAATGGTATGTTGGCCTTTATTACAAGAGGATTTGAGTATAAGAGTAAAGACGTCTTACTGCAATTATATAGGGCCCTGGTTATACCACACCTGGAGTATTGTGTACAGTTTTGGTCTCCTTACCTAAGGAAGGATATACTTGCCATAGAGGGAGTGCAACAAAGGTTCACCAGACTGGTTCCTGGGATGGGGGTATTGTCCTATGAGGACAGATCGAGTAGACTAGGCTTATATTCTCTAGAGTTTAAAAGAATGAGAGGTGATCTCATTGAAACATACAACATTCTTACAGGGCTTGACAGGGTAGATGTTTCCCCTGTCTGGGGAGTCTAGAACCAGGGGTCACAGTCTCAGAATAAGGGGTCGGCCATTTAGGACTGAGATGAGGAGATATTTCTTCACTGAGAGGGTGGTGAATCTTTGGAATTCTCTACCCCAGAGAGCTGTGGAGGCTCAGTTGTTGAGTATATTCAAGACAGAGATCGATAGATTTTTGAATATTAAGGGAATCAATAGATATGGGGATAGTGCATACAGTAATCTGGGATGTAATGTTTAAGTTATCCACCAGATGGAGCCAAATATTAAGGGTTCACATTCACCAGTTTTTAAGGTAATGGGTCATGTATTCAATGTCCTGGTACACCAGTTTATACGGTAATGTGGCATTGCATTATGGGTATGACTCAGAGGTGAATCCTCCATCTTGCCATTGTGCGGTAAGAATTGGGTGTTTTGCTTGCAGCCTGTAAGAGATGTTTCTCTGCTACACCGGGTAATTAAACAGTTGGGTTTTGTTCCTAATATCTCGCTTCTCTCAGTTTCTGACCTTACCACTCGGATATCACAGTGCAGGAAAGTAAAGATGAGATAGAAGATCAGCCATGATCTTACTGAATGGCGGAGCAGGCTCAAGGGGCCAAATGGCCTACTCCTGCTCCTATTTCTTATGTTCTTACAGTGTCTTAAGTTAATGTTGGATGTGAATTATGAATATTGCAGTGCATCTAACAGACAGGGGTGAAAGCTATTTTGGCTGGAATGTAAATTACCTCTACTGACGTAGTTATCATTTGTGTTACACAACATAATAAATGAGTAAACATTTCTGTAGCAGGGTCAACCTGTAATACTGACACAATTAAACTAGAAAGAACACACAATTGGATATTTTATTAGCCAATGCAACACATAATGATATTGAGCATGTACGGGAAGAATTCCCTGTGGTCAGAATTCCCTGTGGTCAGTCCTCAAATGTGTGGTGCATGAATGGTACTAAAAGCACTACACTATTGTAGTTATTTATATTCTTGGATGTGTGAAGGCCAACAAATAAAGCTTATTGTTACAATCGGAGAGAGCCAACTTTGTTGCTGAACACAGATGGCCAAAAATTTATGATATACCAAAGCCTTTTTTGTTGCAGCAAACTGATCATAATTTCCTTTAAAATCAAATGAAAATCAATTAGAACTTGCATTAATAAGCTCATCAGGGTCCTCGAGTCCATCTGGCCTACTGAAGTTGCGAGAAGGTTGGCTGCAGACCACGGTACTGTCCAATCCCCATGAGGGAATGCCTATAGGCACTCTACGGATCTCATCAGGATAAAGTGCTCCATCTGCCCCATCTGAACTCAAACATATTAAGAAAAAGATTTAACTTGCTGACAATGACAATAATAAATGTTATTTTAGTAGGAAAAAGTACCAAGCATAGTTTATGAAAAGTTTCATATTAGTCTACTATCAACATAAAAAAACCATGAGAGGCTGCCCCAGAAAATTAGCACCAACCTCTTCCAGGCTCTGCATAAGGATTTCCAAACTGTAGTCCAGGATTTTTCACAGGTACAAGAGGAGGCTCCAAAGAATACGGGTTTGGATATTGTAGTATCTGTTGTGCATCTTGGGGCTTTGAACTTTGTGAATTTTGCTCTTCAGGATCCCTTTCACCATCATGTCTACTTATCTCTTTTGAAAATTCCTAAAAAGAGGGGTAAAACAGTTAGTTATGGAATAATTTATACATCCAAAGTCAAAATAAATAGTAGTTTGTAACTCGAAGCTAGAACTTCTAGGGAAAGTAGTGAGTGAGGAGGACATAAAAAACCTGCAAGGGGACATAGACAGGCTAAGTAAATGGGCAGAGATTTGGCAGATGGAATACAATACTGGAAAGTGTGAGGTTATGCACTTTGGCAGGAAAAATCGTAGAGCAAGTTGTTATCTTAATGGCAAGAAACTGGAAAGTACTGAACTACAAAGGGATCTGGGGGTCCTGGTGCACGAAACTCAAAAGGTTAGTATGCAGGTGCAGCAAGTGATTAAGAAGGCCAATGGAATGTTGGCTTTCATTGCTAGGGGGATAGAATATATAAATAGGGAGGTATTGCTTCAGTTGTACAAGGTATTGGTGAGACCGCACCTGGAATACTGCGTACAGTTTTGGTGTCCATACTTAAGAAAGGACATACTTGCTCTCGAGTCAGTACAAAGAAGGTTCACTCGGTTAATCCCGGGGATGAGGGGATGGACATATGAGGAGAGGTTGAGTAGATTGGGACTCTACTCATTGGAGTTCAGAAGAATGAGAGGTGATCTTATTGAAACATATAAGATTGTGAAGGGGCTTGATCGGGTGGATGCGGGGAGGATGTTCCCGATGATGGGTGAAACTAGAACTAGGGGGCATAGTCTTAGAATAAGGGGCTGCTCTTTCAAAACTGAGATGAGGAGGAACTACTTCACTCAGAGGGTGGTAGGTCCATGGAATATGCTGCCCCAAAAAGCTGTAGAAGCTACATCATTACATAAATTTAAAACAGAAATAGACAGTTTCCTAGAAGTAAAGGGAATTAAGGGTTACGGGGAGCGGGCAGGAATTTGGACATGAGTCTAGGTTCGGATCAGTCATGGCCCTGTGGGTAGCGGAGCGGGCCCAGGGGCCGTGTAGCCTGATCCTGCTCCTATTTCCTGTGTCTAATTCTGTTAGATTCAGGAGATAGTTCTGTGATAGTAGATTGACGGTTAGGATCAGATCAGCCATGATCTTATTGAATGGCGGAGCAGGCTCGAGGGGCCGATTGGCCCACTCCTGCTCCTATTTCTTATGTTCTTATCACACAGCCAAACTACATCAGAAAAAGCACTTCAAAATTAGGTAATCTACTTATTTCCTCTTTAAATTTATTGCAAAGCCAAAAGTCAATATTCCAGCTGCACAGTGCCAAGAAAAACTTTAGATCTTACATAAATGCATTCATAACTTACACCATTACTTATAATGTGCTCTTTACCACATACTGTTAAAATCATAAAAGATTCTTGTACAGCCTAAATGATACAGCACATTGATGCACCAACATCTTGTGCTATGGGAAGCATTTTTTAGGTGGTGGGGGAGAGAGAAAGAAAGAGAGAAAGACAAAACTAAGCACTGAATTTGAAGAATAGCCAATAAGATTTTATGTAGTCTCAATAATCCCTCATATCTCAGAAAGGGACCATATTAACAAACTACTTGAGCCACTTGCCCTGTTCATCTCTTCCTTTCCCTTTTCTTTGTCAAGGATTGCCAATTTTGCTTTAAGTTCCTTTACTTCCTGCTCCTTCTCTGAAAGCAGAACCTGTAAGAAACAGTGCAAAGCAAGAATGATTTAATCTGTGCTTCATTTCAGCATCATTTCAAGATGGGAATAGTGTGAGGTGTTTGTTTATGTTTGTACTTTAAGTACTTAACACAACGTTTAAAAGGCAGCTTATCTCAATGATAGCACTCTCATTTGAGTCAGAACATTGTGGGTTCAAGCCCTCCTTCAGGTGTGAAGTTCCTGTACTTACGTCATAGATACGGACTAAACTTGCTAAAAACGTTAGGACTTGTCCATTCCAGTCTAAATACCTTTTTAAAGGTGTGGTAAGTCTTAATTACTGCCAAACAACCTCTCTGGCACTGAAAATGAACTTTCACAAGTGTGGCGTTTCAGTCCTTCAGCTTTTAATTATTGTTGGAGATTTTTTTTTAAAAACTTAAATAAAACATTTTTTTCTGTTTCTTTTATCTCTCTCGCTTAATCCAATCTTTCTTTCCCTTTCTTTATTTTGCTTTTTGTACCTGATTTGACACTGAATTCACTATTGTAAGTAACACTTGCTGGTTCAGACTCTGCTGCTCATTTACGATTCTTCAATCTGATTGGTTAAGGAGATACACAGTCGCTTGTCCTGTTCACACAGGTCCCAGATGCCCTGTAGAGGGCACAGCACTTTTTAGATGATTGGCTGGCAGCAACTTGCCATGCAAAAGCCCATAGAAAGTCTATGGGCAATTCAAGACCAACGAATGGCTGATGCTGTTCATTCACTTCAGAGCAAAATCAGGCCCTTCATAATCTTAGCATTCCGTTGGACTCGGAGTTGAGCTTCAAACTCCACATCCTGTCCATCAAGACCACAACACTGCACACCTCTGCCTCTACATCAGCCTCTTCGCTGCTGAAACCCTTAGACATGGCTGGGTCACCCCCAGACTCAACGACTCCAAATGCTTTCCTTGCTGGTCTAACATCCTCCACTCTCCATAAACTTCAACGCACTTAAAACTCTGGTGCACATAACCTGTGCCACACAAAGTGCTGCTCGCTCACCTACATAGGTTCTCCTTCCGCCAATACATTAATTTCAAATTCCTTGGGCTAGAAATTCAGTGCATTTGCACCTCTTGTTAGCCCCCGGGGCGCAAACGGCTTTTCGTCCGGGCGCGGCTAATGACTCCCGCTAAATTCAGCGGGAGTTTAGCGGCAGCAGTAACTGGTAGCACCCCGCTCCGCAGGCGGTGACGATGTCATCACCATGCGCAGCGCCCCGTTTTTGCCCTGCCTGCAAAATTGGCCCGTGTCCCCTGAATCTGTGCCGGCAAACATCGACATAGAAACATAGAAGATAGGAGCAGGAGTAGGCCATTCGGCCCCTCGAGCCTGCTCCGCCATTCAATGCAATCATGGCTGATCATCCAAATTCAGTATCCGGTCCCTGCTTTCTCCCCATACCCCTTGATCCCTTTAGCCTTAAGAAATATATCCAACTCCTTCTTGAATATATTTAATGTATTGGCCTCTACTGCCTTCTGTGGTAGAGAATTCCACAGGTTCACCACTCTCTGGGTGAAGAAATTCCTCCTCATTTCTGTCCTAAATGGCCTACCTTAGACTGTGATCCCTGGTTCTGGACTCCCCAACCATCGGGAACATCCATCCTGCATCTAGTCTGTCCAGTCCTGTCAGAATTTTATAAGTTTCAATGAGATCCCCTCTCATTCTTCTAAACTCCAGCGAGTACAAGCCCAATCGACCCAATCTCTCCTCATATGTCATTCCTGCCATCCCAGGTATCAGCCTGGCGAATCTTCGCTGAACTCCTTCCATGGCAAGAACATCCTTCCTCAGATAAGGCGACCAAAACTGCACACAATACTCAAGGTGTGGTCTCATCAAGGCCCTGTACAACTGCAGCAAGACATCCTTGTTCCTGTACTCAAACCCTCTCGCTACGAAGGCCAACATGCCATTTGCCTTCTTAACCGCCTGCTGCACCTGCATGCTTACCTTCAGCGACTGGTGCACAATGACACCCAGGTCTCGTTGCACTTCCCCTTCTCCCAATCTATTGCCATTCAGATAATAATCTGCCTTCCTGTTTTTGCCACCAGTGGATAACCTCACATTTATCCACGTTATATTGCATCTGCCATGCTTTTGCCCAATCACCCAACCTGTCCAAATCATCCTGGAGTTTCTCAGCATCCTCCTCACAGCACACACGCCCACCCAGCTTTGTGTCATCTGCAAATTTGGAGATATTACATCTAGTTCCCTTGTCTAGATCATTAATATATACTGTGAATAGCTGGGGCCCAAGGACCGATCCCTGCGGTACCCCAGTAGTCACTGCTTGCCTCTCGGAAAAAGACCCGTTTTTTCCAACACTTTGCTTTCTGTCTGCCAACCAGTTCTCTATCTAAGTCAATACCTTGCCCCCAATCCCATGTGCCTTAACTTTACACGCTAATCTCTTATGCGGGACCTTTTTGAAAGTCTTCTGAAAGTCCAAATACACCACATCCGCTGGTTCAACTTATCTATTTTATCAGTTACATCCTCAAAAAATTCCAGTAGATTAGTCAAGCACGATTTACCTTTTGTAAATCCATATTGACTTTGTCCGATCCTGTCACTGTTTTCCAAGTGCTCTGCTATTACATCTTTTATAATGGACTCTAGCATTTTCCCCACTACCGATGTCAGGCTTACTGGTCTGTAATTCCCCGTTTTCTCTCTACCACCTTTTTTGAATCGTGGGGTAACATCAGCTACCCTCCAATCCATGGGTACTGTTCCAGATTCCATCGAATGCTGGAAGATGATCAGCTAAGCATCAACTATTTCTAGGGCCACTTCCTTAAGTACCCTAGGATGTCGATTATCAGGCCCTGGGGATTTATCGGCCTTCAATCCCATCAATTTCCCTAACACCATTTCCCTACAAATACTGATTTCTTTCAGTTCCTCCCTTTCATCAGACCCTATGTTCCCTGACATCTCTGGGAGGTTATTTGTGTCCTCCTTTGTGAAGACAGAACCAAAATATGTATTTAATTGGTCAGCCATTTCTTTGTTCCCCATTATAAATTCCCCTGATTCTGACTGCAAGGGGCCTACGCTTGACTTCACCAATCTTTTTCTCTTCACATATCTATAAAAGCTTTTACAGTCAGTTTTTATGTTCCCTGCAAGCTTACTCTCATATTCTATTTTCCCTTTCTTAATTAATCCCTTTGTCCTCCTTTGTTGAATCCTAAACTGCTCCCAATCCTCAGGTTTACTGCTTTTTCTGGCCAATTTATATGTCTTCTCCTTGGATCTTATGCTATCCCTAAGTTCCCTTGTTAGCCACGGTTGAGTCACCTTTTTTGTTTTATTTTTATGCCAATGACAGTGACTGATTCAGGGGGCAGGAATGGAGCAGTAGGAGGTGGTGGGCGGGGAAAAAAAAATCGTCCGGCTTACTTGTCACGACCTGATGCGTCTTTCAACACGGGGTCCGTGCTGCGATCTGGCAGCCTGGCACTCCTCTCGAGTGCCGGGCTGCTGGCACAGCACCCCGCTCCCCTGTGGTCCAGGTAGGGCCCTGCAGAGTTGTGGGCTTGGGCCCTCCCCTTTAACGAGGGGAAAAGCCCTTCCATGCAGCAGCGCTACTTGGCCCAGTGCGTAGTGCTGCAGAACGCACCGCCCCGATATTTGGGGTTAGCGCGCTAAGAAGGTAGTGGAGAGCTTGATTTGGGGCGCTTAAACTGAAGTTAGTGATCGCCGCGCTATTTTTTGCTGGGCGCTAAATTTAGCTCCCAGGCGATGTTAGTGACCCAAAATGGTCGCTAACAAATTTTTCCCCCCTTGACTTTATCTAACAATCCCTCCTTTTAACCCATTCCATCCGAAATCTCCTCCTGTCTTGTATCCTATCCTGACTGTTCCGTTCCCGAGACTTGGAATTTTTGTACAACTTCCCCCCCCTCCCTTTATCCCACCATTGGTGGCAACGCTTAATATTTGTCATAGTTCTTGAATCTCCATCTCCAATTGCATAATCTTTTAACAAGGCTCAGGGCATTACAAAGTAGACACTTCAGTCCTACTCTTTGGAACCCACTCCCTAAACCTCTCCACCTTTAAAAATGTTCTCAAGATCTGCTTTTGGGCAAACTTCTGGTCATCTCTCATAATTTCTCTTTCTTATCTTGCTATGTGTTTTACTACACCTATATAGAACATTTCCTTACAACAAAGTTGCTATATGAATGCAAGTTGCTGTTGTTAAACAGCACACAATCCAGGCTGACACATTAGGATACTACTAATGCAACTCTGCTTTGTGTGCGGTTCTATTTTTTTATGAAACATTAAACCAAGGTTTTCTCTGCCTATTCATGTGGATGTTGAAAATCCAATGACACTATTTGACGAGAAGAGTTCTCCCCGTATCATGACCAATATTCATCCTACAAACAACACCAGAATGGATTAGATGATCATTTATCTAATTTTGGAACCTTGCTGTGCACAAATTTCCTTTTCAATAACAGTAACTATACTTCCTAAAGTACTCATTAGCTATGAAGCACTTTGGAAAGTCGCAAGAATGTGAATGGTGATATATAAATGGATGCTCATTTCCTCAAGGGAGGAAAATTGCTTGGGGATGTACTCCGTCACATCGCTGCCTACTCCTGAGCCCCACCTCATTTCCTGCTCCAGGTGGAAGAAAAGGGCCATCCGCATATGGCAAAGTGTATTTCAACTAAATGCAAATTAGGGAAAGGTGACACCAACATTTTTCCTGCAATTTACACCCTTTAAAAAATAATGGTATAATTTACTTCAAAGAGGTGGCTCCGCAAAGGCTAGGTTTAAAATTACGAGTAAGCCAAAATCAATCCCTTATTTTAAATGAATGCCCAATACTGTCCATATAAATCACATTTCACTTGTAAAACTGAATTATATTTCTATATACATGTCATAATACTGTGATTTTAAGTTCAAATAGTGCGCTGAAAACTAACTTCACTGTTAAAACTTTTACTTCACAATCAATTTCCTTGGCATATATATTTTCAAGCATGTACTATAAAATACCTTTATATCCAGAGTAAAGGTCTTAATACAATGCAGCATATTCTTTCATTCCTCCTTGAACTCTGTATACCATCACGAAGATAACTGTACAATTGCCAAATCACTGACAGAGGTTAACAAATTCACTGATGTTAATTTAATTTTTGAATGTACTTGTCTTAAATGACCTCTTAACCTTTTCTGATGTCTTATTCCTGTCTCCTTCCATCCCAAATCCAATGTGATATGTCAAACGTACTACTCTCCATTACAAACCAATAGCCACCTGCAAATTTTGTCAATTTATTACATGTAGCAATTTTTCCTAATTTGCAAAAATAGCCTACACATTTTGCCTATGTGCATAAATGAAACAAAGAGGGCAAGTAAACATCCTGGGACATGTTTATTTCTTAACTATGTCCACATTAAAATTCTCTTCAATTAGCATAATTAGATATACACTCACACATCACCCCCCACCCTAACCTGGCTCATGTGTGTATTGTTGCATTTGGCCCCAAAATATTATAACTTGCCAAAAAAGGAGTGGAAATTATTTTTATGCTGTACCACAATTTCTTCATTGTGAGTAAACCCAAAAAGTTGGGATAGTTTATACAAAATTACTCAAATTTGTTGCGTGCTTCACAGGGAAAGAGGGGAAAAAGACAAATTTACACATGCACACATGTGATACAATTTCTACTCATTAACATGGAATTAGTTTAGGTTTGATCATTTTAGGCTTAAGTTTAAAACATGGAAGCAGTAGCATATTCATAAAGCATTTAAGTGTAAACATTACAAATTTGACTAACCACGGTGGCAGTGTGGCCATTATCGCCAAAAAACACAAGTGGTCTTTTCCCCCTACTCCTCTGGGATGTTCTCCTCCTTCAAGCACATCACCTTTTTCCACCCCTTTTGCCTCTCCTTTAAAATCCTAATTTCTCTGCTGCACCCCCAAGCCCCACCCCGAGTTTCTCACCAAGATATCGATCCTCCTCTGTTCTGAATGATTTCCCATCCTCATTGATTTCAATCATTTCAGCTCCCATTACCCATTTTCCTCTGAATTCACTGACTATCTGATTAGCCCTTACCTTTAAATCACACCTTGGTCTGTCTCTCTACTCCTCTGAAAATTTCTCCTCCTTTGAGCATCTCATCTTGTTCCACCCCTCACGCCTCTCATTTAAAATCCTTGTTCTGTACCGCCCACCCATGTATCACACCAAGTTTCTCACTGAGATATCTTTTTGTGTCCGCCCCAGAAAAAACTCTCCCTCAAGTCACTTACCACTGCACTTTCAAATTCCCAACTATTTAGCCTTTGGCCCTCCATCCATCATGACATTTCTGCAGCTACCGATCTGTTAAATCACACCCTTTCCTCCAGCTTTGATGCCATTATCCCTATTAAAACCATTACACTGTCACCCTAGTCACTCCTCGATATACCGCTCATCTCTGCTCCCTTAAGTCCAAGGGACGCAGATTTAAACATCTATGGCGGACAACTGGTTTAACCATCTGTGGAAATGGAAGCTATGTAAGAAAACTGAAATAACTTTCTACCTGCTTCTACCTGCCTCGGGAATTCACGGCTGTTATCATCACTGCGGTCTGCATCCCACCACACGCTAATGCCAAACTAGCACTGAAGGACCTCTACAGGGCCATCAGCGAACAACAAACTGCGCACCCAGATGGAGCTTTTATCATCGCGGGGGACTTCAATCACATAAACCTAAAAACTGTACTACCGAAATTCCACCAGAATGTCTCCTGCCCCACAAGAGGGGAGAACACACTGGATCAAGTCTACATGAGCATTGTAGATGCTTATAAGGCCATTCCCTGCCCCCACCTTGGGAAGTCTGACCACCTCTCCCTGTTTCTAGCCCCGGCATACAAACCGCTCATCAAAAGAGGGAGAACATCAGTGAGAGCAGTGAAAGTATGGCCAGAGGGGGCAGTATCGGAGCTTCAGGACTGCTTCGAACGCACTGATTGGGGCATGTTTGCCCATAATGACATCGAGGAATACGCATCCACAGTGCTATTCTACATCAACAGCTGCGTCGAGGTCGTCACGACCCATAAAAATATCAAGATATACCCCAACCAGAAACCCTGGATGAACGGAGAGGTCCGCTCACTGTTGAAAGCACGCGACGCAGCATTTAAATCTGGCGACGCGGCGGCTTACAGTGCAGCTAGGACCAACCTAAAAAAGGGCATCAGGACTGCCAAAAGGAAACAGACACTGCGGATAGAGGATCACTTCTGCAACAACTCGGACCCCCGGCGCATGTGGCAAGGCATCCAGTCCATCACTGACTACAAGGGCAAAAACACCAGTCCCCCGGTTAGCAATGCCTCCCTTCCGGAGGAGCTTAACAACTTCTACGCTCGCTTCGACAGGGACAACAGGGAGCCGGCTACCAAAGCCTTGCCACCCCCGGAAGACCAGGTGCTCACTCTGTCGACCTCCGACGTAAGGGGTGTTCTACGCGGAGTGAACACACGAAAGGCTGCTGGACCGGATAGCATCCCTGGATGGGTACTCAAGGAATGTGCTGATCAGCTGGCTGATGTCTTCACCGCCATCTTCAATCTGTCATTGGCCCAGGCAGTAGTCCCTACATGCTTCAAGACCGCTACCATTATTCCTGTGCCAAAACAAATGGCTGTGACGTGTCTGAACGACTATGGACCTGTCGCACTCACACCCATCATAATGAAGTGTTTCGAGAGACTGGTCTTAGCCCACATCAAAACCAGTGTTCCTGCCTCTCTTGACCAACACCAGTTTGCCTATCGTGCAAACAGATCAACCGAGGATGCAATCACAACTGCTCTACACTCGGCACTGAATCACCTAGATGGTAAGAAGACCTACATCAGAATGCTGTTCATAGACTACAGCTCAGCATTCAACACTATCGTCCCCAACAAGCTGGCCACCAAACTCTTGGCCTGAACACTTCCCTCTGCAACTGGACCCTGGACTTCCTAACAAACAGACCCCAGTCTGTCAAATTAGGTAACCACACCTCCTCCCCCCTGACCCTGAACACGGGGGCCCCACAAGGATGTGTGCCGAGCCCCCTCCTCTACTCCCTCTTCACCCACGACTGTGTGGCTGTTAATGGTTCCAACACCATCATCAAGTTTGCGGATGACACCACGGTAGTAGGCCAGATCACCAACAACGATGAGTCAGCCTACAGGGATGAGGTCCAGCATCTCGTGAAGTGGTACGCCGTTAACAACATGGCCCTTAACACCAAGAAAACAAAAGAAATCATTGTGGACTTCAGGAAGTCCAAAGGCGGAAGTCACACCCCCATCCACATCAATGGGGCTGTGGTGGAAAGGGTGGACAGCTTTAAGTTCCTCGGAGTCCACATCACGGAAGACCTCTCCTGGTCCCTCAACACCTCCTCTCTGGTGAAGAAGGCCCAGCAGCGCCTATATTTCCTAAGGAGGCTGAAGGGATGTAATCCGTCACCCCTGATCCTCTCTAACTTTTACTGCTGCACTATAGAGAGCATCCTGACAAACTGTATCACAGTATGGTATGGCAGCTGTAGCTACTATGACCGGAAAGCCCTGCAGCGGGTAGTCAAAACTGCCCAATGCATTACCGGCACCCGGCTACCGACCATACAGCACATATACCAGAAACGCTGTCTACAGAGGTCACGGTCCATCATCAAAGACCCTACCCACCCCAGCCACAGTCTGTTCGCCCTCCTGCCATCTGGGAGACGCTACAGATGCATTCGCACCCGTACGACCAGATTTAGGAACAGCTTCTTTCCCAGGGCTGTCATCCTACTGAACTCCACAAATAAACCCTAAAGCCTGCACATCTGCCAATGCACTTTATTATGGTTATATTTATGTTAATATACTACAAGCCAAATGTATGTTGAATGTTTAAATGTCTTAATCCAAATGTACACTATCGGGAGCCGCAAGCCTACATTTCGTTGTACTGCACTTGTGCACTACAATGACAATAAAAGTTGATTTGATAAAATGAAGGAATCACCATGTGTAAGGGATAATGGATAAATAATGCAGAGGTTCAGGAATGTTCTAAACAGAGGGCTCATAGGTAACCTCGTCAGACATGAGTGAGGCCACTACAAACGCCAGTTAGCAAACAATGGGTTAATTAGAGAAAATGGATGAAGACGTAAACTAATCAAGGAGATGAGACAGGATGTGGAATAGGGTAAACTAATCATAGGATGCAGGGACAGTAACAAATGTGTAACCAAAGAGATGGGACAGATTATAGGATAGTATAAACCAGGAGGAAAAACCCCAGATAGAGAGCGACAACCTGGCAGCAAGAGACCTAGGAGCAACACTCGACAGCAGGGACCTGGGGACAAAATCCTACTCCCATTCTTCCTCGCACAGGTTAGACCATTGCCAACCACTTCCTTGTATCCCTCATCATCACATCCTGTTACCCCTCCCAACTCCATCCATCACCACATTTGGTTGGACCACATCAAGTGCTACTGGGCCTCACTCTCCTCTGCAAAACTGCCCACTAATCCAGGATCATCCTGAAAAGTAAATATAACCACCCCCACTTCTCTGTGCCCACTAAGCCAACCACCCCCCTCGCCTAGACCTGAACCCGCATCTTTTATTTATTTCATCTCCCCCATGACCTTTCCAAGCTCATTTTGTCCATGAGACCCAACCCCTGCTCCTTTGACACCATTCCCATTAAACTGTTGACCACCCCAGCTTCCCTTCCTGACCCCTTCAAAATATTGCGCATGTGCGGTTTTTCCAATTTAAAGCTAGTGAGTCGGCTGCGTGGGAGCTGCAGAGTGTTACACGGCCGCACAGCTTAAAGGGAACATTGGTCCTGATCCCCTCGTTTCAAAATTGCCACCATCCCTCCTCAAAAAAACACCTCTACTTCTCCAAACTCCCATGTTGGTGCCTTCCAAATCTGTGTTTTAATCTTTCCAATCATGTTTACATCCCTGTCATAGCAGTGAAACAGGCCTAACCAATGTCACAAATGGCATCCTATATGACTGCAACTGTGGTGCATTATCCATCCTCATCCTCTCTGCAGCCTTTGCCGCAGTGGAATGCCTTTCCTCCGTTGTCCAGCTCAGTGGGATTTCCCTCACTTGGCACCATTCCGACCTATTTGATCATAGCCAAAGCATCTCCACCAATGACTGCAGTCCCCCAATAATATATCCTTGGCCCCTCATCTATATGCTGCCCCCTTGGCAACATTTTCCACAGACATGGGGTCAGCTTCCACATGACACCCAGCTCTACCAATCCAACACTGCTCTCAACCCCTCCACAGCCTCTGTGTTGTCAATCTGCTTGCCCGATATCCAGAAATAGATGAGCCACAATTAGGAAGATTGAAGCCATCGTCTTCAGCCCCCACAACAAACTCTGTTCTCGCCACCGATTCTATCCCCTTCCCTGGAGATTGTCTCAGACTTAGCCAGACTGTTTATAACTTCGGCATCCTATTCGACCTTGAGCTAAGCTTCCGATTCAACATCCTTTCCATCACAAAGACTGCCCACTTTCACCTCCATAACATCACCCCGACCTCAATCCATCTGTTGCTGAAATCATCAACCATGCCTTTGTTGCCTCCATACTCGACTATTCCATTGCCCTCATGACCAGGCTCCCATTCTCCACCTTCTGTAAATTTCAGCCCACCCAAATCTCTGCTGCCCATATCTTATCCTGCACCAGGTCCCACTCGCCTATCACCCCTTGCTGATCTACAATGCCTCCAACTTAAAATGTTGTCATTGTGTTTAAAACCCTTCAGGGCCTCCTTCCTCCCTAACTCTGTAACCTCCTCCAGCCCTACAACTTCTCTCAAACTCTCCGTTCCCCTGACTCTGGCCTTCTGTGCATCAATCCTCCCTTTGCTCCATCATTTGGTGGCCGTGTCTTCGGACATCTAGGCTCCATGCTCTGAATTCCCTTCCTAAACTCCTCCACCTCCTTAAAACATACTCTATGGCCAAGCTTTTGGTCACCTCCTCCCTGTATCTCCTTTGGCTTGGCATTCAGTTTTGTCCGATTATGCCTTTGTGAAGCACCTTGGTTTATTTTTCTCCACTAAAAGGTACTATATAAATGCAAGCTGCTGTTGTTGTAATAATAATGGACATTAAAAAACTGAAGACTAATTTTTTCTCAATCTCTTCCCTTACATGATGATTGAGGTTGGCACCTGTTAACCAGAATTTTATACACCGTAAAAACTCTCTCAACCCAGGCAGATTATTCTGGATTTATAAATACCATTTATGCAGGGAATGACGGGTTGGAGGAAGATACTGATGACCAATAGCTTTGTTATTCATGCAATGGCATTCATTTGCACAATACATTCAGATATATGGATTGGGATTAATTTCCTTCTTGATTTGTTTCCAACTGCCTCAGTTAATGCTTGAAATATTGTAATATAAGCATTGTCTAGTCTAAATTTTAGTATTTGCAACAGTGTAAATATAAAACATATTAAACTGCCAGTTCAAGAGACAACTGAAGCAAGGAATGCATCTTGATTATTGGCGGGTAGTGGCAATATTCCATTCTCAAGACTGATTAAATATCAAGAAAATAGCAAGTAGTAACATGCACGTTTGGTTCCCCAAACTGGTGGGTTTCCAATTTTGGTTAATATTTTACATCTCACCTCCCTATGATAGAACTTTCCTTACAGGGAGGATAGTAAAAAATATTAAAACACATGCACACACATACACGAGAGGTACGATCCTTCCCCAAACCACAGTTGTGCATCCATCAGCCTGTTTAGAGCAGCAACTGTCACCTGCCCTCTCAGCCACAGTTAGAGGACAAAATGGGAGTTTATCCTTGAAATAAATACCATAATTAAATTTGGACTTGAGTGGAAAGAAGTGAGTAAGTTAGAGCTTTAAAATTAATGTCAAGAAAAATTATAAAAATATACATAGGCTGTGTTTTTCTAAAGCTTCATTTGGGGAAAAAGTATACAATCTCTGTGAAAGCAAGAGAAAATTGATCTGGTATATAATGCACTTCTGGTATAAACAGAATACTAGGTAGCTTGGTGTTAAATGTGGAATTTATTACTTACAAAACTCCCTTATGCATTTTGGGGATTACTTTGCTTGCTCTTGGTTTTTTTTTAAAAATACGCCTTTGTAAAATGCCTTGTAGCTGATTTTAATTATTTTTTTCCAAAAAAGAACCATTTTCTCTTTTAGCTGTTACACAGCAGTTACTGTGCACACTGCAAACTGTTTTTTGTATGATCCAGGGTTAAAAAGTACTCCAATGTACACTGAAATTTATGATGGTTTGTGCTACATTTCCATTAGATCAATAGTTGGAGTACACCACACATTAGGCCAAAACAATTATGGTTTTATTTATAATTTTACAAGCATACAGAAACATAGCAAACACAGCTAAAATTAGGTTAATACTAGATAGCACAACAATTCAAAATTCTTTCCAAAGTTCACAAGGAGTTACTTTACCCCCTTTAAAGGTTTTACTTCTACAATACTTGGGAAATAGTCTTTTTTCAAAGAACTTGAGGCTTCCTGGCTAGTAGTGCTCGGGATCACATCACACCACACAGTGCATTTACCTGCTAAGCTATGAGAGGAGCTATGCTATAACCAGGTAATTCACAACCACAAAATCATTTTCAGACTAAGTACATAAATAAAAACTTAGCTGAAGGCCAACTTTTCAGAAAAGCCCTGTGGCTTGAATGTAAAATACCAACTAATGAGTTTAGGGCAATTAAAGTAAGAAAAATATTACAAATGAATATGGAGATTTAAATTGAATCCATCCACTTGAAGTAGGACAATTCTTAAGTTAATGATAATTAAGTTATTTTGAATCTGAAAGCTCTAGGAGCTAGATTATACATCTACAGCTCAAATGAAACATTTTTAACAGTATACTACAGAAATTAGCAACTTGTACTTCCTTTTTGGGAAGATAAGTGAATAATACTTGGCAATTTCAATAAATGCCTATCTATATGCACCAGATTCAAAATAAATGATAGCATTTTTATTTCATTGCATTTTTGCTGTTCTTAATGGATTATGGCTTCCAATTTATATTGCTTAAAATACGCTCATGATCATTCAAATATTTACTTGCATCCCTTTTGGGAATGTCCCAATAATTCCTCCTAGTGATCTAATACCCGGTTTAATTTCCTGGATGGTTGTCTTTCAAATACTCAGAAATTTTCTCTCCTCCACTCCCTGTCCAGTTTTGTGAACGATCCTCTTTAGAAGTGGTCTCAAATAACCAGATTTGTTTAGATGATGCTGGCCAAAAGTTGTACTGTACTTTGATTGCTGGAACTCGGCAAAAACTCCATTTCAAAACTGGCTGAATTCCATGCATATTATTGTGACTCAGTTTAAAATGTTTGCTGGAGAACTTTAATTTGCTCAATGATCTGTTCCTTGATTGCATACAAATTAGTCACAATGTCAAAAGGAACAAGAACTTGCACAGATCCCCCAAACAATCCCAGATCAGGCTTTTAAAAAAAACACATTCCCAGAAGATTGTTCCAACTTAAATCTGACATTTCTCTTTAATTATGCAAGTTTACACCAAACTTTTCTTGTACCACAATATTTGTTTTCACTTTTAATCTTGAATTATGTACTTAATGGATAGGCAGCCAAGAATTTTGCGGTGTTTGTATAATAAAAGTAATTGGATTAGGGAATATTTTGACTATGACAGGGATGTTCCTGTTAGTCCACATTCACCATGCTTCGTGAAATACCTAGTCAGTTGTGTATGCATTTAAATAGCCAAAGAACATGTAAAAAAATATATATATAAAAACACATTTTGAATTCAATTTTGTAGTAACAGGACATGATTACTTGTGACTGTACAAAATGAACAACTGCTCCAGGATTGCATTCACTGAGGGACCACAAAATAGTTACAGATGAGGAAAGTCATTTGGCCCACCCAGAGTGTACCTACTCTGAAAGAACCTACAGTGCACTGTATAAAACTGTTTTTTTAAATGATTTCAGGATATTTGCGTCTACTGCCCTAAACTACTCAGATGTCCGTTCTACATAAGAACACAAGAAATAGGAGCTGGAGTAGGCCATTTGGCCCTTCAAGCCTGCTCCACCATTCAACAAAATCATGGCTGATCTTCTACCTCAACTCTAACTTCCTGCACTATCCCCATATCCCGTGATTCCTTTAGTTTCCAAAAATCTATCGATCTCTACCTTGAATATATTCAACGACTGAGCATCCACAGCTCTCTGGGGTAGAGAATTCCAAAGATTCACAACCATTTGAGTGAAGAAATTTCTCCTCATCTCAGTCCTAAATGGCTGACTCCTTATTCTGAGACTGTGACCCCTAGTTCTAGACTCCCCAGCTAGGGGAAAAGTTCCCCCAGATTCTATCCTGTTAAGCCCTTTAAGAATTTTATACATTTCAATGAGATCACCTCTCATTCTTCTAAACTCTAGAGAATAGTCTACTCAATCTCTCCTCATAGGAAAATCCCTTCATTCCAGGAATCAGTCAGTGAACCTATGCTGCACACCCTCTAGGGCAAGTATATCTTTCCTTAGGTAAGGAGACCAAAACTGTACACAATACTCCAGGAGTGGTCTCACCAATGCCCTGTATAATTGTATAGTAAGACTTCTTTACTCTTATACTCTAATCCCTTTGTAATAAAGGCTAACCAACCATTTGCTTGTCTAATTGCTTGCTGTACCTGCATGTTAACATTCAGTGATTCGTGTACAAGGACACCCAGGTCCCTCTGAATATCAACATTTCTCAGTCTCACCATTAAAAAAAAAAAAAAATTCTGCTTTTCTATTTTTCCTACCAAAGTGAGTAACTTCACAATTCTCCATATTATATTCCATCTGCCACGTCCTTGCCCACTCACTCATCCTGTCCAAATCTTTTTGCAGCCTCCTTGCGTCCTCCTCACAGATTACTTTCTCACCTAACTTTGTATCGTCAGCAAACTTCGATACATTACACTTGGTCCCCTCATCTAAGTCATTGATATAGATTGTAAATCGCGGAGACCCAAGCAATGATCCTTGCGGTACCCCACTAGCCACAAAACAGCCAACTCGAAAATGACCTTTTTATTCCTACTTTCTGTTCGTTAACCAATCCTCAATCCATGCTAGTATATTACCCCCAATCCCACAAGCACTAATCTTGTGTAATAACCTCTTATGTGACACCTTATCGAATGCTTTTTGAAAATCCAAATACACTACATCCCCTTATCCACCCTGCTAGTTAGACTGGGGGGGCGGGGGGGGGGAATACAGGTTCAATCTGATAAAAGGAAAATTTAGGTCTGATGTCTAGAAGTTCCCATCGAACTTATTGGCCCATAATTTGCTGTCAAAATAACAGCAAGGCTAATGGCGCTCTTCATCATTTATGCGCAAATACTACATCAAATTCAGGCGAAAGCAGATACAAGGTTAAATGTGGAAATCCAAACGTTGCTGGCTGAGATGTGCCACTCCGCTGTTAGTTTTGTGAAAATGGCATCTCACTGTCTGCCTCACCATTGAAATGCATTGAACAGTGTGAAGTTCTTGCACAGTAGATACAAATTAAACTCACCACAAAAAGTTAAGTCTTGTCCATTTCAGTCTAAGTACCCGTTTATCAACATGATGATAAGTATTAATTACTGCCAGTCAACCTCTCTGGCACTGAAAGTTAACAATTACAAATGTGGAGTCTCATTCCTTCAGGTTTATTTGTTGGATATTTTAAAAATGTTAAATTTAAAATGGATAAAAACTTCTCCTGTGTCTCTTTTTTGTCTTAATCCAATCTTTCTTTCTCTCTCTTTCTTTACCTTTTTGTACTTGACTTGACATTGAATTCACCCACTCTAATTTACATTTCCTTCTCAGTCCTTGCACTGTTAATTTCACAAACCTTCAATGATTGGTTAAGGAAATACACAGTTGCTTGCCTTGTTCACTCAGGTCCCAGACGCCCAGTTTCGATCGATGCCCAGTTATCAGCTCGCACTTTCAACAATTTGTCAAGCAAAAAATTTTAAAAACCTAAACATGCACATGCAAGTCTAACTAATGGCAGACGCCATTAGCTTCACTCCTACAGCAAATTGTGGCCCAATAACTCATGCCGAAGGTACTACAACTTCAGTTCTCTGTATTTTATCTGCATCATCTACTTGTGATTATTGCAAGGTCATTGCCTCTTGTGGCTTCCCCAACACACTGGATCATAAAGCAGTTATGTACATTATACCTTTACTATATTTAGCCGCTCCCAATGTATATTCAGTTAGTTTCCTGTTGAAATAATCTCTTTTATTCTAGAAATGTAGACAATGCTGCCAAGTCGCATTTATTCCTCACCCCTAGTTCCCAAGGTGATGGACCTTTTCCTTGAACCACTGTAATCCTCACGTTGATGGTTCTCCCACAGTGGTATGAAGAGAATTTCAGGATAGTGATCCTTTGACAATGAAGGAACGGTCCAAGTCAGGATGGTGAGCAACTTGGAGTTGATCGCTCCCATGACTGGCTGCCCTTGTCCTTCTTGGTGGTCGAAGTCACAGGGGAGGGAAGAACTGTTTGTGCGTTGCTGCAGTGCAGCTTGTAGATTGTACACACTGCAGTCACAGTGAACCAGTGGTAGAGCTGGTAAATATCGAGTCCAGTGACATCGGGGTCAATGAAGCAGAACACCGCACCCTGGACGGTATCAAGCTTCTTTAGTGTTATTGTGGCTGAACTAAACCAGGCAAGTGGTGAGTATTCCAACATACTCCTAACTTGAGCCTTATAGATGGTGGAGAGGATTTGAAAGGTCAGGAGGTGGGCCCCTTATCACAGGTATTCAGCCTCTGCCCTGCTCCTTTAGTCACACTGTTGATACGGCTGGCCCAGTTAAGCTTCTGGTCAGTGTGGTGACTAGGGTTGCCAACTCTGGTTGGATATATTCCAGGAGGTTTCATCACATGACCTCCCACCTCCATCCATCCAGTTCCTGTGATCCTGCCATCGGTTGCCTGACATGTATCCTTGCAGCGCACCACCTTCCCATGTCAATTGGAAAGCGGACAGACTGGATGATTACTGGCTAACAGCTTTTTTCCACATCTTCAATATTTTTATAACTAACAAAAATGTTCAAAGAAAATGAAAAAAATCCACTTTCATTTTCTCCTGGGTTGCTCGGAGCAATGAAACTTTAATTCCACAAGACTCCGGCACAATCCAGGATTAGCATCCCTAATAGTAACCCTCAACATGTTAATTGGCAACACGGGGACTCAGTGATGGTGGTGACGTCAAGGGTCAGGAAGAGATGGCTGGGCTTTCTCTTGCTGAAGATGGTCATTACTGGCACTTGTGTAGCACAAATGTTACCTGCCACTTGTTAGTTCTGGTTGTTTTCCAATCCTGCATGGGCTGCTTCATTATCAGAGGAATCATGAATGGAGCTAAACACTGTGGAATTGTCAGCAACAGCCCCATCCTTGGCCTCGTGATGAATGAAAGGTCATTACTGAAACAGCTGAAGATGGTTGGACCAAGGACGTTTCCCAAAGGAACTCCTGCAGCCATATCCTGGGGTTATGATGATTGTCCTCGGGTAACCACAACCATTTTTGTCCGTTAGGTACAACATCAGTCACTGGAAGGTTTTCCCTTTAACCCCCATTGATCTCAGTTTTGCTACAGCTCTTTCATGCTATACTTGGTCAAGTACTGCCTTGGTAACATGGCCAGCTACTGTCATCTCTCTTCTGCCATTCAGCTCTTGCATCTATGTCGGGATCATGGTTGGGATGAGGTTTGGAGCCTCATGGATCTGGCAGAACACAAACTGAGCACTGGTGAGCAGGTTATTGATGAGCAGATGTCACTTCGTGGCACTATTGATGATTCTTTCCATCACTTTACTAATGATTAAGAGGAGGTAGATTAGGTGTAACTGTCTAGGCTAGATTTATCTTGTTTTTGATGAATAGGACATACCTGGGCAATCTTCCACATCATCAGTGAGATGCAATGTCATAGCTGCACTGGAACAGTTTGTCTAGGGGAGAACTACTTCTGGTGGTACAGCCAGGATGCTGTCAGGGCCCATAGCCTTTGCTGTGCCCAGTGCATTCAGCTGCTGCTTACTGTCACATGGCACAAACCAAAAAAGCTAGACACTGGCATCTATGATGGTGGAGCCCCCTGGAAGAGGTCAAGTGAGATTGTCCACTTGGCACTTCTGGCTGAAGACACCTGCAAACACATCAGTCTGTTTCTTGCACTCACGGCTGTGCTCCACCATGGTTTAGGCTGGGGATGTTCATGGAATCTCCTGCCCCTATTAACTGTCTGGTTGTCTATCACCATTCTCAACTGGAAGTGGGAAAAAAAACTAGAGCTTTTTCTGTATCCATTGGTGCTTTTGGTGTTTAGCATACTATTTGCTTTCCTAATTGCTTGTTATATGCATGTTAACTTTCAGTGATTCCTGTACAAGGACACCTAGGTCCCTCTGAATGCCAATATTTCCCAGTCCCTTACCATTAAAAAAAAAAATCTGCTTTTCTATTTTTCCTACCAAAGTGGATAACTTCACATTTCTCCACTTTATATTCCATCTGCCATGTTATTGCTCACTCACTTAACTTGACTATATCTCTTTGCAGCCTCCTTACAACTTACTTTCCCACGTAGCTTTATGTCATTAGCAAACTTGGATACATTACACTCGGTCCTCTCATCTAAGTCATTGATATAGATTGTAAATAGCTGAGGCCCAAGCAATGATCCTTGCGGTACCCCATTAATTACAGCCTGCCAACCCAAAAATGACCCATTTATTCCTCCTCTCTGTTTTCTCTCTATTGAACAATCCTCTAGCCATGCTAATATATTACCCCCAATTCCATGAGCCCTAATTCTGTGTAATAACCTCTTGTGTGGCATCTTATCGAATGCTTTCTGAAAATCCAACTACACTACACCCACTGGTTTCCCCTTATCTACCCTGCTAGTTACATCCTCAAAAAACTCTTAACATATTTGTCAAACACGATTTCCCTTTCTTAAATTCGTGTTGACTCTGCAGAAAGGCGGAGGCTTGGAGGAGGAGGAGGGCCCAGTATTCAATCAGTTTAGGGCAGGTGGAGGAAGAGGAAGTTGGCAATTTGGCCTCAACAATGGACGGTGGAGGGTTGTTTTACTTATTGTGTCTCAGTGGGATGGATTGCAACTGCTTCCTCTGCATGGTTGGTTTTAGTCAGAAAGAGTAGAAGGTAGGTTTTGCTGTGATTGAACATGGATGATGATTATTGTTTCTTCCTTGCTCAGAAGCGTGAGTTTTTATCTTAGCTGCTCTGTATTCCTTCAGGCTGAGTGCCATTCCAGATGGAAAAGTTGCTTACATAGGAAGCTTTTCAGGAAGTCCAAATGACTGATCTGAAGGGAGGTGATTTTTGTAGTGCCGTTTTTCAGGCTGTTATGCCACAACTAGCCAGAGATTTTCTTTTGATTCTTTCTGCATTATATTACATTTCAATCTGATTTTCTGAACTTTTTTTATCCCTCTTGCATGGTTCCAAAGATTGCTTAATTATTTTTGCTTACTAGAATATTTATTCATAATTGAAAAATTAGCATTTTTTTCTATGTTTCTTACTCACACAACATCACCATTTGAAAAAAGAATATAAATTTTAACTGAATTTGGCTCAAAGGGTTTGCTTTTTCAGCTTTACCAAGTTTGACTAAGGTCAAAAGACAGTACTGACTACTGATCTATTTGTCGCAAACTTCCTGAAAGATTTCATTTTTGCTCAACAGAGAAAGATTTCTCTGTAAGTTTTAGTCCTTTTTAAAGATTTTACACCTTTTTATCTTTTTAGTGCAAAAAGATTTCATCCAATTTAACGTATTTATTTTTCTATTTCTATTCCTGCACTTTTGCAGATTTGTGGTCCCAAACAAGATTTCAATGGGGAGAAATATTTTATTTTATTGAAATTGAGAGTACTTTTTAAACATTTATTTTCCAATTAACAAAATTGAAGGACAAGTATGCCAACGAACACCAACCCATTATTATTTTTATAATTTAAATATTGCTGAATGTTCTTACCTTATACTGAATGTCCTCTCCAGCTTCTTGTTTCAGATCATTGTTTATTTTTAATTGCTGATTCAATTTTTGCTGCGTATGAGCCAATTCTTCAGCAAAAGCATGACTTCTGTCATTCTCTTCCTGAGGGAAAATAATGGACAAAAGATATTGTCAGTAGAAAGTACATTTGAGTTTCATCTCCCATTTTGTGCTCTAGCTAAATTTGTTATTTCAACATACATTAATGGTCATAATTGATTCACAATGTGTTTACACAACACTATTACACCAATGTAGAGCAGATTTTCGCTCATCAGGAAATGGGACGGATATACTTTCAGCAGATAGAAGGGAGTTTCAAAAAACTAGCTAACTGAGTAGCTGCTTTACTGCTAAAGACAAAAATATCTTATAATACTTATTGACGCCTGAGAAAGTTATTCCTCTGTTCTAAAAACAGAAATAACTTTCTAAAAGTATTGTCTCCCCGCTCCCCTCAATCATATAGCACAAGATCCCATTCATCTACCTAACATTAGATCCAATCTTCTAGTGTCAAGTCTATGGGGGAAAAATTCGGCTACTTACCGCCATCTGTTACTGGCAGATTCGTGAAAAAAGTGGTGGTCACCACACTTGCGCCCGCCTCTGGCGCGTGACTCGACGGCTGCCATTCTGGTGAGGGCCATAGACATGCAAATCTGGAAAGCGTGACGTCAGTCGTCATGCAACGCCGACTTGACGCCACGCTCTACGAACTTGGACCTTTGCGCTGAGTCCTAAGCTTGCCCTGAAATGCAAGCGTGCAGCAAACCTATAGAGATGCGGTCAGTGCTTTTTAAAGGGACACACACATCTTTCAGGTAAGTTTGCATTTAAGCTTTTGGACTTTTAAAAAATATTTTATACAGGTAGCAGCTTGGTGCAATACATGTTAAAAGTTTTTAAAGTGTGCAGGGAGTGCAGCTGGATGCTTGCACGGCCTCGGATGGTAAAGGAAGGCCTCTGAGAAGACTGAAAATACTCAGCAGGTCAGGCAGCATCCGTAGAGAGAGAAACAGAGTTCACGTCTCAGGTCTAGATGCTGCCTGACCTGCTGAGTATTTCCAGCATTTGCTGCTTTTAATTCGGATTTACAGCATCCACTCGCGGGGGAAGAGGAAGACACAGAAGAGGAGGAAGCAACCCAGACAGCTCCTTTCTGGCCGGGATATCCGGGATCCAATCATCCGCCTGCAGTACCAGTGACCATAACCCCAATTCCCCTTTCAATGTATGTCCCACACCTTACCTTCCCCTCTCTGTTACTGACTATCACAGCGTCCTCTTGGCCACAATGCTGAAATAAAAGCCACCACAAAGCAACCGTTCCAGTCCAACTTTATACATCTATCCATCCAATATGACATCAAGAAATCAACTAATCACCCTTAAGCATTCCCTTAAGTGACTGTCTTGCGTCTGCCTTTGCCTATCCTAGTGATGTCACATAGTGCTACCCCAGTGGCTGCATCATGGCTGGTGGAAGGCTGCTGACTTTCAGTGGGGGACACTGCAAATGGCCTTGCAGATCGACCTCGAGTAGCTGGTGGCTGGGAGTGCGAAACGGAGTGACCGTGTTTCTTATTCTTCACTTTCCTCTCCCTCTTCTTGGTCACCCACTGGCTGGGCAGGCTGGATTTCTTGGGTGTGTGAAATGACGAAGGCACAATGGTGGAGTTGTGGTGAGGGGAGGGTGGGAAAGCAAGTGGTGCATGCGAGAATGAGGATACCAGCACCTTGTATACTTTCAGCCCTGCTGCTGGCCAAGGGCTCAGCCATGCCCCTACCAAGAATGGCCAGCACCGTCTCCTCCAAGGCAGTGAGTTGAAGCTAGGAATGGGAGATGTGCCTCTTGTTTGGTACAGATTGTTGGTAGGTGAATGGGGGAAGCGGGGAGGGGGGGGGGTGGGAGGGGGGAGGTTGTGCATTGAGAAGTGTGTGAGGCTGGTGGTGCAGCTGGTAGGAGACGGGTTTTGAAGATGCATTCACTGACCTTGACCATTGGTCTGAGGTCATGAAGCTTCTTTGGGAACTAGAGCCAGGTCGTGGGAGCGACACTGCTGGCAGTGACGGCCTCGGTGATCTGGTCCCACATCGTTCTTTCTGGAGGGCCTACTGACCCCTGCAGGTAGAGGACCTCTCTTGCAGTGTTAACCCCCTGCACAAAGCTGGAGTGCTGCATGTGAAATCTTGCATGCCCCTTTCCAGGCTTGCTGAGCCATTTGTGTTGGTGCTGAAGCACTTTTCACAATTTTATTAGGTGCGGAAGGCAATTCAACTTTAAGGTCTGAAGACTGCCATTTGGGAATTATTTTCGATTTTTTTTCCAGAAGGCAGTAAATTTGTTTTTCAGAAGGCTAAAAACTGCCTATTTTTAAATAATGTTTTTTTCATTTTAGAAGGCATTCCCCTTTAAGGGACCAACATGCTTTCTCAAATGACAGCCTTGCTTTAAGAGAAAGTTGTTCTTGCTCCAGAGACGCTACATTGGGCCTCCTGCTGAGACTACCGCTCGAATACCGACCCTACACAGTAAGTTTAGCGCTGCGCTAATGTTAATTAGCAAGCAACACCAATATACCGGTGCTGCCAGCGCTATTAATTTTGGTGGCCATTAACTGCGGCCCGCAGTGGCACAGCAGGTTTCCAGCGCTCTGGAATTTTTTATTCCTATGAGTTTAATGGATACAATCACTCAAGGCATGGGTAATGTAGTGGGAACACCCTTTGGCAACCCTGCCTGTGTCTTTTGAATCCAAGCACAACGCCTCTCCATCGTCGTCCAGCTGGGTGGGACTGCACTTGCCTGGTTCCATTCTTATCTATCTAATCGTAGCAAGAGAATCATCTGCAATTGCTTCTCTTCCCGCTCTGTTACCTCTGGTGTCCCCCAAGGATCTATCCTTGGCCCCCTCCTATTTCTCATCTACATGCTGCCCCTTGGCGACATCATCCAAAAACACAGCGTCAGTTTCCACATGTACGCTGACAACACCCAGCTCCACCTCACCACAAATTCTCTTGACCCCTCCACGGTCTCTAAATTATCAGACTGCTTGACCGATCTCCAGTTCTGGATGAGCAAAAATTTTCTCCAATTAAATACTGGGAAGACCGAAGCCATTATTTTTCCATCCCTGCCACAAACTCCATTCCCTAGCCACTGACTCCATCCCTCTCCCTAACATCTGCCTGAGGCTGAACCACAGTTTGCAACCTTGGTGTCATATTTGACCCTGAAATGAGCTTCTGACCACATATACCACATTCCGACCGCATAACTAAGACCGCCTATTCCCACCTCCGTAACATCGCCCGCCTCCGCCCTTGACTCAGCTCATCCGCTGCTGAAACCCTCATCCATGCCTTTGTTACCTCTAGACTTGGCTATTCCAATGCACTCCAGGCTGGCCTCCCACGTTCTACCCTACGTAAACTTGAGGTCATCCAAAACTCGGCTGCCCGTGTTCTAACTTGCACCAAGTCCTGTTCACCCATCACCCGTGCTCGCTAACCTATATTGGCTCCCGGATAAGCAATGCCTCAATTTCAAAATTCTCATTCTGGTTTCAAATCCATCGATGGCCTCGCCTGTCCCTATCTCTGTAATCTCCTCCAGCCCCCCCCCCCCCCCACCCCCTGAGATATCTGCACTCCTCTAATTCTGCCCTTTTGAGCATCCCTGATTATAATCGCTCAACCTTTGGTGGCCGTGCCTTCTGTTGCCTAGGCCCTAAGCTTTGGAATTTTCTGCCTGAACCTCTCCGCCTCTCTTTCCTCTTTTAAGACGCTTCTTAAAACCTACCTCTTTGACCAAGCTTTTGGTCACCTGCCCTAATTTCTCCTTATGTGGCTCGGTGTCAAATTGTTTGGTCTTATAATACTCCTGTGAAGCGCCTTGGGATGTTTTACTACGTTAAAGACGCTATATAAATACTAGTTGTTGTTGTTGCTTTAAAGGAAAGTCTTCATCTAAAGAACTGGCCCCTGTTCACCCAAAACCCAATAAGGTCCATCATGCCCACAATGGAACAAATGGTCACAGCAGGATTAACAAAGATAATTATATCTAATTTGTCAGAAGAAATCTGCCTGATACATACATCTCATCAGACTTAGACTCAAAAATTTCAACATCTGTTTTGAAGCCTTAATAACCAGTTGTCTGGACCCAAGACTTTTCTAGAAATGAATGGGCAGAACAGCAACTTGGAAAACCATTGGCATTAATTTCTGCAGGGGTTCTCAATCGTTGGTTGTAATTTTGGTTGGAGATCAGCCGAAACCCTGAAGAAAAGGCTTACACGTTTGAGGTTTTTGCGGATCTTCGGGTGAAGTTATAGTGGTCAATCGGGCGAGTCCCTGCAGAAATTCTACCTCAAGATCATTGCCAACTATATTTACTGGGATAAACTCTTCTGGATTTTTTTCAAAACAGAGGACTTAGAGGATATATGCACCAATCTGTGTTACTGAATTACACAGGCCAGGAGAGGTCCCAGTTCAATCCCTGGCCTGTGTCTAGTTAAGGTAACCACAATTGACCTCAGCACTACAAGACAGAGGGGATTGCGGGGGTAGTCAACCAGGTTTTCCAGTTCCAAATGTTATACAGTGACACAAAAGCAAAACACTGCGGATGCTGAAAATCTGAAATAAAAAACAGAAAAAGCTGGAAATACTCAGCAGGTCAAGCAGCATCTATGGAGAGAGAAACAGACTTAATGTTTATGGGGCTATCCTTGTACAGGAAACTTTCGATTAACCGGCCCCTAAATAACCGAAACGCTCTATCCACCGGCAAAATTCAGGAGTCAGTTCAGGTAACTTTTTTTACTTTTGGTTACTTTTTTTACTCCATTTGTTGCTGTGCAAGGGTGTAGCTGAAGCTGTTGCTAAGCTACAGAGACGCTTGCAACTTGTGCCGATTGTTTTGAAGCTGCTTTATACGGAGCTCTGAGCTCCGTATCTTTTGCTATAGCGTTCGGTTATCCGGAATTGTTGATGAACCGGAAACACGTCGGTCCCGTCCATGCCGGATACCAGAAAGTTTCCTGTACAAGATCTTTACATAGGATAGATATACGGCACAGAAACAGGCCATTCAGCCCAACCAGTCCATGTCGGTGGTTATGCTCCACTCGAGCCTCCTCCCTTCTTTCCTCATCTAAATCTATCAAAATAACCCTCTATCCCCTTCTCCCTCATATGCTTGGTTAGCCTCCCTTTAAATGCATCTATACTATTCGCTTCAACCACTCCCTGTGGTAGCGAGTTCCACATTCTCACCACTCTTTGGGTAAAGAAGTTTCTTCTGAATTCCCTATTGGATTTCTTGGTGACTATCTTATATTGATGGCCTCTAGTTATGCTCTTCCCCACAAGTGGAAACATTCTCTCTGTATCCACTCTATCAAAATCTTTCATAATTTTAAAGAACTCTATTAGGTTACCCCTCAGCCTTCTTTTTTCATGAGAAAAGAGACCCAGCCTGTTCATCCTTTCCTGATATGTATACCCTCACATTTCTGGTATCATCCTTGTAAATCTTCTCTGCACTTTCTCCAGAGCCTCTATATCCTTTTTATAATATGGCGATCAGAACTGTACGCAGTACTAAGTGTGGTCGCCACAGTTAGGCCTTAGTCAGGCCGCACTTGGAATACTGTGTCCAGTTTTGGTCTCCTCACATGTGGATGATATTGAGGCTTTGGAGAGGGTGCAGAGGAGGGCTACTGAATTAATTCCCAGTATAAAGATTCTTAGTTATCAAGATAGGCTAAAAGAGTTAGGACTTAGAGGTGATCTGACTGAGGTTTATAAGATAATGAAGGGAATAGACTGTGTTCCAGTTGACAGTTTGTTTCAATTAAATAGGTTAGGGAAGGACCAGGGGTCACAAATTTAAGTTGTGTAAGGCCAGATCTAGGTTAGATGTCAGGAGGTGGTTCTTTTCCCAGAGAATAGTGGACCTCTGGAACGTGCGGTGGATGCTGATTCGCTGAATTCTGGCTGGGGCGGATATCACCTCTTACAGAAGGTAGGTACTGCAGGGAATTCAGGGCCAGAGTGATCTCCTGGACTAGTTTTGATCGCTTAGATGGGCTGGAGAGGAATTTCTCTGATTTTTTTCCCCCAACTTGGCCTGGGTTTTATTCTTTTTTTGCCTCTCCTAGGAGATCACATGGTTTCAGGTGGGTTGGAGTGTATATATTGTGATATACAAGGTACCGCAATTATGTAGGACAGGCTCGATACACCAGAGGGTCTTTACCTATCCGTCATTGTTCGTATGTTCCTATACAGTGACCCCTGCTAGAAAGCTTGCGCAGTCATTTGGTGAGGACAGAATTGAATTTGGTGATATTTGGCTACCCACTGTTGAGTAGCCTCGTGGCTTACTAACTAGGTTTACAGTGGCCATTTGGAAGAGTTACAAGAAAGAAGTGACACCAATCCCACGGAATCGCACCCAAGCAAAAGTCCATACCTTCAGAAACAGAAGAAAAACAGGAGAAATTTAGGAAATAAAAAGATAAAAAATGAGACAGTCGTGCTTCCATTCATCATCAAACACTCCACTTGTAAAAGTTCAATGTTAGTTGCGACTGCTCCTTGTATGGAAAAGGGAGGCAAAATCTTTGATATGTTCTGCCATGTCAATCAAAGCTGAAGCCTCAGTTAGTCTGTGGTAAACCACTGTTTGTATTCCACTGTGTACATGTCTGGACATGCCTCGGCTGACTCCTCCCACAAGTCCTAGTATAAAGGTGACTGCTCCCCAGCCCTTTGTATTTCTGGACCGGTCGACCACTCGAGGCAGACCTTCATTCTTTTGTTAATAAAAGCCTTTAGTTACTCTCTTAACTCTCAGTCTTTTATGAGTAATTGATAGCGCATCAATTTTATTAACAAAATTTTTATAATGGAGAAGATCCTCACACCAGCATGCCTGGACTTAGATCATCGGGAGGCGGACTCATCCACCAAGTTTACTCACTGGCTTAAGTGTTTCAAAAAATTCCTGACCGCCTCCGCAGCAATCAAATCGGACGAGGACAAACTGGATGTCCTGACCTCCAAAGTGAACCACCGAGTATACTCGGTCATCCAAGACGCGACCTCGTACGCGGACGCTATCAAGCTCCTCAAGGACCAGTACACGCGCCCAGTGAACGAAGTGTACGCCAGGCACCTTCTGGGGAGTCGTAAACAACAACCTGGGGAATCGACCGTGGAATACCTTCAGGCACTGTCTGTGCTTGGCCGGGCCTGTGGTTGTAAGGATGTAAAGGCCGCCGTGTACACAGAGGAACTTATCCGGGATGCTTTTGTAGCGGGCCACAGATCCAATTACACCCGACAGCGACTGTTGGAGCAGAGTGACCTCGACCTCAACAAGGCCTCTGAACTCGCACTATCATTGGATGCAGCCTACCGGGGCATGGATGCCTACTCCTCTGCACCGTGGACGCCGCGGGGAATGACAGCCTGGGACACGGTAGGACCGCCTCATAGCACCGTGCCACCCCAGCCACACCCCAGCAACGGCCCAACTACCGCAGCAGTGTCCCAAGGCCAGACAGCAGTGCCCCAAGGCCAGAAATGCTACTTCTGTGGCCAGGCAAAACACCCCAGAGCGCGCTGCCCGGCGAAAAACACGATCTGCTCGGGCTGCGGGAAGAAGGGACACTACGCTAACGTCTGCAGGGCCAAAGCCACCCCGAACCCCAGCAGCGCCGCGTGTGGGCCATGCGGGCCGCCATCTTGGGCCTCCCCGGCCATGTGCGAACCACCGGTACAGCAGCCATTTTGGACGCCTTCAGCCACATGGGGATCATGGACGCCGCCATCTTGGACGACAGCTGGAACGCAGCAGGCCCCCAACACCGCCTCATCTGATACCCGCAGCGACACACCGACCCCTACGCTGGCATCCGTTACACTGGACCAAGCGAGACCGCACCAGCTGGCCAGTTCCACAATGGACATTAAGGTAAATGGCCACGATACAATCTGCCTTTTTGACTCTGGGAGCACGGAGAGCTTCATCCACCCCGACATGGTGCGGCGTTGCTCTCTCCCAGTCCTGCCTGCGCACCAGCGGATTTCTATGGCCTCCGAGTCCCAGTCGGCGGACATCGGCGGCTAATGCGTAGTGACACTCGTAGTAGACGGGACCGTGTACGATCATTTTAAACTTCTGGTCCTGCCCGACCTCTGCGCTGCCGTCCTGCTGGGGTTAGATTTTCAGTGCCACCTTAAAAGTGTTACGATGGCGTACGGTGGACCCCTACCCCCACTCACAGTCCGCAGCCAGCAGCTCCCAAATTGCCCGCCGCGCACCAGGTGCAACCTCCCCACACTCAGAGTCACCCCCCCCCCCCACTGTTTGCTAACCTCACCCCCGACTGTAAGCCCATCGCCACAAAGAGCAGGCGATACAGTGCCGGGGACAGGGTTTTCATTAAAACCGAAGTGGAGCGGCTCCTGAAGGAAGGGATTATTGAGGGCAGCACCAGCCCCTGGCGAGCCCAGGCTGTGGTCGTTAAGACCGGCGAGAAGCAGCGCCTGGTCATCGACTACAGCCAGACAATAAATCGCTACACCCTGCTGGACGCCTACCCACTCCCCCGCACAGCTGATATGGTCAACCAGATCGCGCAGTACCGCGTCTTCTCGACCATTGACCTGAAATCAGCGTACCACCAGCTCCCTATCCGCCCTGAGGACCGCCAGTATACTGCCTTTGAGGCAAACGGCCGCCTCTACCACTTCCTTAGGGTTCCCTTTGGCGTCACCAACGGGATCTCCGTCTTCCAAAGGGAGATGGACCGGATGGTAGATCAAAATGCGTTGCAGGCCACTTTCCCATATCTGGACAATGTGACCATCTGTGGCCGTGACTTGCAGGACCATGACGCAAACCTCGAAAAATTCCTCCGCACCGACCAACTCCTGAACCTGACATATAACAAGGAGAAGTGCATATTCCGCACAAACCGCCTCGCCATCCTTGGCTGTGTTGTGGAACACGGAGTCATCGGCCCCGACCCCGACCGGATGCGTCCCCTTATGGAACTCCCACTGCCCCACTGCCCTGAAGAGGTGCCTAGGGTTTTTCTCCTATTATGCCCAGTGGGTCCCCTACTATGCGGACAAGGCCTGTCCGCTGATCAAGTCCACCTCTTTTCCCTTGATGGCAGAGGCCCGCTTAGCCTTCCACCGTATCAAGGAAGACATTGCCAAAGCCACCATGCACGCAGTGGACGAATCCATCCCCTTCCAGGTGGAAAGCGACGCGTCCGACTTTGCCCTGGCCGCTACCCTCAATCAGGCGGGGAGACCCGTGGCCTTCTTTTCACGAACCCTCCAAGGCCCGGAGACCAGACACTCCGCTGTTGAGAAGGAGGCCCAGGCGATTGTGGAGGCTGTGCGTCATTGGAGGCACTACCTGGCCGGAAAACGATTTACCCTGCTCACTGACCAGCGTTCAGTTGCTTTTATGTTTAACAACAAGCAGAGGGGCAAAATCAAAAATGACAAGATCTTGAGGTGGAGAATCGAACTTTCCACCTACAATTACGAGATCTTGTACCGGCCCGGGAAGCTCAATGAACCCCCGGATGCGCTATCGCGTGGCACCTGCGCCAGCGCGCAGATCGATAGACTGTGGGCCCTCCACAATGACCTCTGCCACCCGGGGGTCACCAGGTTCTTCCACTTCATCAAGGCCCGCAACCTGCCTTACTCTATTGAGGAGGTCAGGACCATGACCAGGAACTGCCAAGTCTGCGCTGAGTGCAAACCGCACTTTTATAGACCAGACAGGGCCCACCTGATAAAAGCCACTCGCCCCTTCGAGCGCCTGAGCGTTGATTTTAAAGGGCCTCTCCCCTCCTTCGACCGCAATGTGTACTTCCTCAACATTATTGATGAGTACTCCCGTTTCCCGTTCGCCATCCCCTGCCCGGACATGACCAGTGCCACGGTCATTAAATGTCTGAACGACATCTTCACCCTGTTCGGTTTCCCCAGCTATATCCATAGGGACCGGGGCTCATCGTTTATGAGCGACGAACTCCGTCAGTACCTGCTAACTAGGGGTATTGCCACAAGCGGGACCACCAGTTACAACCCCCGGGGGAACGGACAGGTGGAAAGAGAAAATGCGACAGTTTGGAAGGCCGCCCTGCTAGCCTTAAAGTCTAGGGGCCTTCCAACCTCCTGCTGGCAGGATGTGCTCCCCGATGCGCTCCACTCTATTCGGTCACTGCTCTGCACTGCCACTAACGCCACCCCTCATGAGAAAATGTTTGTCTTCCCAAGGAAGTCCACATCGGGGACATCGCTACCGCCATGGCTGACGTCCCCAGGGCCGGTCCTACTGAGAAGGCACGTGAGGACCCATAAAACGGACCCCCTGGTCGAGAGGGTCGACCTCCTCCACGCCAACCCCCAGTATGCTTACATTGCATACCCGGACGGGCGGGAGGACACAGTCTCCATAAGAGACCTTGCACCCTCGGGGGCCGCAGTAACCCACTACTCACTACCACCCCCCCCCACGATCCGATATCCAGCCCTAGCAGACGGCAGGCCTGGGCCCCGCGACCCGCTCGACATCTACGAGGACGACACGCCTGTGCCACAGCTAGCGCATCATAGCCCAGGTACTGCTAAGGGCCGAACATGAAGCCTGTTACAGCGGTGACCATTCTGGCAGAAATAGACAGTGTTTAAGTACTGTGATTTGAGAATCACCCACAGTGACCTGCAGTGAACTACCTTCTTGATGTGGAGTTTGAGTCCTGTTTGCTTTGCTTGCACTATGAATGCAAACAGGATTCAAACAAGCAACAGTATCCTTTCTTCCAGGATTTTTCAAACTTTGCATTTGATCAAAGTGTTGTTCCTCGATGTTAGTTCGATGAAATGAAAGGCAAAGATTGTCTCAAGGTTGGCGTAAGATTTTTCTTCATTCTATCATAAATCTGAATGGTTATCTAAAATCAAAGACTAGCCAATGCCAGCACTGGGCTTTCCCAGGTCAGGTATAGAACACATTAAATGTGGAATGAAGTTCCCGCTACTCCCTTCCAGTAACCTCTGTTGCATTCCTCTTCCACACCAGTCATTCCCAAGACATCTATGAATGAGATTGCCAATTAGTGCTCAATGCGCAGTTTTGAGCTGACCTCACCTGGAACTGGGTTTAATACTGGCCGAAATAATTTCATGGGATATCTCTACAGGCAGCAGAGAGAGAGACTTTCAATCTGGGCTTCAATTTGCGGTACAGAGAAAGATTAAAATACAGCATCCTAACCCACTGCACTACCAACTCCAGTTACCTAAATGTACTGTATTTGTGATATTTTCATTTGTTAGCAGCATTTTTAAAAATTTGTTTATGGGATGTGGGCGTCGCTGGCAAGGCCAGCCTTTATTGCCCACCCCTAGTTGCCCTCGAGAAGGTGGTGGTGAGCTGCCTTCTTGAACCACTGCAGTCCATGTTTTTTTATTCATTGATGGAAATGTGGGCGTCGCTGGCTAGGCCTGCATTTAGTGCCCATCCCTAATTGCCCTTGAGAAGGTGGTGGTGAGCTGCCTTCTTGAACCGCTGCAGTCCATATGGTGTAGGTACACCCACAATGCTGTTAGGAAGGGAGTTCCAGGATTTTGGCCCAGCAACAGTGAAGGAACGGCGATACAGGTCCAAGTCAGGATGGTGTGTGGCTTGGAGGGGAACTTGTAGGTGGTGATGTTCCCATGCGTCTGCTGCCCTTGTCCTTCTAAGTGGTAGAGGGTCGCGGGTTTGGAAGGTGCTGTTGAAGGAGCTTTGGCGAGTTGCTGCAGTGCATCTTGTAGATGGTACACACTGCAGCCACAGTGCACCAGATGGTGGAGGGAGTGATGAGTGATGTGAAGGTGGTGGATGGAGTGCCAATCAAGCGGGCTGCTTTATCCTGAATGGTGTCGAGCTTCTTGAGTGTTGTTGGAGCTGCACTCATCCAGGCAAGTGGAGAGTATTCCATCACACTCCTGACTTGCGCCTTGTAGATGGTGGAAAGGCTTTGAGGAGTCAGGAGGTGAGACACTCGCCGCAGAATTCCCAGCCTCTGGCCTGCTCTTGTAGCCACAGTATTTATATGGCTGGTCCAGTTCAGTTTCTGATCAATGGTAACCCCAGGATGTTGATAGTGGGGGATTCAGCGATGGTAATGCCATTGAATGTCAAGCGGAGATGGTTAGAGTCTCGCTTGTTGGAGATGGTCATTGCCTGGCACTTGCGTGGTGCGAATGTTACTTGCCACTTGTCAGCCCAAGTCTGAATGTTGTCCAGGTCTTGCTGCATATGGACACGGACTGCGTCAGTATCTGACGAGTCTCGAATGGTGCTGAACAGTGTGCAATCATCAGCGAACATCCCCACTTCTGACCTTATGATGGAGGGAAGGTCATTGATGAAACAGCTGAAGATGGTTGGGCCTAGGACACTGCCCTGAGGAACTCCTGCAGTGATGTCATGTGATTGAGATGAATGACCTCCAACAACCACAGCCAACTTCCTTTGTGCTAGGTATGATTCCAACCAATGGAGAGTTTTCCCTTGATTCCCATTGACTTCAGTTTTGCTAGGGCTCCTTGATGCCACACTCGATCAAATGCTGCCTTGATGTCAAGGGCAGTCACTCTCACCTCACCTCTTGAGTTCAGCTCTTTTGTCCATGTTTGGACCAAGGCTGTAATGAGGTCAGGAGCTGAGTGGCCCTGGCGGAACCCAAAACTGGGCGTCAGTTAGCAGGTTATTGCCTGAGTAAGTGCCGCTTATAGCACTGTCGACGACACCTTCCATCACTTTACTGATGATTGAGAGTAGACTGATGGGACGGTAATTGGCCGGGTCGGATTTGTCCTGCTTTTTGTAGACAGGACATACTTGGGCAAGGTACTCCCACAGTGCTGTTAAGGAGGAAGTTCCAGGATTTGGGTCAACATCTCTCATGGAATCTGTAATTGCTTCACATCTTAATAAGATGTGCTGACCCTCAACTCGAAGTCTCCAGCTGTCACCATTTATAGGATTGCTGTTACCTGCTGTATTAGCCAAGCAATAACATTCCCTACATTAAAAAAAATTAGGATGGGGGTAGGCAACAGATAACAAAGAACAACGAGCAGCCAAGAGTCCAACCAGAGGCAGCAAAGAGCAATGGACTCCCAGGTGTCAGGCTAGAGGTCGTGAGGAGCAATGAGGGTCAGCTACAAGCACTGAGGAGCAACAGGATGGCCAAGCCTCAGTGAGGAGCAATGGTATGCCCAAGCATCCAGCAGCAACCGGTGGTGTGTGTGGAGTCGAGCATTTAAATAAAATAAAGGTGGGTTGCGGAACGGTTGACGGTGGATACCAGTGATGCCCAGTAGATAAAAATGTTCCGTGCACAAAGTCCACAAGGCGCCACAAAAAAGTGAAGTAAAATACTTCCCAACAGAAATAAATTTAGCAGGCCATCTAAAATGCTAAACTGAGTGAGGGAGGGCGGAAAGTAAAAACAATTATATTCTTCCGCAGCACCACCAATTGGTCAGAGCATGCAACTGCAGCAGACAGCAACGACAGCAATGAGTGTCACAAGACTGTCACATAACATTGCAAAGTCCTATTAAGACAGCATTATCAACAGTCATCACCGGCAAAAAGTTACACAAGACTTTGACGGAATATGGCTGGACAGATCAAATCCTGCCACATCCAGTCACGAATGGTTGTGGTCAATTAAGCAACCAAAAGGGAAGAGATGGATCCATGAACATCCCCAATGATGGCGGAGCCCAGCATGCGACTGCAAAGTTGAAGTATTTGCAACCATCTGTTGCCAGAAGTACTGAGCGGATGATCCTTCTTGGCCTCCTCTGAAGTCCCAACCATCAAAGATGCCAGCCTTCAGCCAATTCCATTCACTCCATGTGACACCAAGAAACGGCTGAGTGCACTGGACACAGCAAAGGTTAAGACATAGAAACGTAAGAAGGCAGAGCAGGAGTAGGCCATTCGGCCCCTCGAGCCTGCTCTGCCATTCAATGCGATCATGGCTGATCATCCAAATTCAATACCCTGTCCCTGCTTTCTCCCCATATCCCTTGATCCCCTTAGCCTTAAGAAATATATCTAACTCCTTCTTGAATATATTTAATGAATTGGCCTCACTGTCTTCTGTGGTAGAGAATTCCACAGGTTCACCACTCTCTGGGTGAAGAAATTCCTCCTCATCTCTGTCCTAAATGGCTTACCCCTTATCCTTACGACTGTGACCCTTGGTTCTGGACTCCCCTGCCATCGGGAACAGTCGTCCTGCATCTAGTTTGACTAGTCCTGTTAAAATTTTATAAGTTTCAATGAGGTCCCCTCTCATTCTTCTAAACTCTAGTTAATATAAGCCTAATTGACCCAATCTCTCCTCATACGTCATTCCTGCCATCCCAGGTATCAGCCTGGTGAATCTTCACTGCACTCCCTCCATGGCAAGAATGTCCTTCCTCAGGTAAGGCGACCAAAACTGCACACAATACTCAAGGTGTGGTCTCACCAAGGCCCTGTACAACTGCAGCAAGACATCCTTGCTCCTGTACTCGAATCCTCTCGCTATGAAGGCCAGCATACCATTTGTCTTCTTAACTGCCTTCTGCACCTGCATGCTTACCTTCAGCGACTGGTGCACAGGGACACACAGTCTCGTTGCACTTCCCCTTTTCCCAATCTATTGCCGTTCAGATAATAATCTGCCTTCCTGTTTTTGCCACCAAAGTGGATAACCTCGCATTTATCCACATTATACTGCATCTGCCCAATCACCCAACCTGTCCAAATCGTACTGGAGTTTCTCTGCATCCTCCTCACAGCCCTTACAAAAGAAGGCATTTTCTGACTTAGCGCAAGCAACATCACCGATAATTGCTAGCAATATATTAAAAACAGTACATTTTTGCATGCATACATCACTAGCTGGAGTGCCCGGCGGTGCGAGGCTTTTTCGAGGGCATGTTGTTGTTGGAAGAGAGAGAGAGAGCGACTGGGGGGGAAGAGAGAGAGCGACTGGGGGGAAGAGAGAGCGCGACGGGGGGGAAGAGAGGAGCGCGACTGGGGGGAAGAGAGAGCGCGACTGGGGGGGAAGAGAGAGCGCGACTGGGGGGAAGAGAGAGCGCGACTGGGGGGAAGAGAGAGCGCGACTGGGGGGAAGAGAGAGCGCGACTGGGGGGAAGAGAAGAGCGCGACTGGGGGGAAGAGAGAGCGCGACTGGGGGGAAGAGAGAGCGCGACTGGGGGGAAGAGAGAGCGCGACTGGGGGGAAGAGAGAGCGCGACTGGGGGGAAGAGAGAGCGCGACTGGGGGGAAGAGAGAGCGCGACTGGGGGGAAGAGAGAGCGCGACTGGGGGGGAAGAGAGAGCGCGACTGGGGGGAAGAGAGAGCGCGACTGGGGGGAAGAGAGAGCGCGACTGGGGGGAAGAGAGAGCGCGACTGGGGGGAAGAGAGAGCGCGACTGGGGGGGAAGAGAGAGCGCGACTGGGGGGAAGAGAGAGCGCGACTGGGGGGAAGAGAGAGCGCGACTGGGGGGAAGAGAGAGCGCGACTGGGGGAAGAGAGAGCGCGACTGGGGGAAGAGAGAGCGCGACTGGGGGGAAGAGAGAGCGCGACTGGGGGAAGAGAGAGCGCGACTGGGGGGAAGAGAGAGCGCGACTGGGGGGAAGAGAGAGCGCGACTGGGGGGAAGAGAGAGCGCGACTGGGGGGAAGAGAGGAGCGCGACTGGGGGGAAGAGAGAGCGCGACTGGGGGGAAGAGAGAGCGCGACTGGGGGGGAAGAGAGAGCGCGACTGGGGGGAAGAGAGAGCGCGACTGGGGGGAAGAGAGAGCGCGACTGGGGGGAAGAGAGAGCGCGACTGGGGGGAAGAGAGAGCGCGACTGGGGGGAAGAGAGAGCGCGACTGGGGGGAAGAGAGAGCGCGACTGGGGGGAAGAGAGAGCGCGACTGGGGGGAAGAGAGAGCGCGACTGGGGGAAGAGAGAGCGCGACTGGGGGGAAGAGAGAGCGCGACTGGGGGGAAGAGAGAGCGCGACTGGGGGGAAGAGAGAGCGCGACTGGGGGGAAGAGAGAGCGCGACTGGGGGAAGAGAGCGCGCGACTGGGGGGAAGAGAGCGCGCGACTGGGGGGAAGAGAGCGCGCGACTGGGGGGAAGAGAGCGCGCGACTGGGGGAAGAGAGCGCGCGACTGGGGGGAAGAGAGCGCGCGACTGGGGGGAAGAGAGCGCCGCGACTGGGGGGGAAGAAGAGCGCGACTGGGAAGACGCGCGACTGGGGGGAAGAGAGCGCGCGACTGGGGGGAAGAGAGCGCGCGACTGGGGGGAAGAGAGCGCGCGACTGGGGGGAAGAGAGCGCGCGACTGGGGGGAAGAGAGCGCGCGACTGGGGGGAAGAGAGCGCGCGACTGGGGGGGAAGAGAGCGCGCGACTGGGGGGAAGAGACGCGCGCGACTGGGGGGAAGAGAGCGCGCGACTGGGGGGAAGAGAGCGCGCGACTGGGGGGAAGAGAGCGCGCGACTGGGGGGAAGAGAGCGCGCGACTGGGGGGAAGAGAGCGCGCGACTGGGGGGAAGAGAGCGCGCGACTGGGGGGGGAAAGAGAGCGCGCGACTGGGGGAAGAGAGCGCGCGACTGGGGGGAAGAGAGCGCGCGACTGGGGGGAAGAGAGCGCGCGACTCGGGGGGAAGAAGAGCGCGCGACTGGGGGGAAGAGAGCGCGCGACTGGGGGGAAGAGAGCGCGCGACTGGGGGGGAAGAGAGCGCGCGACTGGGGGGAAGAGAGCGCGCGACTGGGGGGAAGAGAGCGCGCGACTGGGGGGAAGAGAGCGCGCGACTGGGGGGAAGAGAGCGCGCGACTGGGGGGGAAGAGAGCGCGCGACTGGGGGGAAGAGAGCGCGCGACTGGGGGAAGAGAGCGCGCGACTGGGGGAAGAGACGCGCGCGACTGGGGGGAAGAGAGCGCGCGACTGGGGGGAAGAGAGCGCGCGACTGGGGGGAAGAGAGCGCGCGACTGGGGGGAAGAGAGCGCGCGACTGGGGGGAAGAGAGCGCGCGACTGGGGGGAAGAGAGCGCGCGACTGGGGGGAAGAGAGCGCGCGACTGTGGGGGAAGAGAGCGCGCGACTGGGGGGAAGAGAGCGCGCGACTGGGGGGAAGAGAGCGCGCGACTGGGGGGAAGAGAGCGCGCGACTGGGGGGAAGAGAGCGCGCGACTGGGGGGAAGAGAGCGCGCGACTGGGGGGAAGAGAGCGCGCGACTGGGGGGAAGAGAGCGCGCGACTGGGGGGAAGAGAGCGCGCGACTGGGGGGAAGAGAGCGCGCGACTGGGGGGAAGAGAGCGCGCGACTGGGGGGAAGAGAGCGCGCGACTGGGGGGAGACGAGAGCGCGCGACTGGGGGGAAGAGAGCGCGCGACTGGGGGGAAGAGAGCGCGCGACTGGGGGGAAGAGAGCGCGCGACTGGGGGGAAGAGAGCGCGCGACTGGGGGGAAGAGAGCGCGCGACTGGGGGAAGAGAGCGCGCGACTGGGGGGAAGAGAGCGCGCGACTGGGGGGAAGAGAGCGCGCGACTGGGGGGAAGAGAGCGCGCGACTGGGGGGAAAGAGAGCGCGCGACTGGGGGGAAGAGAGCGCGCGACTGGGGGGAAGAGAGCGCGCGACTGGGGGGAAGAGAGCGCGCGACTGGGGGGAAGAGAGCGCGCGGATGGGGGGAAGAAGAGCGCGCGACTGGGGGGAAGAGAGCGCGCGACTGGGGGAAGAGAGCGCGCGACTGGGGGGAAGAGAGCGCGCGACTGGGGGGAAGAGAGCGCGCGACTGGGGGGAAGAGAGCGCGCGACTGGGGGGAAGAGAGCGCGCGACTGGGGGGAAGAGAGCGCGCGACTGGGGGGAAGAGAGCGCGCGACTGGGGGAAGAGAGCGCGCGACTGGGGGAAGAGAGCGCGCGACTGGGGGAAGAGAGCGCGCGACTGGGGGGAAGAGAGCGCGCTGACTGGGGGAAGAGGAGCGCGCGACTGGGGGGAAGAGAGCGCGCGACTGGGGGGAAGAGAGCGCGCGACTGGGGGGAAAGATGAGCGCTGCGACTGGGGGGAAGAGAAGCGCGCGACTGGGGGAAGAGATGGCGCGCGACTGGTGGGGAAGACGAGCGCGCGACGGGGGAAGAGAGCGCGCGACTGGGGGGAAGAGGAATGTGCGCGCGATGGGGGGGATGGAGGGGGGAGGCGCGCGACCTTGGGGGGAGATGAGCGCGCGACTGGGGGGGAAGAGATGCGCAGCGACATGGGGGGGAGAGAGCGCGCGATGGGTGGGAAGAGAGCGCGCGACTGGGGGAAGAGAGCGCGCGACTGGGGGGAAGAG